>NC_081830.1:35930207-36232644 GCF_030867095.1 Alligator mississippiensis | reverse complement strand
TACTGTGTTGCACCCTTAAAAGGATCTCATGGTATTCCTGGGTGCCACAGCACCTTGGCTGAGCACCATGAGTCTAGACCAGTAATACTGCCTCTGGAACACTTACCCATACCTGGACCTGCTTTTGAAGGCCAGCCTAGATCACTGGTTTTCAGACTGTCCCATGGAGCGCTGGGCTCCCACAAGAGATCATCAGGGGTTCCAGAGAGAGACTGGGGATAATGGCAGAAGGGGCTGGGAGGTGGTGTGCTGTCATGGCTGGGTTGGGTCACCTGGCTCCATGTCAACTCACAGAGTAGCGGTAGGGCTTCCACAGCAGAAGAAGTGCTATGGAGGGGTTCTGTGGCTTTAGAAAGTTTGAAAACCAGTGGTTTAGAGGATGGGAAACCCTTGTCTGTGCTGGTCACCAGACAGGCAACCCCCTTTCTTTACTTTAGGTGCCTAGATGGTTCTTAAAATCTGGTCAAAGACCATTGTCTTTAAATGGTATTCAGGTTCCTACATTATTATTGAAAATTTTACCCACTCCTCCCCACCTGTATGACTTATGAGTAAAACAGTATTAGATCAGTGGAATGCTTCACAGATATTTACCTTGAATTCAGATCCATTCAGGAATGACATCAGTCATTGATCAGGCCTAACAGATATACAGGAGAAAGATCTGTTAATTCATGGTATCAAGATATATCTCTATATTGATTTTTGGGTGTGACTGAAAAAAGAAACCAATTATTGCATATGAAATTAAAGTACAGATGCCACTGAGTGTTGTGTTGTAGTTTTGGTGTTGTTATTCATTCATTATTTAAAAAACCCCAAAACAACAACTAAGAACCCCCGAGAGAACTCAGAGCCATTGTGCGTGATGTTCTACCAAAGAAGAACAAAAATTGCCGGCTTCATATAGTTTACATATTGTATTGCTCAGATGATAATAACGTACTAGTAATAGTTCTATATTCCACGGGGTTTTTTTTCATCAGGGGTTCCACAGAGAGACTGGGGATAATGGCAAGAGGATGGGAATCCCTTGTCTGTGCTGGTAACCAGAGCATGTGATGCCCAAGGGAATACTGGAGAATTGACAGGCAACCCCCTTTCTTCACTTTATGTGCCTAGATGGTTCTTAAATTCTGGTCAAAGACCATTTTTAAAAAACGAGATTCAGTTCCCTACATCATTACTGAAAAATTTACCCCACTCCTCCTCTCCTGCATGATTTATGAATAAAACAATATTAGATCAGAGGAATGCTTCACAGATATTTACCTTGAATTCAGATTTATCCAGGAATGACATCAGTCATGGATCTGCCCTAACAGATATGCATGAGAAAGATCTGTTAGTTCACGGCATCGAGATGTGTCTCTATATTAAGTTTGGGGTATGACTGAAAAAAGAAATCAATCATGTCATATGAAATTAATGTACAGATGCAACTGAGTTCTGTCTTGTAGTCTTGTTTTTATACATTCATTATTAAAAATGTATTATATTTTCAGATGTGGTTAAGTATTACACTAATTCTTCTATGTGTATTTACATTTACTTAATATATTAAATGGGAAGCTACATGTAAGAGAACTTTAAAATATTATATTTAGAATGATATAAACCTCTTGATCCAACTGAACTATTGCATTCATATTTTTCTGTAGTGCAATTTTTAAAAATTGGTGAAATATTTAATTAAGAGTGGTATATTGCCATTTTACTATTTCAATTTGAATAGTACGATAGCAGAGACAGTTTAATTTGTGGATCATGTAATCAAAATAGAGATTGGTAATTTTATCATAGTAGATCCATTTTATCTAAAAAAAATCAGTTTTATTGATGTATAGATTTGATCAGATTAAAGTACTCTATATAAACCTTGGGTCTTAAACAAAGGAGAGAAACATCTGTTCTCACTGTCTCAGCTCACAGAATGCACAACAGGTAAGAATCTCTTTAGAAAGAGCTAAAGAGTTACTGTAACCTTTTCTTTTCTTTTCTTTTCTTTTCTTTTCTTTTCTTTTCTTTTCTCTCCTGGTTATGAAACAGACTACCTTGGACATGCAGCATCCTAAACATGTGCAGGCACACACACATCCACTAAGATATTCTATACGCGTAGTTCCTCCTCCATTCAACTCTACGAGAGTTGACTTGCTTTCAGAAGTATACTTTACAGATGTGATGCTTTATTACAGCTGCTTTAGAAAATAAGTTTAAGAAATCAGCCTTGAAAATTGCTTTAGAAATTGTCTTCAGAAATTACTCTAGGAAATGATCTCTAGAAAATTCTTTATAGAAATTTCTCAAGGACATTGTTTGCGTAAGAAGAAATAAGGCAAATTGCTATGAGAGGAACACACTCCTGGATAAGTGCTGTTGGAGCATAAAACCTAACTGCCTCCCAGGTAGAGCTGGATGTTACGAAAGGGATGATATGCTTGGGTTGCCTGTGATGGCAAAGGATTAGTCTTGATTAACCAGGAGAGTCCTTGGAGTCCTGCATTGCCAAATACACTCTTGACAGTTTTCTCTGCAAATTAATACCACCACCATCCTACAAACAAATATACAGATGCACAATTATTTTAAGCATCAGACCCTGACTATTTAGAATTTGCTTTTTAAAACACTGCCTTACAAATTTCTCATTAGAAATCAATTCTTTTGGGAAAAAAAAGTCTAGAGCTAGGTCATTAGAAATTACACTTTTGAAAGTATTTGTAAAAATTTATCCCTCAATATGTTTCTTTCTTTTCCTCAGAAATTATCTTAGAAGCTTCCCTATAGAATATAATGCTTTAACAATGCCTGTAGCTTGAGAAATTCCTCTAAAAAATAATTGTTTCGGGGAATACGCTCTAGAAACTATATTTGAAGAAGCTGCATAGGAAATACCATTTTAGAGATTAAAATTTGGAAAAGTATACGTTGGAAAATTGTCTACAAGTATCCTAAGGGGAAGAGGGAAAGCCTTGCTAAAAACACCCCTAAGCAATTATTTGAGGAAATGTTTTTTAAAAATGATGCTATTAATATATATCAAGAAAAAATGCACCTTACAAATGATGCTAGGCAATGGTACTTTACAAAAATCATGCACCTCTCAGGGAAAAATAAAACCTTTAAAAGAAACTCTCTAGGGGTTATAGCTTATTCTGGGAAATACTTCTAGATATACAACCTTTTAGGCTGGGAAATTCTCTTTGAGAGAAATCTCCTTAAAATGTATACTTTTGACAAATATAAAGACATTTCCTTTGGAAAATCTTTCTAAACATTACCTCATGAAATTTATTCTTTATATTCTTTTTGAAGTGATAATTTAGAAAATGCTCTTTAAATATCACACTGGAAAGTTTTCCTTAGAAAGAAAATTCTCAGGTCAGGGAATGACTTTGGAAAATAGTCGTTAGGTAAATAGGAACTGCTCTAGGAAAATAAGCAGTATACAAGTTACAATTTAGAAAATAATATTTCAAAATTTTTCTTTAGATAAGCCTACTCAACAAAATCTTAAAAGAACATTATTTCTAGAATGATCCTCTAGAAGAGGTAGATAAAAAGCTCTCTTTAGGAAGAATATTTTAGAAAATTCCTAATAGAAAATGATCTGTGGAATTAGTGCTTTTAGGGTATTTTTTTGGGCATGGCGCTGTCGCAAGAGATCTCTCTTTGAAAAACTCACATAAGATACAGATGTTCTAGAAACTTCAAGCTTTTTTGGAAATTCCTACCCCTTATTCTATTAGTCAGAAAATCCCTCACAGTTTTTACCTTTGTAGGTCTCATGACCTAGCTTAATAATCCTCAGGTTTCTTAGCCAGCTGTATCTATTGCAAACATCACCACGGATTTGCCTCCTTCACTCCTGAACCAATGGAGAATCCATTTCTGATGGAACGGGGACTGTAGCAGGCATGAGCAGTTGGGTGAAAAGGATTTCCCATGCAGGATGCAATGTCTGAAGAACAACTGGTATCAGATGCTCCCAATTATGGTTGGTTTTGCTTTTGTCATGACCTGGAAGGCCCTTTGGGGAAGTGGTGAGGTACCACTCTCAAGGATGCTTCAATCAGCAGCCTCCAGAGATCACACCATTCTCAGTAATGTAAGGGATACCACTTAACACAATTATCTCCACTATTTGGTAGTCTAGTTCAGCAAAGAGTGCTTAGCCTGTTATGGAGGTCTGTCAAGTTTTTTGAGGATCTGAGGCCAGGACATCATGGTTTCCTCAGAATTGTATGGCCAACATACAAAAATCATAACAAAATTCCCCAAATCTACTGGCATTCTCAAAAAAAAAGGGGGTTTTTGAATAACCCTAATGTGAGGTTCTTTATTTTCAGATTGCAGAGTTTCTTAAATGTTAAGGTCAGAAAGGATGATATAGGTGTTCATCGTCTAGTCTGGCCATCTTGATTATAGAGACTAACTCTAGCATTTCACTCAGATACTTATCTTAGGCCAGTAACTTGTGTTTGATTAAAGCAAACCACCCACAAAGTTCTCCAGGCTGATTTTGAAGGACCAAGAGCTGGTGAATCTGCCACTGCCCTTTGGAGTGTGTACCAGAGATTACACGAGCTGGGTAACCTAGGCCACAGATAAACCTAGGCTGGAGTGATGTACCTTTAAGATGCCTAAAATGTGCTTAAACATAGTTTCCCATGTTAATGTGTGGGCAATCCCAGAATTAGGAGCTCCCTGAGCTGCCTAAAATCAACATGTAACAAATCCCATAGAGTGCCTCTAGCTATCTTAAGGCTTTGTGACAAATGACACTTTAAGCTTCTCCAATGTTGATCGATTAATGTTAGCTCCAGTTTAAAGCAGTCAACCAACCTGCACAGCTATGACTGTGTCCCTGCAAGATGCCTGGCTAGATCACACTTCTAGGGGTAAGAAGGGGAGTTGGATTGGTGCCAGTACCTCATCCTGCACAGCAGAGTTCAGGGGGTGGAAATTTTGTCCACACAGAACAGGAGGGTGTGGTGCAGGGGACACTGCATCTTGGGATGCTGGAGGACTGAAACTTGGGTGGCTTACCTCTGGGGAGTGACCACACTTTGGTGGTACATCAGCTGACTAACACAGCTCAGAGATAAGCCTGCCCTCGAAGGATGTATCTTTAAAATGTCTAAAGGGTGCTTAAAACTAGCTTGCATGTCTTAATGTGTGGACAGTCTAGGGGTTAAAAGCTTGCTGAGCCACCTAAAATTCATGTGTAACAAGGCCCTTTGTTGGTAGTGCATAAAACTAATTCTCAGGGCTGTGGGTTTGAACCCCATGTTAGTTTTTGGAGGGTGGGGCTTGGGCTAGATGACTTCTGATGGTCTCTTCTAGCCCTACTTTGATTCTCTGATTCTATATAGTAACTATATAATGCATATATGTGTATGTATATAATAAAAGTATACAGTCTAATAATTTTCAAGGAAGTTTGTATTTTCTATACTATAATGTTATTGGAACTCTATAATAGCTATAGAAGAATAACAATACTAGTTTTGTAGTACCAATGTATACTTCAATAAGTACAGTATTAATAATACTTCAGTATCTGTAAGAACTATGTTGTAACAGGGGAACCTGCCCTGTTACTGAGAGAGTAAAACACTGAGGACTCCACCTTTAAGGGAAAGCACCTGAGATGTCCGAAAAAGCAAGCTGTTGGGACTATATAAGTCCTGCACCAAAGGCAAAAGTTAGTCTGCTCTAACTGCTGAAGTAAGGTGTTCACTTTTGGGCAGAGAGAAGCAGTGTGGGGAACTGAAGCTGGTCCCTGGCTGTGCTATCTGAAGGAGAGCCCTGTGCTGAAAGGGGAAGAAGCAATATGGGAGACTGGAAACTGTGAGCAAGCCCAGGAGAGCCCAAGCTGAGAGAAGTCAGCAGAACTGTGCAAAAGCCCTTGGAGAGCTTAGAGAAAGGCACCCAACTGCACTTGATTTCTTTGGGTTTGTCTTTATGTCACTGAAGATGGCCCACCAAGGGAGTTAGATTATTATTGAGTTACCAGCTCCCCCACTATTTATGGATTAAACTAAACAGGATTTGCTCTGGATTGGGATGCATTAATGCCGCACTTTATAGAATTGGCTTAAAGGACAGTCCAATATGTGCATGTGGTGATGCACTACAGACAGGTTACCACCTCCTCATGTGTGCAGCACACCCATGTACCCAGGATGAGGACCTGGCAAACATCAACAATAAAGCATTTGTATGGCTCCACCACATTAATGATGTGTAGAAGGAGAAATGAAGTATGAGAGAAGAATAGAAATGTTAAAAGCAAAAAGATAAAAATACATCATTCTAGAAGGGCTTGGGCATAAAAGCCTTTATTGATCAAATTTTAATCGCAACAAGAGATTAAAGCTCTTGCGGCAGATCTCACCTTCTCCCTGATCCACTCTAGCCAGCCCTTTTCCTCAGGTGTTCCTGCTTCTCTCATCTGTCACATATTGATCTTATTTAATATACAGGTCTCTAAAGAGTCTAGCTGACAGGGCATGTGGTTTTCTTGGACCTCTTGGTATACCACATTCTTAGTTTGGACTTCTTTGTGGTGTCCCTTTATTCTTGTTGCCTTTTTTTGTTGAACTCTTTGCTCCTGGTAAATCCTCTACTTTTCCTTTCCCAGGTCAGAGACTTCTTCAAACTTTTGAATAATTCTGAACAGGCTTAGTATCAAGTCAGCTTTCTTTGTGGCCTGTTAGTGTTGGTCAGCTAGTACATCAAGACTGGGCAAATCTGGTCTTTGGGCCAGATCCAACCTGCCAAGGGATTTTATCCAGCCTGCAGTGGAACTGGGGTGGTACAGGAGCTGGGGTCAGCTTCCTGGCAGCCCTGCTGGCAGTGGCTCCTTTTGGCTGCTGCTGCCAGTGTCACTGACACTGCCAGACCTGGCCCCACTGCCCAGGCATCTTGGTCTGTCTGCCTAGCGGCCATTGCATGGGGCACCAGGTGGAGCAGGCAGGTGGGGTCTCCATGGTCTCCAGTTACTATGCTAGGAGAGACATGCCAGTTTAGAAAGGAGAAGGCTGAGGTGGGTTATGATAGAGGTCTATAAAATCATGAAGGGCATGGACCAAGTCCGTAAATACTAGAACTAGGGGGCACCTGCTGCAATTAGTAGGTGGCAAGTTTAAAACAAACAAGAGAAAATACTTATTTACACAAGTGCATTTAGCTTGTGGACTTCACTAACATATGAGGTGGTGGAAGCAGATAGATTAGCCAGGTTCAAAAGAGAACTGGCTAAATTCATGGATGCTAGATCTATTAATGGCCATTGAAGAGAATGGTTGAAGATGCTTCTTTTGGCATTTTTAAACTAATAAACAGTGTATGCCAGGGAGGGTACTGAATAGGCAACAGATCACTCTAGAGATATCTGGTTCAATGCTCTCCCTGTACAGCAGCCATTTCTGCCACTATTGGATACTGGATACGGGGTTTGATGGACCACTGGTCTGACCCAGTTTGGCACTTATGTTATGTTCTTAAAGGGGCCAGAATAAGTTTATAAAGGGGAAAGGAGGACAGAAAGGGGGTCTGATTTGTGGAGTTGTTTGCTCTTCTCATGTTGCAAAACAGAGTAGAGGGTAGTTGGCTTTTTTCAGGCTTCTGGGCTTTACTGTTGCCACTTAAGAGTCAGAAAGATTTCCCCCACACTCTTTTACAGTGATCACTAGGTGTTGGGTGCAGCCAAGGCAGGACTTCGACTGGGATCTGCCGGTGCTCCTGTTGGAATGAAAACCCAGAGATAGCTGGTTAGGGGGTGTGCTGCCCCACTGCTTGGAATTAGACCAATCATCACATCTGAGGTCAGGAAGGAATTTTACCTTATTGTCAGCCTGGTCCAGACTATGTTTTTTTTTCCTTCCTCTGTACAGGGGGGGCATGGCTCTCTTCCTTGGATCCTCATAGATGTAGATAACACCTTTGCAGTATCAGGGCATTGGCAGCGCCCTTGCCCTCCTGCTTAACCTGCAGCAGGTTAGGGTGTTTTTTGGTGTCCTTAAGCTATATGCCTTATTGCATTGTGCCAGGGTTGTCTGTAGAGTTTTATGAATAGGTTAGACAAGCACTTGTATGAGATGTACCTTCCTTGAGCTGTTATTGGACTAGATGATTGCCTGAGATCCCCTTCAGCCTTACGTTTCTATGACTCTGTGATTTACAAGGAGGATAATGGAGGGAGGTGGGTTAGAAAAGGACTGGATTGTCAGTTATGGTGCCTGCATTCTATTCCTGGCTCTATCTGCCTTTGGGAAATCAGTTCCTTTCTCTCTTGCTTCCTTTCCCCATCACTAGGTAGGGGAAAGCCTGGTTTAGGCATCTTGGTAGTCTTGAATACACAGGTCTCTATCCATACAAAGGACAAGATTCCAAGTGGTTCCTTAGGCATCTACATAGGACTTAGGCAGAGTTCAACCACCTGCTTTCCAAGAGGGATTCAAACTGGCCTTTCACCAGCAAGCCCAAACTTTCCCAAGTGCTTCCATTTTGCATGGCAAAGCTCCCTTGGGCCCACTACATGAGCTTCTGTATGTGCTCAGGTACAAATTGTGAGATGTGCCTGGGCCAGTGGTTCTTAGCCAGGGTGCCATGACACTCTGGGGTGCTACAAGTTTGAAAGGTGCTGCAAGGTGTGAAGAGAAAAGTCAGGTGTGAGGAGATAAGTGCTTAAGCCCAGGCTCAGGCTCATCCCTACCTGGCCACTCCCTTGCTCCCACCACCCAGCCCCTCTGAAAGGAGGTAAGCACTGTAATAAATTAGTTTTTGAAATGGGGTGCCATTCAATTGGCAAAAGTTATGGAGGGATGCCTCAAGTCTAAAAAGGTTTAGAACCACTGGCTTAGTTTCTCTATGGCACATAGCTCCTAATAAAGCTCGATTTCTGTTCAAAGTCTTGGTGGTGAGCACTTGAACTCTGCCCAAGTCCCTGGAGAACCATAGTTTTAGGTAGGAATACATCACTGAATTTGCATAATCTGTAGTGTATTCAACTCAGATCCAAGGTGACACATGTTTGATCCAATAGCCTTGTGATCTACCCAGGAAGTGAGAGCCCTGGATTCAAGCATTTCCTCACCCTCAGGGGATTCTATGCCAGAGGAGAGTCCCCTAACCAAGAAGTTACAATATGTGCTTCATGAGCACTGGGTAGGTGGGCCACCACTGGGTAGCTGGGCCACTTTCTAGCTGGGCTGCTGAGCAGGCAGAAACGCAAGACTCCTGAGCCCAGATTAAACAAAGGCTGTCTAATATAAAAAACAATGCTGTCTGAATAGTACAAGGGACACAAGCCATCCCCATAAGAGTTTTGAGGCTGTCCGAGCTCAGGGTCCCCTAGCCTTTATGTAGGATGAGTGTCTGGTGTGCCACCATGGGGCAGAGAGAAAGAAGCATAAGTATATGACTGATAGGAGATTCATGAAGGGTGGACTCATTAGCTGGACGGGGAATGGGGGTGTGAGTAGGAAGAGCAAAGACTAGAGGGATCATAACCTGATGGTAAGGACACTCTTCTGGGCAGTGGGACATGAATTTTTGAATCACTTCACTGCTGCGAAGACCTTGTCCTGATGTAGACCCAGTTGTTTTCCTTCTCAGTCCTCCTCCCACTGCCCTGGTGTCTGAGATCCCAGCTCATCTCTCTCTGGGGGTCACAGCTGGTGCTCTAACAAGCACTAACAAGCTACCTGTTACCAAATGGCAGCTGCACTAACCTGACCTTGAAACTCCACCTCTCCCAGCCACAAGGACAACAGTTTCAGGCCTATCCCTGTCAGCATGGACATAGCTGGGGGTAGCTGGGAAGGAGAGGCAGAAATTAAAGCATGCTGAGAGAACCCTCTCCTTCAAAGGCGGAACAGGGTAAGACTTCACCTATCTTGTCTTCTTTCTTTCTCTCTTTTTTCGTCTCTTGACCATGGAGGTATGCATATAAAAGGCAAGTATATAAACCAGGTTTATGTTTTATACCAAAAGCTCCCGCTATGATTGTGCTGGACTATTTTAAACAATTCTTTAATATCAGTCCTTCAGATCTTGTGACTTCTTCTTTTCGGATACTTGGCCAGGTTTCTTTCTTTCTTTCTTTCTTTTGCATCTGAGATGCAGTGAAAAGGAGTTTTGTCCTTCTCTGTAAGCATCAGGTAGGGCATTTAAGGCTGTGCTATTCTTTGTTAGCTGGACAAACCTGACTGAATATTTTTTGCCAAGAAGTGTGATTTCACATTAGATTTAATTCTGCTATTTTGCAATGTGACAGGTCCACTTTTTACATAAAGGTATTGCTCAATTCATGGGACATAAGTGTTTGTATTTTGGGAAATCCACAGCTAATTCTTTTGGTGCAGTGAGGGGTACTGTCTCACCTTTGGCTTCCATCATGGGACAAGATTTGTTTGTAGTGCTTTTCCCACCCAGTTGTAACATTCATAATCAAATTACAAGTAACTAACTGGAACCAATTTTCAGCAAGGGCAAATTAAAAGAAGGGCTTTGTAACACAGGTTGGAAATTACACCAATTTTTGCCTCTGGATGCAGGGCATGCAGATAATTCCTGAGATTATGTATGTAAACTAGAAGTGGAAGAAAAAGGAAAGAGAGAAAAAGATAAGGAAAACACAATCAAGCCATGCAAGGTGTGTATATAGCAAGCATGGGCCATTAATAATTAAGTACCTTGTGTACAAAGGTAAGTGAAAGACCTGCTATAGGTTATTAGGAAGAGAAATGCAGTAGAATAATGAGGGAAAACAGCCGGCAGAGTGTTGAAGCTCTTTGCCTCATTATTTGGAGGAGACTAAAGAGCATCAGCGTGGATGTTTAATTGAATGTGCTCAAGAAGGCTCAGAAAGGATGCAATTGTGAAGGCAAGGAAAAGATTTTAAAAGCTCATATCAGGTAGATCAGGAAAACCTATGTCCATCCATTCTGTTGTGAAGTACAAGGAGTTAATAATGTATCTGCAAGGAATAGGATGCATGTGTCTTGTTAATACCTGTAAAAAGAGAAGCAGTTGCAGAACTGGGCAGATGAAAGAGTGAACCGCTGCATCTAGAATTAGAGGTGTGAAGGACTAAATAAATGTGGAGACAAGTGAGTAAAGGGACAAATAAATCTGTGTATAAATGCATTAATGGAAAAGATGTATGACTAAATACGGCTCAGTGGAGTTCTGGTCTCAGTTAAAAACTATAGTTCGAGAAGCACAGTAAGGACTGTGTTTTGGTCTTGACTGCAGAGGACCCAGAATTATGGAGCATCGAATCTTTGTTTAGCACTACTAAAATTCACATATTTAGAGAAGCCTAGATTGAAAGGCCAGAGCCATCTAAACCTAACCTCCTGCATCCAGCAGGACAAAAATTTCAATGATGTTCACCTACATTGAGTCCATTAGCTTGCAAGCAGCTAACTGAAACACCTTTTACAAAGGCCAGTCTGTACAGGAAGGTATTCCTGATTGCTAGGCAGTTTGTTCCAATAATAATCACCTACATGATTTAATATTTGATCCTTATTCCCAGTTTAACTGTTCCTAGATTTTACTTTCAACCACTGCATTTTACTTTACTTTTACTGAGTGCATTGAAGACCTCTTAGATACCTGATATTGTCTCCTCTTTAATAGTTTACGAGTCATTGATATGGTTTTCCTACAGCATCTCCAAGTTTTCAGCATTATTTAAAAAATATGGCTACCAAAACTAGTCTCCCCACGGCTGCTTGCAGAGATTTAACTGTGTTTCTGTTCCTGTTTACTACTCCCCTGTTTATACAGCCATGGTTTACCTGAATACTTCTGGCCAGTGAAAGGCCACGGTGACTTCTTGTGTACAAAAATCCAAGTACATATAGAAATCACCAGTTTCTGAAATACAGGTCTTTATGCTGTAAGTAGACTCCACAGTCTTTGTTTCAAGAAGTATTAACTTGCAGTTACGTGTATTGGTGTACACAGTGTGGACCTAGGTTACTATGTGATCCAGAGTACTCTATATAACTGCCCTTTTTTCATTGGCATTTACTACACTGTCCTTACTGCAGTATCTGCTGGTTACACCAACAGACATTTTTAGCTAGTGAAAATAGTAAACGTGACCTGAGTCTGAGGCATGCTAGTGAAAAATATCGAAGGACAACTCCCCATGAGGAATTTTCCTTTTCTGTCACTCAGCCTCGTCTTTACTCATACCATTTTACAGTTATTCTGCATCAGTTATTAGTTAAGTCGACTTGCCTACCAACACAACAGGGAGCTCAGACTCAATGTGTGTGTCTACACATTCATAAATGCACAGTGGTTACTGCATGTTTAATTTAGTATTTGTATAACCAAGAACTAACTAAATGATCAGTAACCAGAGCTACTGTGCAGTAGTGCCAGTGAATGCCTTTTTGGTGACACGACTGCGCAGTAGCCTAATAATACTTTGCAGTAGTGTATTAGCACTGTCCATGGTGTGATGCACTACTATGCAGTGTTATTAACTTACTATGTAATTAGTGTCTTGTGTAGATGCGCCCAGTGAAAACCTGATTTTCAGTTGAGGACTGAAAATGCCAGATGAGGACTGTTCAGCACTTGCACAATGCAGGGAGCTCATCCTTGGTCATGGTCTTTGAAATACTTGGTACAACAATGCTCTGATATTAGCTGTTCCCTGAACCAGACATTTTCATGAAAGCTACCATGACAGCTATGTCACAAAATGACAACTACAAAGAATAACAAGAATTCATGCATGTGTTACAGGACTCCGTACTGATGAAATGGAGCATCGAAACAGCACAGAGGTGACAGAGTTTGTGTTGCTAGGACTGTCTCAGACCCAGGAGGTCCAGCTGTTCCTCCTTGGCTTGTTTCTTCTCTTCTATTCACTGATCCTCCCAGCTAATGTCCTCATCATCCTCACCATCAATGGAGACCCCCACCTGGGCTCCCCCATGTATTTCTTCCTGGCCAGCCTGGCCTTCCTGGACATTTGTTACTGCTCTGTCACCCCACCTAGAATGCTGGCTGACTTCTTCTCCTGCTGCAAGGCTATCTCCTACGGGGCCTGCATGGCCCAACTATTCTTTCTTCACTTCTTAGGAGCAGCTGAGATGTTCCTGCTTATTGCCATGGCCTTTGACAGGTACATGGCCATGTGTAAGCCACTACACTATGCCACTGTGGTAAACAGGGGAGTCTGCTGGGCCTTAGTGGTGGCTGCCTGGGCAGGCGGATTGATTCACTCCAGCATCCAGGTTGCCCTCATTGTTCCTCTCCTTTTCTGTGGCCCCAACAAGCTGGACAACTTCTTTTGTGACATCAGCCAGGTGATCAAATTGGCTTGCACTGACACGTACATCTTGGAATTCATCATGTTCTTCAACAGTGGCATGGCCATGCTCATGTGCTTTCTTCTTCTGTTGATCTCCTATGGGGTCCTGCTGTTACGGCTGAGAGCAAGTTCCTCCTATGAAAAGAGCAAAGCAGCTTCCACCTGTGTCACCCACATCATGATTGTCTTTGTTATGTTTAGCTCAGCCATCTATCTCTACTGCCGGCCCTTCCGCAGCTTCCCTATGGACAAGGTGGTGGCCGTGTTCCACACTGTGGTCTTCCCTCTCATGAATCCCATGATCTACACACTGAGGAACAGGGAGATTCTCAGTGCTATGAAAAGGCAGCTGGGCAGATCTGGTCTCTGGAAAGGAAAATAGAACATGTCAGAATAAAAGAAATGCAGAAATCGGGATATTATTGTTTTGCTGGACAAGGTTTTGTTTGAGTTGTACTGGAGTAGCACTTTAATCATGGTATAAGTTCTGCAAATTAACCATGGAGCTCCTCTGAAGTATCTTTGAAATAACATTTTAAAAGCTGCAGTATCTGTGGAGTACAGTGATTCTTTACCCTGTGGGTGCATCTGTATGTGCACTTTAATGTGCAATAGCCTATTTTGTTGCACATTAAAGGGTCATGTAAAAAACCATGCACTTACACTAATGCACAGTAAAATAGGCTGCTGCACATTATACATCACTTAAAAATGTGTGCTTTTCATACTGTGAATTAGGGCAACTTAACCCACATTTATTTATTACCTCACACTGGAGGTACTAAATTTAATGAGCATTAGAAAAAGCACATTAATGCAGGTGTAGACACACCTTGTGTATTTTTTTATGGTGCAGAACCTATGGTCTAACTTTCTGGGTCCACAGCGTAACTTTGGAATCAATGTATTATCCATGAAGTGATCTAAAATATAGATGGAGAGGCTTTACAGCAGCTGTGTAGAACACTGCTATCTATGAAATAACTATAAATTAACTTTGTATAAGCCAGGCAGTAACTCTATAGTAATTATGGAGTAAGTCTACAACATCTGTGGGGAAATCCTCTTAGCTCTGTAAGTATATAGGCCAAATCCTATTTGACTAATTCTTTTTCAGGCTATTCCAGAAAATGCATGTCACCTCATGACCCTTAATCCTAGTTCATCCTGGAAGATATTTGTTCCCTTATGGCACCTGCAAAGGCTGATCCTATTTTGCCCTACAGATCCATAGTAGTAGAAATGTCCCTACTAATAGTACTGTCAGTCCCTTTTGCCCAGTGGCCTAGTGGTTACAGCACCTTTCTTGGAAGTGACAGGAATCCTAAGGCCAAAAGAAGAGCCTGCAAGAGGGAATTTGACTCTTGAAAACCTTTCCTCTCAGTGGGTTAGTTTTAAGTGGAGGGATAGATGATGATGGGCTACCTATTCTGCATCTTGGGGATTGGTTAGGAACACTTCACCAAGATGTGTGAGATCTGGATTCACATTCCCTTGAAAGAGAGGGTGGCCTAGAACCCTCCACTGTCTGCCACTTCCAGGGCAAAATGCTATAACTATCTGGCTGTTGGGTAAAAGGTGTAGGTGGAAATGAGACCTGCCACACCCCCCACCATTTGCCTTAGGAGAACTGGATCACAAGAGAACTTCACTGTAAATGGAATCCAGCTATCTCAGCTGGTTTGTGGGTGCTATATTGGGTGGAATAGGATTGGCCTTAGTGGCTTACAGAATTGCGCATCATAAGTGGGATTCACCTGAGAGAGGGACACAAGATTTAGGCCACAATATCTGTGTGGCAACACTTTAGTACCTCTAGATTTTTTTCCTTTTATATCTGTGGAATGAGCCCATAGCACCCAGAGAGTAATTCTATAGCGACTCTATGGTCAGAAAGGCACAGTCTGAGAGCTGGAGAAAGTGGAAAATAAGTTGGGACTGAATGTGAAGTTGGCAGGGATACTGCGGTTGGATGAGGAGCAAAATGCAGAGGACTTTTCAACATTCCCCCCACCCCCCAATATAAACTAAAGTTTGCATGCTCTTAAGCCATTATCAACAAACTTCCCAAGCCAGCCAAAATGAGGATGAGCACACTGCTGTTTTAGTTTAGGTATATTAATATCAAAGAATGATGCAATTTTGTGCTGGTTAGGAATTATTATACTGTAATTGCATTTTCACCAGCATCCTAATCTTGTCTCAGACCTCAATTACTGCAGATACATTCAATATGTTGGCCCATAGAAGCAACAGAAGGAAGCCCCCAGACAATGGAAAGCCAGCAGGGGCAGATCCAGAGATGGTGTGGTGGCATGTCCCGGGGAACACCCTCAATGCCCTCGCCATCCTACACAGCCTCCGCCTGGGTTCCTCCATGTGCTTCTTCCTGGCAAACTGGGCCCCCTTGGACATCCATTACTGCTCTGCCCCCTAATCCTCCCTCAATCGTCCATATCATCATAGACTTTGTCATGATTGGTCCAAGTATACCAAACACCAGCTGGGCATAATCTTTGCTGGAAGACGATTATCTCTGAGACACTCAGAGAGAACTTAGCTTGTCTTTCTCTGCCTTAACATTCAGACACTTTTGTCTTAAAAGCACGTAACATGTTTGAAAGAGAAAGTAAAACAACAGCCTAAGACAGCTCCAAAGGTATGAGTTTGAACCTTTCTTGGAAGTCCAGTCAGAGGGAGTCCCGCCAGTAAAGGGGAACCTAGACACTAAGACTGGAGAGTCAAATATGACCAGCTGTGATTTTAACCAGGCCATGCCTTTTCATGTCATTGCTAAACAGACTGTCCCTCTCTAGCCCCATGGACCAGCTAACCTTGGAATTTACCTGTAGAATGAATGCTATTTGAGCCTGACTTAAATTGGGTGGAACTGTGCTATTCTCTATCAAATGAATGCTGTTTTAAGCTGCAGAGCTAAAAAGGCAGTAAGTTCAGGATTCAGGTTGCAGGCATGGTGTCTACTCAGTCCTAGGTGCTGAGTTTCATAGTTTCATACTTTCATAGTAGCTAGGGTCGGGAGGGACCTGAACAGATCATCTAGCCTGACCCCTTACCACAGGCAGGAATGAATGCTGGGTTCACAAGACCCCAGACAAGTGATCATCCAACCTCCTCTTGAATATGCCCAAGGTAGGGGCGAGGACCACTTCCCTGGGAAGTTGGTTCCAGATTTTGGCCACCCTAACTGTAAAATATTGCCTTCTGATCTCCAACCTAAACCTATTTCCATCAGCTTATGACCATTGTTCCTCGTCACCCCAGGTGGTGCTGGGGAGAAAAGAGCTCTGCCTATTTGCTGTTGATCCCCCTTGATGAGCTTGTAGGCAGCCACCAGGTCCCCCCTCAGCCTCCTCTTGCTGAGGCTGAACAGGTTCATGCCAACCACCAGAACTTCCTACTCCTGGAGTCTTTACTCGCCTCTCCAGATATCAAATACATAACTGTAGGAGCTAGGGGTAAATCCACCAAGGAATTGTGTCCTCTCATGAGTCTAAGATTGGAATCCACAGCCCTGAGTGAGTAGTCCAAGCTCATTTTGCAGTATAGAAGAGTCCATTCTTGGCAGCTGCAGATTACCCAAGGCAGATTGCAACAGTACATGGATATCTCTGCCCTAAATTGGAGTCTGTTGTGTGGATCAGAACAGCGAGTCACAGCAGCAGTGTGTCTTTCCAGGGCTTTTTATGTATTTTATTCCATGACTTAAATACAAAATACACAAACAGTCCTTGGAACAGAGGTCACGATGACTCCAAGGCAGGGGCCTTTACCACTGTGCTAGAGTCAGGCTCTGTCTCTGTGGCTTAACAAACCTAGACTTTTACTTGTGGAATAGCTTTGTTGGGTTGGGGATGGGGACTGAAGAGTAGTGCTATCTCTACATACACAGCCTCTGTAGCAACTTGGCAGATGGCAGGTGGTAGATGTGGATTGAAGGGTCATATTCTTGGATTTCAGCACCCACATTCTGATGTAGGCCCACTCTAGGAAACTAGGACCATTTGGGGGTCTGTAATTGACCATCCATAACTCCTGTGTCTTGGGCAACAGTTTACCACATTGCACACTGAGTGGTACCATCATGTATAGGGATCAATACAAGCAATCATTCCTCATCAATCTCAGTAATTTCATTGGAAAGAAAGAGCCACCTGGTGACTGGAAGAAGGCTGGGACCAGATTTTGGTTGCAGTTCCAGTAATATTAATCCTGAGTCACTATTGTCCCAGCCGCCTGCGGAGAGTTCAGGATTGAGAGTGTGGTCGGGGGTAGAAAGGTAAGAAAGGTTTATTGACTTAACAAAAGCACGACTATGCGTAGTATAATAAGACAGACAATAATAATTCACGTTGGCAACTTATTGGCAGTCCCCTCTGAAGCCTGATGTACAACAAGTTCTTTTCTGCAAAACTCAGCGAAGTCAGGCATCCCCGATCAGCGCTGTCTGAGGGGTAGTGGGAAGGACCCTGGTATTCAGTCCTTGGGCTCCTTGAGATCCATGGGCCTACTGATCCAGGTCAGCAGCTAATTAGTAGTTTCTTCACAGAGCTGCATCTTCCTTCTAAATGATTTCCGGATGTGCCAGCCAATTTATAACGTCTGAGCTATGCTGATAACTTACAGCCATCCAGATTCTCTCTACTTCAAACTGTCCTTAGGACTGATCAATAACAGTACAAGCCTTGCATTCTTCTGATAAGGTTAATTTTAACTATGCCACAGGTTTTACTTCTACTTCTACAAGGCTTTGCTAAATTTATTAGGCCTCACTACATACAAGGCCTTATTAATCTTTGACTTTAATTAGGCTCCTAGCAACAACATATAGCTTAATATCTGAACAAATGACAGAAAAACACCCAGTCTAATCTTTGTAGAGCCTTCAGCAAGCACCTTTATTACACAACGTGACGGCGGCATGCCGCCATCACGGGCACAGGGTGAGGCAAGGAAGGGTTGCAGGGCAGACGCAACCCTGAGACAGAACCCTGGATGGGATTACTTACCTCCAGGAGAGACGGCGGCGTCAGAGCCGAGACCGCGGCAGCAGCCGCAATTACAGCCGCGCAAGCCGGCATTACGCCGGCTATTTAAGTAGCTGTTCCCAGTGATGGAGACAGCTGAGCCAATCGCAGCAGCCGATACGGCTGCCGTGGGATAGTTTAAAAGCCCTGACAGCACCCGTGGGGAGGGGGAGCAAGAGAGAGAGAGAGAAGGCGGGCAGCACGTCCGGCGTGCTGCGGCTCCCCCTTGGGAAAGGCACCAGCCAGGCTGTGACGTACGCACGCAGAAGCCAGAGTGAGGTTTGAAGCCTCTGACAGAGGCAGGAGGAGGCTCGAAGCCTCTAACAGAGGCAGGTAACAGGAAGCTCCCTGTCCTACCCCAGGTAGGGAGCGGAGAAGGGCCAGTGTCCCTCTCTGGAGGAGGGAAGCAGGGGGAACGACGAGGCACCTTGCGCGGATTAGCACAGCCCCTAAGGGGAACAGAGACAGTGACAGGTGGAGAAGTCCCTAGTAGCCGCTGGGTCCAGGACATCAGTCCGGGGAGTCTCCCCACCCAGGCGGAATATTATTTCTAGAAAGGGGAGGGAAGAAGGACATCAAGAGGTAGCAGAAGAGCCAGCGAGATTAGAGGACGGGCTGGCCAAGTGATACAGCTAGGCCTGGGTCCCTACATTTGGAGGAAACCAATGACAAGCAAGCCTGCAGCGAACCGCAGGCCTCCATCCTCCCAGCGCATGATCGGTTGGCGAGTAGACGGGGTGTAGGGGTGGTGGAGCCCTGTGGAACAACAGAGGTGACAACTGTGAGTACACCCGTGTCGCAGGGCACCTCGGTGCCCCTGCTCCTAGAGTGGAGAAACTGCCAGGGAGCAAGTGAGCGCGCCCTGACCTGACATGACGAGCCCAGCTGAGGCTGGCTCAGGTAATGAGCGCAGCTGCGGGTTGCCGGAGCAACCAAGCGGAGCCAGCTGCCTGTAGGGGGCAGGGCCTGGCCCTTATAAAGCTCAGGGCTGAGGCCAGGCTGGGAGTTCTCTGCCAGCAGCCGGAGAGGCAGGAGCTCCCCTGGCCGAGATATGGGAAGGAGCCTAAGTCGCAAGTACAGCTCATGATAGCCCTGGAGGCTTGAGCTATGATGATGAGTTATGGCCATGCGGCTTGCATTTGTGTTACAGCCTAGGGGCTTGTGGTTTTGCTTTGTGTTTGTGTTATTACACCCGGAGGCTTGGGCGAGGCTGTAGGGGTTGGAGGAGGCCTCAATTACTCGCACGCCAGTGCGTGAGCAACTGGCGGCGAGGAGCACGGCCAGTAGGTCGTGGGCGCAACCCGTAGGTTGCAGACGGGGACCTAGACCCCGGATTGCGTGTGGGGGAACATAGCCCCTGTATAGCGCCAGGGAAGGCGCAGCTCGCACACCACTGCACGAGCAGCGGGCGGCGAGGAGCGCGGCCAGTGGGTCGCGGGCGCAGCCCATAGGTTGCGAACGGGGACCGAGACCCCGGATTGCGTGTGGGGGAACATAGCCCCCCGGCCCCAGGAAAGGGGCGGTATTACTGAGTAGCTCAGTGTGGGCACGGCAAGCCCCAGAGAAGGGGGGAGCGCCATACTGAGCAGCCCTAGAGAGTGGGGCCATACTGAGTAGCCCAGTGTGGGCGCGGCGAGCCCCAGAGAGGGGGAATGCCATTGTGTATTATTGAGCAGCCCAGTGCGGGCGCGGCGAGCCCCAGAGAGGGGGAATGCCATTGTGTATTATTGAGCAGCCCAGTGCGGGCACAGCAAGCCCCAGAGAGGGGGAACGCCATTGTGCTTTGTTGAGTAGGTGAGCCCCAGAGAGGGGGAACGCCATTGTGCTTTGTTGAGTAGGCCAGTGTGGGTGCACGGGCATAGCGAGCCCGGCCGCAGGCTAGTGCGGCAATCCCCCTCAGACCAAGGCAGGGCGCTGCGGTTGCCCCTGAGAAGACAGGGAGTAGCAGCGCGGGGAGCCAGAGTCAGGGAGGGTATCCGTGCGGTTGGCCCATAAGACCGGAGGCCCACTAGAGAGTCCCGGAGCGGAACCACACCGGCAGGGGAGGCCCATAGTGGGCCAAACAAGAGTCCCAGCAAGAGGCTGGGCATGAGAGAGGGAGCCCAGGGTGGGCCACAGTAGAGAGACAGACTGGACAACGTCCTTTACATCTGTGAGGCTTGAGGCATGGTATCAGGGGAGGTAGGAGCCACGCATAGCCCATAAGGCTGGGGCGCTTAGGTAGTGCCATTGTACGGGGAGACCCACGAGGGGTCCAGGAGCTGACAGGCCCGAGGAAACACAAGGCAGCCTCCCTATTACATATTACATCAAGACGTGGCGGGCGAGAATGGAGGGTGCCCTCGGGCCAGAGTAGCGCGGAGAGAGGGCCTCAAGGAGATCACGGCCCTCCGCGAGGACCCCGCCGTGACATCTGGTGCATTGGCCGGGAAACGGCTGTGCACGGGGAAAGAACCCATGTCCCTGAGAAGGGGAAAAGAACCTTAGGGCTAGAACGGATCTGCAGAGACAGACGGGGCAGTAGGTTTGAGGGACTTGGGAGAATAAACCCAGGTCAAGTACAAGACTGCCAGTCAGAATTGCAGATAGAAAGACATTGGGTTAGGTCTAGAGAAAAAGAGGCATAACTATGGCAGGAATAGATGATATAGAAAACCTGAAACGAGAGAATTTTGAGTGGCTGTTACGGGTGAACGAGCTCGAAGAAAATATTGAGCGAGTAGAATGGGAGCTAGAGATAGCTCAGTCACAAAAAGAGCAAGCCGAGGCCAAAGTGGCCACTTTAGAACTGCGGGGACAACCCGGAAAAAAGGAAGGCTCCAAAGAAATTAGGCGCCTATTGGCAGCAGAGGCGGAGAAGACCCGAGCAATAGAGCGGCTCGTGGCAGAGGAGACTAAGAGAGGTAGGCAGCGGGAGGAAAAACTCTGCGAAATGCAGAAACGGTTAGCAGCATGGGAGAAGAAGTCCCCAGAACCTGATATAGGCCAGACGGGGGAACAAAAAGAAAAGAAACTGCGGCTAGAGGTATCCAAGAACCTTATAGCTGCTCTCCAGGAGGAGATCCGTAGCCAGGCGACGCAGATAGAGAGCCTACAGGAGAGCCTGGGGATCTGGCAAGAGAGATGTGACCAGGCTGAACGCTTGGTTGAGGAGCTTAGAAAGAAGCTGGCAGAAAATCAAGTCCAGGTAGAGGAAACCAGGAAGGTGATAATAAGAGAAATGGAGAGGGTAAAAGAATATATGGCCAGTCAGGAGGCTTTAGAAGCACAGAAGCAGTCCCTTGAGGCTGAGATGAAAGCCAAAACAGAAGAGGATATAAAGCTGCAGGCCCAGTGTCAGAGGGGAGAGAAAGAATTAGAGGCCAAGGTGAGAGAGACTGAAGAGTTGCGGGCCCAGTTGAAAAAAGGGGCAGTGGAAAAGGACCTCTGTGAAGAACAGGTACAGCACCTTGAAGCTCTTTTAGAAGAGAGGTCGGTCAAAGAGGCAGCAACCGACACCGAGAGGGAGCAGCTATGGCAGCAGATGCAAACCTCGAAACAACAGGTACAGGCCTTAGAGGAAGAGATTAAAAGGTTCCAGGAAGAGAGACAGCCCTGAAGGCCCTACTAAGAGAAAGTACAGCCAGAGAGGCAATGTTGCAGCAGGAGAATGAGCAGCAACTAGGGCAGGCTGTCCAGGCACAGAGAGAACAGCTAGTGGTAATAGCTAAGCAATTAGAGGAGCACGTGTCCCGGATTAATACTGAGTGCCAGGAACAGTGGCAAGAACTGGGGACCTTGAGAGCGACCCTGATAGAGGCCGGAGAGTGGATGGAGAGAGCCCGTACCATATATTTAAAGGGCCAGGTGAACCTAGAAATTCGGGAGAATATAGGGATGAGAATCCCCAAGGAGGAGAAGGGAACAATGACAATGGAACCTCCTGAAACAGAGGTGACAGTAGCGGGGAAAGAGAGTGGCCCTACGATGGTCAAACACCTCGAGCGAGAGTGGAAGCGCTGGGCCGAGCAGTGTGCCCTAGAGCTGAATAGCTTAAGAGAAAGAGTGGAAGAACTCGCCAGAAGGAATGACGTGGGGGTAATCCCCGTGTCAAGTCCGGTACAACTGAAAGGGGTAAAGGGAGAGAAAGTAGTAGCGGTCCAAGACAGCGAGGGGGTCAGAGGCAGTGACATAAACAGTGAGCCATGCTGCCCTCACCGCACTAAAAAGGGAGAACAGTTAGGGCAGGAAGAAAGGCCTAGACTGAAAGGAAGGGGCCAAAGCCCCAAGGAACTTAAGGGGAGAGGGGAGAGAGGTGACAAACTCCATCTTAAGGACAAGACGTCTGGGCTTGTGCAGCAACAGAGAACGGATCGAGTGCAAGTTACAGGCCCTGCTAAGGAGGCTAGTAAACCCTCAACAGCAAGGGTAACTCGATCACAGAGAGAACAAAAGGGAAGGAAAAGGCCCTATGTATATGTTCACAATCTCCCAGGACAAATTAAATGGAGGACCCTGAGGAGAATAGTCGAGGCTAGAGTTGGAGGAGTAGCGTTCGTAAAGGTGTATACAGGACCGGAGGGGAGATCCACTGGTCAAGGAAAGATAGAGTTCTGGGAAGAGAAAAATGTCCAGCGAGAGCTTAAAATGCAGTGGGAGCTTTGGGGAAAGCTCAAAGACTGGCAGGAGACTAAGAGGACCTCGGAAAGGAGAGGTGATTATAGGGAACACAGAGGAGGAGCTTTAAGGCCGAGATGGGGAAGAGGAGACCAGATACCCCGAACAAGGGAAAACTGCTCCACCAGGAAGAGTGTGGAGGCGACAAAGGCGGAGAGGACAGAGGCCTAGTTTGCACCGTACCAGGGAAAAGCTAGTGTGGGGGGACTACCTTTGGCAGGGTAAATCCCAGGAAATCCCACACGGTGCACCCTGGGGAAAAGGCGAGCAGGGAGCGCCTTAAAACCTCCGCCACTTATGCAGAAAGCGCCGGGTGCCGGAAGAAAGGCCGAGAAGAGCCGCCAAGTCAAACTGAATGTGACAAGAATGAAGATCTCCCTCGGTGAGTTCGATCTTGGGGGGGGGGGAGGTGTGTCGCAGGGCACCTCGGTGCCCCTGCTCCTAGAGTGGAGAAACTGCCAGGGAGCAAGTGAGTGCGCCCTGGCCTGACATGACGAGCCCAGCTGAGGCTGGCTCAGGTAATGAGCGCAGCTGCGGGTTGCCGGAGCAACCAAGCGGAGCCAGCTGCCTGTAGGGGGCAGGGCCTGGCCCTTATAAAGCTCAGGGCTGAGGCCAGGCTGGGAGTTCTCTGCCAGCAGTCGGAGAGGCAGGAGCTCCCCCGGCCGAGATATGGGAAGGAGCCTAAGTCGCAAGTACAGCTCATGATAGCCCTGGAGGCTTGAGCTATGATGATGAGTTATGGCCATGCGGCTTGCATTTGTGTTACAGCCTAGGGGCTTGTGGTTTTGCTTTGTGTTTGTGTTATTACACCCGGAGGCTTGGGCGAGGCTGTAGGGGTTGGAGGAGGCCTCAATTACTTGCACGCCAGTGCGTGAGCAACTGGCGGCGAGGAGCACGGCCAGTAGGTCGCGGGCGCAACCCGTAGGTTGCAGACGGGGACCTAGACCCCGGATTGCGTGTGGGGGAACATAGCCCCTGTATAGCGCCAGGGAAGGCGCAGCTCGCACGCCACTGCGCGAGCAGTGGGCGGCGAGGAGCGCGGCCAGTGGGTCGCGGGCGCAGCCTGTAGGTTGCGAACGGGGACCGAGACCCCGGATTGCGTGTGGGGGAACATAGCCCCCCGGCCCCAGGAAAGGGGCGGTATTACTGAGTAGCCCAATGTGGGCACGGCAAGCCCCAGAGAAGGGGGGAGCGCCATACTGAGCAGCCCTAGAGAGTGGGGCCATACTGAGTAGCCCAGTGTGGGCGCGGCGAGCCCCAGAGAGGGGGAACGCCATTGTGTATTATTGAGCAGCCCAGTGCGGGCGCGGCGAGCCCCAGAGAGGGGGAACGCCATTGTGCTTTGTTGAGTAGGCGAGCCCCAGAGAGGGGGAACGCCATTGTGCTTTGTTGAGTAGGCCAGTGTGGGCACACGGGCATAGCGAGCCCAGCCGCAGGCTAGTGCGGCAATCCCCCTCAGACCAAGGCAGGGTGCTGCAGTTGCCCCTGAGAAGACAGGGAGTAGCAGCGCGGGGAGCCAGAGTCAGGGAGGGTATCCGTGCGGTTGGCCCATAAGACCGGAGGCCCACTAGAGAGTCCCGGAGCGGAACCACACCGGCAGGGGAGGCCCATAGTGGGCCAAACAAGAGTCCCAGCAAGAGGCTGGGCATGAGAGAGGGAGCCCAGGGTGGGCCACAGTAGAGAGACAGACCGGACAACGTCCTTTACATCTGCGAGGCTTAGGGCGTGGTATCAGGGGAGGTAGGAGCCACGCATAGCCCATAAGGCTGGGGCGCTTAGGTAGTGCCATTGTACGGGGAGACCCACGAGGGGTCCAGGAGCTGACAGGCCCGAGGAAACACAAGGCAGCCTCCCTATTACATATTACATCAAGACGTGGCGGGTGAGAATGGAGGGTGCCCTCGGGCCAGAGTAGCGCGGAGAGAGGGCCTCAAGGAGATCACGGCCCTCCGCGAGGACCCCGCCATGACAACCCGCATCGGGGAACCCCTCTGGTAAAGAACTCCACTGAACCCTCTCACAATCATACATAACAGCAAAGTCGTGGCAGGCAGGATGAGGGGAGGGGCTACCTAAACGACGGGTGATACTAGACGCGAGACATCCGTCATCACACACAAATATAATTTTCAGCTGTCACAACGATGTCACTATGATTTTAGTTAATATTTGTTAGCTCTCATCTTTATTTCTAATTCATTTTTCTGTAGTTTATTGTCTATGTCTAAGAAATTAATTAATCTTATAATGTGGATGCTATTATCACAAGCACAGTTTATTATATGTTTGATTGTTTTATCTTGCTCTTTATTACTAATCTTAATAATATGCTAATTACTATTACATGTCTTAATATTTCTGGTTTTAGCCACTTCTTTTAATTATTTCGTGCTTGAGTATCACAAAATTTTTTTCTTACATTATCATAAAATTAATAGGATAGCCATTAACATTTGCATAGCATGATTATGATGGCATCTACTAATTTTAAAAATTATTAATTGTCCTAATAATTTCCTAACCTATTGATCTATTGTGCTTGTGTGTAAATATATGCACATGAGACTTAAATGTGGAAAATTTCAGTTTCATTAACATGCTACACCAAGCTGTGCTACTTAATTCATAAAACATTTTAGATTTTAAAGCAATGTGAGAATCCTTAATTAAAACAAGGCTGGTTCTCAAAGGATTGGGATTGGGGACCAGGAAGGTAAGACTTGTGGGTTCCATGGCCAGCCTTGGACACTTCCCCTTCCTCCTGCTGTCATTCTCACCACCCTGAGGTTACTCCTACAGTTCTTGGGTCCTAATGTTGGCTAACAAGTCCTTTGGTGCTGAGCTGTTGTTGTGCTCCCTGGGGCCTCAGAGTTCTAGTGCTCTAGATCTGTGCAAAGCTTCAGTCCTGGATTTGATTTGGTGGAGATTTGGCCCAATTTGGTGGCTGAATTTCCAAATCCGAATCGAATCAGAGGACCCTTTAATCTCTCTGAATCGAATCGGAACTCTCCGAATCAATTTGGAGAGATTCAGAAAGATTTGGAGATTCAGACATAGAAACAACAGCTTTAAATGCTTTTTCTGTATACCTCTAAGGGCTCGTAAGTGCTGCGATGCTGGGGTACATGGAGAGGAGCAGACCCGGAAGTGGACCAGAAGCACTTCCGATCCACTTCTGGGTCCGCTGTGGAATGCGCTGGCCCCCCTCCACACACCCCGAGGCTCAGTGACTGGTGGCTCCTGGTTCTGGGGCAGGCACCTGGGATCCCTCTGTGGCTGATCACTGAGCCAAAGGGGCACAGGGGGGCCCCCCTGCGCGCTCCCAGGCAGACCTGGAAGTGGACCAGAAGTACGTCCTGTCCACTTTCGGGTTAGCTGCCAAGCACATGGAGGGCTCCCCCCCCCCCCCCCGCATTCCTGTGGGACGCTCTATGTGCCCCAACATTGCAGCGATCACGAACTGCGCCTGGTACCTCAAGGTATGTAGAAAAAATATTTAAAGCTGTGTCTATGTCTGAATTACTGATTCTCTGAATCAGCATCGAATCTTCAGATTCATATTCAGCCAAGTTGAATCAGGGACAGTGATCTGAATCAACTAATCAAATCAGTGTCTCTGATTTGGGCCAAATCCAAATCCGAATTGAATAGGGCCCGCTTCATACACCCCTAGGGCTCACCATCACAAAAAGCCCAAACCTGTATTTTCTACCAGTCAGAGAGAATATAGCACTGGGGACTCAGGGGGAGGGAGCTACAGGGCGGGTCAGGATGGAGATGGGACATGTCAAAGGCAGCACAAGGTAAGTCTGTGTCAGTCCTGCCCTTCCCAGGATTTCTTTCTTTCTATTTCCCTTCTGTCCTCCTCCCTTTTATTCTCTGCTATCCTCTTCCCGCCACTCAGTCCCCTCTTGCCACCTCCATGCTACTCCACTTTCTAACAGATATGTATTCTTGGTCAGAAAAGGTTTGAAGTTGAGTCTGACAGTGAGGAGTATCTCTAATATCACAGTTAAAGCAGGGAATGTATTACCTACCCATGAAACATTTTTCCAGTAAAAAAAAAAAAAGAGTTGCAGACACCAAACTGTTTCATGAGTGCATGTCAATGTTACTAGCCACTTAAAATGTGGCTAGTAACATTGTGGCTAGCCACTGTGTACAGGACCTCCACCTGACACAGGAGGTGCATGGTCCCACTAGGGGGAATGCCATACTGGATCTAGTATTGGCAACGGGAGATGACATGATAGGGGACCTCCAGATCGGTAGCCATTTGGGAGACAGTGATCACCTTATAATAGAATTCAACATAAGACGGCGAGTGGGTAAGGTAACTAGTAGGGTGAAAGTGCTAGACTTTAGGAAAGCTGATCTCAATGCACTCAGGCGATTAGTCAAGGAAGCACTGCAGAGTAGGAGTTTTGAAGGGATGGGAGCCCAAGAAGGGTGGCTGTGCCTAAAGGAAATGATCCTTCGGGCACAAAGCAAGACGATCCCCGAGCGAGGCAAAAGAGGGAAAGGGGCCAGGAGGCTTACCTGGCTGACCAGAGAAATCCAGGGCAGCCTAAGGGCCAAAAGGGGAGCACATAAAAAGTGGAAACAGGGTGAGATCACTAAAGATGAATATACCTCCTCTGCTCGTGCTTGTAGGGAGGCAGTTAGGCGGGCCAAAGCTACCATGGAGCTGAGGATGGCAACCCAAGTAAAAGACAACAAGAAATTGTATTTTAGATATTGGGAGTAAAAGGAAGGCCCAGGGAGGAATAGGACCACTGCTAAATGGGCAGAAACAACTGGTGACAGATAGGGGGGACAAGGCTGAACTCCTCAACGAGTTCTTTGCCTCAGTGTTCCTAAGTGAGGGGCACGACAAGTCTCTCACTGGGGTTGTAGAGAGGCAGCAGCAAGGCGCCAGACTTCCATACGTAGATCCTGAGGTGGTGCAGAGTCACTTGGAAGAACTGGATGCCTTTAAGTCGGCAGGCCCAGATGAGCTCCATCCGAGGGTGCTGAAGGCACTGGCCGACATCATTGCAGAGCCACTGGCGGGAATATTCGAACGCTCGTGGCACACGGGCCAAGTCCCAGAAGACTGGAAAAGGGCTAACGTGGTCCCCATTTTCAAAAAGGGGAGGAAGGAGGACCTGGGCAACTATAGGCCAGTCAGTCTCACCTCCATCCTTGGCAAAGTCTTTGAAAAAATTATCAAGGCTCACATTTGTGAGAGCCCGGCAGGGCAAATTATGCAGAGGGGAAACCAGCATGGGTTTGTGGCGGGCAGATCGTGCCTGACCAACCTAGTCTCTTTCTATGACTAGGTTACGAAATGCCTGGACACAGGAGGAGGGGTGGATGTCGTATACTTAGACTTCAGGAAGGCGTTCGATACGGTATCCCACCCCATACTGGTGAACAAGCTAAGAGGCTGTGATGTGGATGACTGCACAGTCCGGTGGGTGGCAAATTGGCTAGAGGGTCGCACCCAAAGAGTTGTGGTAGATGGGTCGGTCTCCACCTGGAATGGTGTGGGCAGTGGGGTCCCGCAGGGTTCGGTCCTTGGACCAATACTCTTTAATGTCTTCATCAGCGACTTGGACGAGGGAGTCAAATGTACTCTGTCCAAGTTTGCAGATGACACAAAGCTATGGGGAGAAGTGGACACGCCGGAGGGCAGGAAACAGCTGCAGGCAGACCTGGATACGTTGCACAAGTGGGCAGAAAACAACAGGATGCAGTTCAACAAGGAGAAATGCAAAGTGCTGCACCTAGGGAGGAAAAATGTCCAGCACACCTACAGCCTAGGGAATGACCTGCTGGGTGGCACAGAGGTGGAAAGGGATCTTGGAGTCCTAGTGGACTCCAAGATGAACATGAGCCGGCAGTGTGACGAAGCCATCAGAAAAGCCAATGGCACTTTATCGTGCATCAGCAGATGCATGACGAATAGGTCCAGGGAGGTGATACTTCCCCTCTATCGGGCGCTGGTCAGACTGCAGTTGGAGTACTGCGTGCAATTCTGGGCGCCACACTTCAGGAAGGATGCGGATAACCTGGAGACGGTACAGAGAAGGGCAACTCTTATGGTCAAGGGCCTGCAGACCAAGCCCTACGAGGAGAGACTAGAGAAACTGGACCTTTTCAGCCTCAGCAAGAGAAGGTTGAGAGGCGACCTTGTGGCTGCCTATAAGTTCATCACGGGGGCACAGAAGGGAATTGGTGAGGATTTATTCACCAAGGCGCCCCCGGGGGTTACAAGAAACAATGGCCACAAGCTAGCAGAGAGCAGATTTAGACTGGACATTAGGAAGAACTTCTTCACAGTTCGAGTGGCCAAGGTCTGGAACGGGCTCCCAAGGGAGGTGGTGCTCTCCCCTACCCTGGGGGTCTTCAAGAGGAGGTTAGACGAGTATCTAGCTGGGCTCATCTAGACCCAGCACTCTTTCCTGCTTATGCAGGGGGTCGGACTTGATGATCTATTGAGGTCCCTTCCGACCCTAACATCTATGAAACTATGAAACTATCTATGAAAAAGGTCTAAAGTTTCTATAAAATCCAATTTGCTAAATTTAATACTTTTTAAGCAAAATACTTGATAGTTTACTTTGAAGCAACTTTTCATTTATAGATTTATTTTAAATCATTTAAAAAAAAATAACAGATTTTCCAAAGATCTCTCAACTGGGAAAAAAAAAAGTCCACAAGGGATTTTCCTTCAAATTTATTTACTAAGATATTACTTTGATTTTCATTCTGAACCATAACTCTTTTTTCTTACTTAAGTTTCAACATTGATAACCAAAATATCTGCCCCTCACCTGCCTCTACTCCATTATACGCACTATCCCACAGTGCATAATTATCCAGTTGTATACGTGCCTGAACCTGCAAGAGTTTATGCGCAGTTACTGTTCAGTGAATCATAGAAAAGTACAGGTGGAAGGGCCCTGAGGAGGTCATCTAGTCCATCCTGCTGCCCATGCTACACAAGTGTCTGTATAATCTATTTTTAAAACCTAATGAATAACCTTCTCATACAACTACCAGGCACAATGGCAGAAACATCAGACATACCCTTTAACTTATCTCAGGCCAGCAGAGTCGAGACCAGGGAGCAGCTTCCCCTGCCTAGAGCCCAGGTGAGGATGGGGCTTCTTGGGGGAAGTGGGTAGGGGGTGGCGCAGACCCCTGCCCTGAGGGAAGCAGGTGTCCCTCCCTACCTCCCACCCACCCGCTGCCAGGGACCCATATTTGTGGTGGGGGAGGGAAGAGGGGAGGCAGGGGCAGCTCCAGCCTGAATTCCAACCTCTGGCTCCACTGACTCATCCGGGCTCATTATACTGTTGTCTCATGTCGAATCTTTTAATTCTTTAAATCTTATTTTTAAATGTTATTTATTTAAATGAATGTTTAAATGAATGAATGAATGAATGAATGAAAACCTGGCCAAAATGCTGTAATTGCAAATGAAGGAGTGGTGAATATATCTAAGAATAAATAAAGGCATATATACAACTACAGAGGAAGGAATGTTGAATATTTCTTTACCTGTAATTGTATATAAGAAATAAATTATATATAAATGAATACATTTATATTTCTCATATATATTAGTAAATAAAGTACACATAGTTATTGCAAATCAATACATTATATAATATAATAAATGTAGGAATAAATATGTGAAAGTATAAAAAAGTGAGAGATACATGATTGGACAGAGAATTGGTTTGCAAATTAATAGGCACATATGGGAATAATTGACTGAATAATGACAAGTATAAAGGACTGAATCAATCATTAAATTAATAGATGAAAGACTTAATAAATCCTTAATTCAGCATGTCCCCAAAGGAATGAATACAAGAGGAATGAATACCTCTAGGAATAAATACAAGAATACATACATACATACATATATGAGGGAAAGACTGACCAACATCCAGTGCAGTTCCCTGCAGTTGCAGGCAACCATGTAATGGATGCCAAATCAAATATCCACAAGAACACTCATGAGATCCAGAAGCAAATTTAGCATCTTTAGGGCACAGCCCATAGATCTAAAAGAAAATGCCACAGGAAAAGAGCAGGAGAGCATGGGGGGTACCCCCAGTACTTTGAACCCCTCCAGTGGCAGGGAATGGGTTTAGTGAACTATTCAGAGAGAAGTATGTGACGGAATAAATACACAAAGGAATACAAATGTTCTACTTAAACAAATTAATGAGTTGAATAGATAAAAAGGATATATTAAAAAACTGAATGTCATAAATATGATATTAAAAATGAAGGACCAAATGCAGAAATGTAGCAATGTACCCATAAAGGAAGGAAGGAAGGAGCTTTACTCCAGAGGTATCAAACATAGGGCCCATGGGCTGGATCAGGCCTGCTGGGGTGGGGTTGAGGGGCATGGCATGCTACAGAATCCAGGGGACTTGGGACTTGGTGGGCATGGCAATTAGTGGCATGAGGGCAAGTGAGGACTGATACAGTCCTGGTCAATCTACAGCCACTTTACCCATCCCTAGTGCTGTGGCCCTACCTCTTCGGCCACCCTATGTTGGAGCCATCATTTCTTGATGCTTCATAGCAAAGCCAGAGCTGGTACTGCAGCACAGGGTATGTGGTGGCAGTGGCAGCTTTGGCTCTGGCAAGGAGCACAACACAGAAACCAGACTTTCTGCTGCTGGGGCTAAAGTTGGAGCTGCTGCTACTGCTGCCACATGCCCTGGGCTGGAGTCAGAGCTGCTGCCCCTGCTATTGTATGTTCTGGGCTGGATCTGGTCTGCAAGAAGCCCTACAGTTTGGGTCTGGCCTAGTTCATGAGGTGAGTTTTAGACCCCTTCTTTACTTAATGGATAAATACATACATAAATAAATGATTGCATTAGTATGCAAATGAATAACAAATGAATAGCTGAAGACAATAATAACTGAAAGTATAACACAAAAAAAGAATGAGAGAAGGGTTCAAATCAAGGGTTTCCCTATGGTGCTTTCCCTGCAGTGACTATCAGTCTTGTAGCTGTATCTTCAACTGCTTCACCTCGGCTAATTCAGGAGCTGCTGGCCGTGGACCTCTGACAGAATAGAGCACTGTATGGGTAAGTGCCTGAGTGCTTACCTACTTCTCAGTCAGGTTTTGGAACTTACACTCCATTCAGAGCTAGCTCAGGTGGCCACAACATACTGCATGGTGGTGGGTAAGACCTTGTATCTCCGTATGTGTTTGAACTCAGAAAGAATCTGCCCCCAACCCAGCTGCAATTACAGTGGAGTCTGGAACTCCTGGAATAATACAGAGAGAGTCTCAGTTAGGGTCTGTGCAGCACTGTGCACACCAGGGACCCTTTTCTTTGTCAAGGTATGTGCAATCGTCAAATGATGGAACTAACCTATTGCCTGACATTTGACTCTACATTCTCAGGCCTAATAAATTATTACAATAATCCTCCTGTGTTGTTACAGGGCTCTGCACTGACAGGATTAATAGATTGTTAGGGGCTGGAAGGGAACTTGCAGATAATCGGGTCCAGGCCCCCTGCTCTAGGCAGGAAGACAACTGGGGTTAGGTGACCCCAGTGAGGTGACTGTCTTGTCTCCTCTTAAAAACCTCCAGGGTAGGTGACTGCATCACCTCTGGATGGAGCTTATTCCACAGTCTGGACACCCTGACTGTGAAGGAGTTTTTCCTGGTATTAAGCCTGAAGCAGCCTTCCAGGAGTTTGTATCCACTGGTCCTGGTCTTCGCTGGGGGTGCCCTAGTGAACAGCTGTTCACCAAGCTCCTCTGATATAGCAGTAAGCCGGTATCAAGTCCCCTCTCAATCTTCTCTTCTTTAGGCAAAAGAGGCCCAAGTCCCTCAGCCTTTACTCGTATGGCTTGCCTTGCAAGTCCCTGATCATACGGGTGGCTCTTTTCTGGTTCCTCTCAAGTTTTTCCACTTCCTTATTGAAGTGCAGTGCCCAAAACTGGACGCAGTACTCCAACTGCAGGCTTACTACTACTGAGTACAGCGGGAGTATCACTTCCTTAGTTTTACTTGAGATGCATCTGTTGGAACATGGGAACAGCATAGAGGTGACAGAGTTTGTACTGCTTGGCTTATCGCACACCAGAGAGGTCCAGCTCTCCCTCTTTATCTTTTTCTTTATTTTCTATGTTGTTGTTCTGCCTGGGAATGTCTTTATCATCCTCACCATCCAGTGTGACCCCTCTGGGCTCCTCCATGTATTTCTTTCTGGCTAGTCTGGCCTTTCTGGACATTTGCTACTGCTTCATCACCCCTCCAAAGATGCTGGTCCACTTCATCTCTCACCACAAGGTCATCTCCTACAAAGGTTGCAGGGCCCAGCTTTTCTTCCTCCACTTTCTAGGGGGGGTCTGAGATCAACCTATTCATGGGCATGATCTTTGACAGATACTTGGCCATTTGCAAGCCCCTGCACTACAGCAGTATGGTGAACAGGGGGTTGGTGATTGCTGGGCCCTGGTGGGAGCTTCATGGGCAGGAGGTTTCATTCGCTCCATCATCTAAGTCATTCTTATTGTCCATCTTCCCTTTTGTGGCCCCAGTCCATGGCCCCAGTCCACTGGACAACTTCTTCTATGACATCACTTAGTTGGTTAAACTGGCCTGTACCAACACCAACCTGATAGAGTTTGTGATGTTTGTCAACAGTGGAGTCACAAAACTGGTGTGTTTCCTGCTTCTGCTGATCTCCTATGGGGCCCTGTTGGTCCAGTTGAGGGGAGGTTCCTCCTATGGAAAGAGCAAAGTGGCCTCCACTTGTGTCACCCATATTATCATTGTCTTTGTCATGTTTGGCCCAGTCATCTACATCTACTGCCAGGCCTTCTGTAGCTTCTGCATGGACAAGGTGGTGGCCATGCTTCACACTGTGGTCTTTCCCCTTGTGAATCCTATGATCTACACATTAAGGAACAGGGAGATCCTCAGTGCCATGAAGAGGCTGTTGGGTAATTGGGCTCTGGAGAAGGAAAAAGAAGTGTGTCAGAATGTGATGTGTTAGGAATGGAATATTGTTGAAGTCTGGGGAAAAGCTGAGGTTGAACTTACTCCAGAGTTGCCTTCTAGTCATGGTGTAAAGTCTATGAAGTAACTGTGGAGCACTGCTGAAGTATGTATGGAGTAATGATGTAGCAATTTGATAATTTCTGGGGACTAACTTGGTAATATCTGTAGTGTAATTTTGCTGTGATTCGTATCTTTGTATATAATTATTTTGCATAACTTATTGACAAAATTTCTGTGTCCTTGGAGTACCTCTGTAATATATACAGTGTCTGTACAGTATTTTATGAGGAACCTAACAGTAACTTTAGTATCTCCTGAGTAGAGCTATATACTAACTCTATATAAGCCATGCAGTAACTTACTTTATAGTATGGGGCAGGGGGAAGGAAGGGAGAGGGTGTAAATAGTTGTAATAGCTGTAAACATGTGGGTTAAAATCATATTTTACCTAAAGGCTTCCAAGTGCCACTTACATGTCTAAAAGTAGTTGTGTATGGGACATTTTTGCAGCTTACTTAGATCACGTTCCCACCTGTGCACTGAGTCTATTCCATTACCAAAAATCATGTTAGTCACAGGAAAAGACCAGCTTACAATTGATTGATGATATTGAGTCTGCGGGGTACCACTCATTCCTCTGGTTCTTTCCTGCCATGATTTTGATCTTACTAAGGAAGGAAAGAGGTGGAATGTTAGTAGGTACCCACGGAGTAATAATGCTTGACATGTCACATGATTCCAGGTGCTTTATTCTTTCGTCTTTCTTTTACAGCGGTCCGGAGCACAGGCAGCAGCCCGTCCCACTTGCCTCCTCAATCACCCTCATATTCCAGAGAGGATTGCCGGCTTCACAGTTCTAAGGGTAAGTACTGGCTGGAGTCCTGCGATGCCTATTGCCTTCTTAGCAGCTTGCGTGAGTGGTGCCTTTTATGTGCCAATTACAGCAAAGGAGCAGTCCCAGCTGTCCCCTTTCTGCGGGTAATGGAACCTTAAAGTCCTGACTGAGCTCCCCTGGGCGCGAGCCACTCCTGCTTGGGCTTGGCTTATTGCCTCCTAATTGCCTTATTAGCAGCAGAGGTTCACCGTGTCTCTCTCCGCCTCCCTGTGTTTTGTGCCAGGTCGTCTCCGGGAGCTCCCTTGCTTCCCGTGCCGGCATGGAGGGTCCTGGCTGTCTACCCCTTTGCTCTGGGGTCATTGCCTGCTTCCCTTTCGGGTCCCAACTGGGAATCAAGACTTTATTGTGGGACGCCTTGCCCCTTCACTGCCCAGACCTGCGACTTCTTCCCTCTTCTAACTCACCACGGCAGCTGGAGTTCTGTTGCAGGTATCGAGCATCTTTACTGATCTGGCAGCCATACAGTCCCTTCCCTGCATCTCTCTGGGTCTCAGCTCCACATTTTAGGGGCCATCTTTTTCTGGGGTTTTGGGCAACCTCTCTCTCTCTCTCAGTGCCCAAAGGCATCTTTTCCGGGGCCTTGTCCTCCCTATATTCCCAGAAGCCAGGTCCCATTGGCTTACCGGTGGCATGGGGAATCTCTCCCCCCGCCCCTGCCTGGGCATCATGACTGCCAGCTACGGGTATTTTCTCCAAGTAACAGGGCTCTGGTCAGGAACCCTGTTACAATTGACATTGAAGAAAAAGGGTTTGTTCAATGACCTGACAGTTACATCACTCACTTAGGATGGGGGAGAAATTAGTTTCATTCTCTACCTAAGAGGATTTGAACTTATCACTCCCACAGTCCAACTTCCCATCTCACTATTCCTGGGCTCAGACAGCTGGGGATTGAGGAAAAAAGCTGATGGTTTCCTTTATTACCTCATAGGCTACAGGAGAAGTCAGATAGGCTCTACCTCACCCCCATTTTAAGCAGCACTATCAGGACAGGGCTGGGTATGCCCTCAGTAGGACCTGGGGTGTCTCCCAGTTGTTAGGGGGTGAGAAGGGAAGTGCTCAGCTCCCTAGGAACAGCAGAAGAAAGGTCCAGGGGGAGCAGAAAGGCTGACTGAGGTAGGTTCTCCCTCTTCTCAGCTTTCTGCCCCAGCAGTAGTAACTAGGATTTCTCCAGAATGGGATGTGAGGGATGGATGGGTGGGATTAGTGCAGCCAAAGTACATGGCCTGTTTCATGGAGAGAGATACCACATACCAATGTTCACCTAGCACATGTGTAACGGGGGGCCTTTTCGGGGCTGATCTACCAATGCCCCGCCCACCTGTTCTGGGCCAATCATCCACCTTCTCTCCTGCCATGCCTTGATGATATCTAATTAAGTTGTTAATTAGGCAGGAGGCTGCCCATTTTTTTTGCCCCAATGCCAGGGGATGCTATCTGTGCCTCCATTCCTCCCCTACACTGCAGCCCAAGTCTTGCAGATGGCATCCATGGAGCTTAAGCTCACCGGCCCCACACTGGGCCCCAGAATCCTCCAGTCCAAACTCCTACAAGATCCCTCCACTCAGGCGGCCTACTCTGCTTTCATTCTGGCTTGCCAGCTCCCTGAGCTGTTCCCTCTTACGGGTGTGATCCCCTCAGGACTTTTGGCTACACAGGCCCTGGTCTTACCTCCAGGCCAGTTGGAACCCCAGGTCCTCAGCTCTGGGCGTCCCTCACAGTGGGCCCTTGGCCCTTTGATACTCCGGTCCTGACCCCAGCATTGACTAGTCAAGGGATTTCAAGTCAGGCTTCTGAGTCTATAGTCCCACTCTCCCTCCTGGGTCTGCCTTCTGGACCCTACTAGGGGGTAACTCAACTGGTTGTAGGAGCTGGGGTTATTAAGGTGCCCCGACCCACTTTTCACTGGGCTGATAACTGGCCTGGCATTTCCTGGAGGCTCCCACGCCACTGAGAGCCCCACCAGGCCACCCACTCCCGGCGGGGTACAGTTTTAGGTCATGCCCAGGACCAGGAGCCTCTGACCATCCCCTACAGCTCCTGCCCTTGCCTCCATGGTGTTGCATACAGCCTTGCAGCCAAGCAATGTTTCTGGCTGGCCTGCCAGCAGGGAACTGCTCTGTTTATATAGACGGTGAGAGTTCTAAAATGTCCACCGCAATCAACCACCTGCTGGCTGCTTGGCTCAGTCCATAAAGTGGCAGGCACCAACAGTACCCTGCCACAACATATCACAGGGTGGTTCTCAAGGACTTGCTCCTATCCTAAAGGCCTGGCTCCTGAAGAACAGGATATGCTTGAACTTGGGTGTTGTGCAGCCAACTGAGATTCTACAAATAGGGATGGTTATCTTACCAAAACAAGCCAGGTCTTCAGCTATTTTATCACTGAGAAAGGTGGGGATCTTGGACAGCAGGGTCCTTATGGGTGGGCTGTTCAATCATAGTGGCATTATGGTGATGAAGTCTCCTCTAATGACACCCTGCTCCACTTGATTCAAAAGTTTGAGGAGCTCAAGAAAATCATTGACACTGTGTTGATCTGGGACGCATAGCTGATGGTTTTGTAACCTACCAGCTTCTCAACTGCCAGGATACATCCATCCACCCTCACAGAGTCAGGGTGTGAAGTGACAGACTGGGATATTATTGTTCTCACAGACAGGGGACCTTCAACACTCCAACCCTATTACAGTACCTTCCTATTATGTATAAACATGCAGTACCTATGCCATAACTGTTATTACTGTCGTATCTACAGTGCAACTCTTAATTATACATAAAATCTTGTAGAAACCCAGTAAAATTTTATGTAGGAATTTATAATAACTTTCTAGTAATTCTTGGATAGTTAAACATTGTCTTGGGAGAAACCCATTGGTAACTCTATTGTATCTATAGAAACAATATTTGTAAATTCAATGATCCATGGAGTAACTCTGCAAATGTTATAGTTTCTGTAGCATAAGTTTAGTGAATGTTTAATATTTACTGAGATGAATCTACAACCTTAACATTACTTCTTTGCGCTTATGGGTTCAGATTTTGGAGTCCGTAAAGCATTTGGCTGCCCTGCCTCTAGGAAAGCAATTGCTGAGGGTCCTGAACAATGGCCTATATGGGGAATGCTCAGCATTTTCAAGCAAATCTAAACATGCAAGTGGATTTTGGAGCACATTTATTGCAAAAATGGGAAGCTGGAAGAGTGAGGTGAGTCCTGGAGATCCTGTTTCCTAGTGAAAGGTTCAAGGAGATTCATAGTTTACAGTAGATTTAGATTGAGAATTTGGAATTTTCATTTTTTCCTGCATAGAGTTGTGGTATCAGTAAGAAAGGTGGAGTGCCCATCACTCTGGACTACTATGGAGTCTAGCAGTTAGGGTATTCTCCCAGGTAAGAGAACCTTCTTAGAGAGAGGAGGGTATTGAACCAAGAGCTTGCAAATCCTGACTGAGTGCTGTAAAAACAATGCCACTACAACAAAATGCCTGGATGCAGGTCATGTTTCTAAAGGAAGCAACTCATGCCATAGCAGTTTGTGTGGAACCTGATCAAGCAGGAGTCTTCTTAGTACATTTCCTGGCTCAAGCCCTTCAAGGGAGACAAGGAGGGGGAATGCCTAGTCTGTGTACCTTGATTAGACTTAGGGTGAAGTTAGATGTTACACTTAGACCCTACTATGGGCACTTAAAGTGTGAATGTTTGCATGTTAAAGTTCATTATAAGTTCATGTTTTAACCAATATAACAGTTTATTGAAGGTAACCAAAAAATGAAGGAGAGGGAACACATAGCAGAAAAAGTGCCCAAAGCGTCACTTATGGCAGAAGGAGAGGCATGATACCATGAGGGCATGGAGGAGAGAGTGAAAAAAGCTAATTGTCCACAGTCCACACTAAGACAACCAGGGTCCAGCAGAGCTGGCAGTTCATCTGCAGTGGGTAGTGCAGGGGCCAACATATGGCCAGGTAGCAGTCATAGCTTATGACAGTGAGAAGCATGGCCTCTGTGCTGCTAACTCCCCTATCAATTATTAATTAATCCAGCAATTAAATAGGCCAAATTATCAAGTTCCACAAATAACAAAATACTTCGAATATCAAATATCATCCCAAACAACAACACTCCAAATAACAAATAACACTCCAAACTCATCCCAAACAACAAGCCCCATGGGTCTTTTGGTGTCAGTGGTCAGTGTCTATCTAAGAACTCACCACCTTGGGGCTTCTACCTTCTATCCCAGTCTGGAAGGGATGGCGACATGAGTCTCCCCCTCTGGATCGCAGGCTGGAGATCCTATCGCTGGCTGGCTGCTGCCGCTCAGGATTGCCTGACACCAGGATTGCCACTGCTCCCCACTTCAGGCAGTGCCCCTCAATCTCAGCTTCAGATGTCTTTTACTAGTGAAGATATTATCAGCCACAGCCAGAAGGCTCTCAAAAGGGGGCACCCTGCACTGGAGTCTTCCTGGGCTCTCCCCCACCCTTTACACCACCTCACATAGAACTGTCCAGTCCCCATACATGTGTCTCCTGCAGCCCCTGTGTGCCATCCAAATGGGGGGAAAATACTGGAAAGGGAGGGCTAATGAGAAGAAGATCAGGTAAGTGACACAAAGGTTTATGCCCTTCTTTCCTCCTTGGCTCATTACACTGAAAGCCCAAATCAACGAATGGATACAAACAGACCCTTGACCTGTTGACTTTGCACACCTAATGAGGCTACTCAGGTCATGCAACCTACGTACTCTTCAGCAGGGTTATATATATTGAGGTAGTGGGGGGCTAGGCCCCTTGTCCCAGTCCCTGCAAGTCAGGCCAACCAGTTCCCCAGCAGTGGGGTTGGACCAACATGATGATTGCTAGCAAAGGAAAGTTCTCATTACCCATTCTCTGGGTAGACTGGCATTAGGTGCTCCCAAGGCTCTGTAGCAAGTTCCAGATACTCTGAAATGGTCAGTTCCCCCATACTGGGTTGAACTGCAGTCAGTCCTCACTACAGGAAAAATATCCTGTCTTATTTCCCAGCCCTCTGAGGCAGAAAATCCCAGGTAACAGCAGGTGCTTTCTTGAGGAGAAAGGCCTAGAATCTCATTTGCTCACACCTGCCTGGCTACGATCCACCTCAGAGTGGCCATGACTTCCTTGTTGCACAGGGTGTAGATGAGGGGGTTCAGGACAGGCGTGTTGCCTGTGTACAGCACTGTCACAAGCCTGTCAGTAGCCAGAGACCTCTGGGAATTTGGCTGCAGGTACATAGCCCCAGAGCACACATAGTGGATGGCCGCCACTGTCAGGTGTGCCCCATAGGTGGAGAAAGTTTTTCGCAGACCCTCTGCTTAATGCATGCCCAGAATGGTCCTCAGAATAAGTGCATCGGACACAACAGTAAGAGTCAAACAGCCCAAGATGATGGAGCCAGTGACACCAGCCAAGAGGACTTGGTTGAGCTGGATGTCACAGCAGGAGAGCTCAAGGAGAGGGAACACATAGCAGAAAAAGTGCCCAAGGCGTCACTTATGGCAGAAGGAGAGGCGTGATACCATGAGGGCATGGAGGAGAGGGTGAAAGAAGCTAATTGTCCACTGCCCACACTAAGCCAACCAGGGCCCAGCAGAGCTGGCAGTTCATCTGCAGTGGGTAGTGCAGGGGCCAACACATGGCCAGGTAGCAGTCATAGCTCATGACAGTGAGAAGCATGGCCTCTGTGCTGCCCAAGAAGTGGAAGAAGTGAAAGAAGAACATCTGTGATGTAGCCCCAATGGGATATGGGGCTCCCACCAGTGCCATCCCATGCCAGTGCCAGAACTACCGTGATGCTTAGGCACTGTGGTGGAGGAGTAGAAGATGTCAGTGAAAGAGAGTTTGCTGATGAAGAAGTACATGAGGGTGTGGAGATGTGGGGCCCACAGAGTGATGGAGACCACAGACAGGTTTGCCAGGACATTGGCCAGGTAGAGAAGTAGAAAGAAACCAAGGAGGAAGCTGTAACATCTCTCTTCACAAGCAATTCATGCCTCTGACAATCACTGCTTCCTTAGGAACTGGTTTATCAGCAGCCTACAGTGATGGACACATGGGAGGAGTAGTGCTGATCATTGAAATAACAGGCTATAAATTTGAATCCTTTTGAGGGGAGATCTTCATGCTGTGTCAATATTTTGGGTCTGGGCCTTTCAGAAAGATGGGTACAATGCTAAAGTAGTGCAGCACCTCTTAAGTGACTCTCCATCTCACCTTTCCATCTACTCAAACAGCATCAAGGGGAATTTGGTGAATCATGATTTCTTGACACTTAGCTCAGGATTTTTTAATGTTTGTGGACTGGCAATACTGTGGTTATTCTGTTAGGCATTTTGGAAAATCCATAGTGGAGTTCATAAAAAGAAAAAAAGGATGCTGAATCTTCATTTCTCTTCATGTCAATTGCTGAGGAACAAATACCACAATACTCACCAGAAGTAACTGAAAAAGCTGGTAAAACAAAGCAAACCTTTAGGCTGTTTTAGGGCTGTTGCTCAGGCCAGTGTGATGGGCAGGACATAGGGAATGCTACATGGATCCTGTCTCTTCTGCTCTGCAGGAGTTTGCAATGACTGGTATAAGGGTCTTTTTTGGCCCCAAATGCTATGTGCCTTGGTTTCACCATCTGGACAAGAAAGCAAATAGCCACAATGCAGGTGTTTCAGCTAAAAAAACCCAAACCAAACCAAACCAAACTAAACCACAACAAAACAAAAACCCCTCCTACCTGCAATTCTCAGCTCCTAAGAATGCCCCGAGTGGCATAGTAACAATCTTGATAATTAATACGCTGGGGAATTAATTTCACAAACAACCCACACCATTCTCCTTCATGCAAAGGTTGCTATGGTCCATCTGGACCAGCATCAGGTGCCCAGAAATTCATCTCCTGACCAGGCTACTCAGCTGCAACCCACCCACTTTGTCCAATGCTGTCCCCTACTGGCTGTCTCTAGATATGAGGGATATTATAGCACTGCAGCTCTAAGAGGTTCTCAGGAGGTGGAGGGGTATGGATAAGAAGTACCATGTTACTAATCTCACCTTCTCAAAGAGGTGCTGGGATTTAGCCAGTGGGTGGTCCCCTGACCCTGCAGGCCATATGGTAGGTGGAGGGATTAAATAACCAGAAACTGGTTTAAATCTGTAACAGGACAGAAGCTCAGTATCACATCTAGTATCAGATTTAATTGTTTTGAGTCAAAGCAGTTTATGAAACTTGTGTCCCATACCCCTTCCTGGTTCAATTTAAATCACAATCCCCCAGCATCCCAGCATGCTTTCCAGCCCTAGGCTGGGTGGGGCTGGGCTGGGCTGTCTGCTGCTGCAGAGAAAGGTTCATGTGAAGGGGGAGAGGGGTAGGCAGGTACTACCCCCCCTGCAGGCAAACTCCAGCTGGGGGCTGGGGCCGGGGGCCGGGGGCCGGGGAGGGAGATTAAATTTCTCTTCCCCTGAATATGGTGCCCTGACCTGCCCTGGCCTGCCTTGCCCTGGCTAAAAAATTACTGCCGGCTGCAACTGTGGACTACAAACCCCAAATGTACCTAGAAGCAAGAAGAGGAAGTGATGAGCAACACTGCAAAGTCTTGCTGCTGTGATTCTGGACTGCAAATCCCAGAGACTCCAGGGGCAGCAGGAAGAGGAAGTGAACACACAGCCCATGCTGGCTATGTGCCAGCGAGCTGTGCTCTAGCCCCGCCCGCCCCAGCTTCTGGCCTGAGCCACTGCAGGCATGTGGCTACATTTCCTGAATCAAAAAGGAACATGAGTCCAGTTGTTTCTCAGTTTAATCTCTGCAGTTTAGACTAATCTGGAAAGACTGAATCAATTCAGCCTCAGGCTTTTTGACTGTCTGTACTTAGCTAAGGTGGGCACAGTTTGGGAGGTGGGACCTCACAGTTCAAAGCACTCATACGTGTAAACAGAGTCAGATCACAGCATGTGGAACCTACTGGAAAGAGAAGCCTGGAGCCCTGGCTGTCATCTAGAGGATGCTGAAGTTGTTCCTGTTCCTCTGTCTTCTAATGAAGGGGTGTCATATCATCCTGCCCAAAGTGCTGCGTGCTGCATGCAGCATGAGGTGGTCTTGGCCTTGTGCACTGCATGTGGTTCATGGAGACTGTTTGACACAGGCTGCACCTGGCATGGGGCTGTTCTGGAGTGCATGCTATGTGTGATTCCCATGCCAGACCAGCCCTGCAAACCAGATTCAGGGCCAGCCCTGATCAGGCCCACAGATGGGCCATCCATGCTAGATCTAGTGTGCAGGGCCAGGCTGGCATGGGTGCCACATACAGCAGGTGCTCTGGACCAGCCCCAGGGCTATGCACTGTGTGCCATGCACTGGGCTAGAGCCGGCACATAGAACCAGTCTGGGGTGAGCACTGAATCCAGAGATGTTTGGGATTGGGCCCAGAGACTGGACCCATGTGCTGTATCCAGTTTTCAGGGCTGGGCTGCTGCAGGTGCCCCATACCGTGCACAGGGCCAGGGTGGGTGAATGCTGCATAGGACACATTGTGCTCAGCTGATGCATGCAGTGCAAGCAGCACAAATGGCTAGTCCAGGGCACACATTGCATGTGGTGCCTACGCTGGACCAGTCCAATGGTTTGGATCCAACATGTGGGGTAGGTCAATCGGCCTGATCCAGTCAGAAGACTGACCCTGTGCCCCTCATCTAGCCCATGGGATGGGTGAGTTAGATACTCCTGGTCTAAAGGATAGAGAGAAGAGGCCAGGAGGCAGGACTCTTCACCGTTAGAACAGTTAGGGAGGGGAACAGGCTCCCTAGGGAAGTTGTGGACTCTCTATCCTTGGAGGTGTTCAAGAAGAGGTTGGACAGCCACTGGTCAGGGATGATGTAGGCATAGATATGCCCATGTTCTGCTGGGTATTTCCCATGTTTCTGGATATCAACCTTCCCATTCTTCTGGACTTTGATGGTTGCCTCATGTAGCTTGAAAGAATCCCCCCACCTCCTTTCTGCTACATGTGTCAAAGATTTTCTTCTTCATCTTCTTTCTTAAGCTTTCACCAGAGGCATTGGGTGTTGGTTGCAGAGAAAGCTGGGGATTGTGACTGGGGTGTGCCAGTGCTCCTGCTGGGACTAAAACCCTGAGATTCCTGGCTAAAGGAACTCCCGCCATCCTCCCCCTGCTCAGGGTTAAAGCAATTGCTGTATGTGGGTTCAAGAAGGAATTGTACCCCATGGTCAGATTGATATGGACTGTTGGAGTTTTTGCTTTCTTCTGTAGCAAGAAGTATGGTCCTCAACCTGGAATCACTTGAGCCTATGTTAACAACCTTTTACAAAAGCAGGGTGTTGTCTGCTGTCTCTTACCGCATTCTCATTAAGAAATTAGGCGACTGTGGTGTCGATGCCTACACAGTCAGATGGGACGCAAATTGGTTGGAGGGCCACACCCATTCAGGTAGAGAGTGGTGGTGGACAGGTCTTCTTTGACCTGGAGGGATGCGAGCAGTGGAGTCCCCCAGGGCTTGGTCCTCGGGCCCACACTATTCAACATCTTCATCAGCAACTTGGATGAGGGGGTGAAAAGCACCTTGTTCAAATTCGTGGATGACACTAAGATGTGGGGAGAAGTTGGCATGCTGGAGGAGAGGGACAGTCTACAACTAGATCTGGACAGGTTACAGGGATGGGCGGATGAGAACAGGATGGGTTTAAAAACGGACAAGTGCAAGGTATTGCACCTGGGCAGGAAGAACCAGGAGCATACTTACAGGCTGGGGAACTCCCTTCTCATTAGCACAGAGGCAGAAAAGGATCTTGGAGTCATTATTGATTCCAAAATGAACATGGGCCGACAGTGTGGGGACGCAGTCAGGAAGGCTAACCGCACCTTGTCATGTATCCACAGATGTATCACGAGCAGGTCCAAGGGGGATGTTGGGGCCGAGGGGCTGTGGCCAGCAGCCTGGGCACGTGGGCGGGGAAATTTGGCACGACGGACTAGGATTAGGCACGGACTTGTACGGTTGAACAAAGAAAACTTTACTTACACCGTAGGTGGTCGCAGTGCAGGCAGAAAGACTTGCTTGCGTTGCAGTTACAGACAAACACACATGGAGTTTGCTAGGCTCCACCGAAGACACACACACACAGAGTTTGCTAGGCTCTGCAAAATGAACTGGACAAAGCTCTGGATAACGAAATGAGAGTCCGAAATATGACTCTCGATGAGCGTGCAGGGTAGGGATACGTCGGGATCGTTCGGTGATGGGGAGAGATTCTTGGTAGCTGATCAGACCACCAGTCAGTCCGAGATTTACGTAGAAGTCCACAAAGTAATCATGGAATTCTCTCCAGAATTCTCTCGGATTTCTTCCGGAATTCTCGGAATCGGGGATCTTGGGGTCCTCCCGAGATTCTCAGAGATCTCCGGCTTGGGTGGAAACTGCTCAAGCCTCTTATACGGCTAGCAAGCCAATCGCTAGCTGCCACGTGGGAATAATTTAGAAACAGCCAATAGGGGGCACAAATTTGCATACGCCTGGCGGGAACTCTTTGCACCGGGGTTTTTCTCTCTGCAGCTGAGAATTGCACCGTGCAAAGAACGTTCCATGTGGCGGGAAATAATTCTGCAGTGCTGAAGTACACACACAATCATTGGGTCATGACAGGGGTGATCCTCCCCCTCTATGTGATACCGGTCAGGCCACAGTTGGAGTTCTGGACGCCACACTTCAGGAGAGATGTGGACAGCATTGAGAGGGTCCAGAGGAGGGCCACTTGCATGATCAGGGGACAGCAAGTCAGGCCCTACGAGTGGAGGCTACAGGACCTGAACCTGTTCAGCCTCCACAAGAGAAGTCTACAAACTGGGAGGACCAGCAAGCTATGGGAGATTCCCTGTTCCCCTGAGCACTACCGGGAGTAATAAGGAAAAACGGCCATAAGTTGACTGAAAGTAGATTCATGCTAGACATCAGGAGGTGCTACTTCACATTCAGGGTGGCTAGGAGCTGGAACCAACTTCCAAGGGAAGTGGTGCTCATTCCTACCCTGGGGTTCTTCAAAAAGAGTCTGGATAATCACTTAGCCAGGGTCGTTTGACCCCAGTACTCTTTCCAGCATGGCAGGGGGTTGGACTTGATGATCTACTGAGGTCCCTTCCGACCCTATCAACTATGAAACTATCGTCTCCCCGCTTTATCTTTGGCAGGTTATGGTGCTATGTGTTGTGTTGTGTTAGGGATGATTAGTTTTACTAAGAGGCTAGACAACAGATTTGTATGGGATGGTTTGGACAGGGATGGTCCTGCCTCAGGCAGGAGGTTGGACTAGATGACCTCTGGAGGTCCCTTTCAGCCCTTCTTCTCTATGATTCTTTGACTTCCTGACTCTTTCCAAATTTGGGAGGGGAAGTGGAAAGTAGATTAAAGCTGGGGGTGGTGGAGGGGCATGTGGGGTAAGGCATGGACTCAGGAGGACTCTTGCATTCTATCATCAGTGTTGGAAGGGGAAATGTACATCAGTTTTGCAGAGAGACTGCAGAAGACACTTTAATTGGTTTTAGCTCTTTTACCCAACCAGCAATCTCAGAGGCCCTCAGACCCCTGAGGCTGGGTTCTTGGTGATCCTTATGTTCACTAGGCATCTGTTAAATAACAAATGCCAGGAGCTGGGCTCTTTGTCTAAAGGAACTTCTCCAGGTGACTTGCCTCACTAGAGGGTCAGCGTGTGTTCCCTAGGATGAATGGAGTTTCTGTCTATGATTTCTATTATTTCTATCTATAAGATGCATCAAGACTGTCACCTGCACCCTGTATAAAACTAGCATGGGCTTGTGCCTTGGTTGGCTTCTTATTAGTTCATGAGCATTTCAAAGTCTGAAGGGAAGTGGAAGTTTCATGAGTTAGAGCAAAGGATTTCTGGATTCTGTTCCCAGATAGGATGATACCTTTATGGATTGGAGTCAGGCTTCCTGCACTCTATCTCCATCTCTACAATGTAGGTAGTGTCTCAGGACTGGGGCTGGGAGCCAGGACTGCTGGGTTCTGTTCATGACTCTGGGAGAAAAATACAGATCATTCGATTACTCTGGGATTTGGGCTCCTAGGTTTCTCTCTGGCTGTGAAGGGATTGGGATCAAGTGAATTAGAGCAAGAGGGTGGGTCTCAGGAGAACCAGTTCTCTCCATGACTACAGGTGGTGAGAATTGGCACACAAGAGCTAGGAGCCAGGTCTGTTGACAATAGCCCTGTATATAACCTGCCGAAGCCACTGCATTTTCCTTTTGTTTCATTATCTGCCCAGCTTGCTGACCTTGGAAACAGGAAACAGTGGGACAGTGTGGGGGAAAGAACTCGTGAGAAGGGTATAGCTTGGATTCCTTCTCTTTACAATGTCTTCACCATGAAGGCAGCTAGAAGGGTTAACTGGAGGTACTGCTTTGTAAATGGATCTAGGTCTGCTTAGTTTCTGATGCAAGGCTATGTGTAAACTGTGAATCTTTTTGGCTTGTGGGGAGAGGGTCAGAGACAGGAATGGGACCTCCTTCACCTGCTCCCGAGAGTGGGTATGGAAGAACAGGGCTCAGGGCAGATGGGTAGTAAGGGTTGCCAAGAGTTAGGTTATAGAGGAAACTGGGAAGCAAGGACACCGCAGGGTAGGGAGGCCTGGGCAGCAGAAGATGCAAGAATATTGTCATATGGTGATGCTGATGGGTGCAGAGTTTGGGGGATTAGAGTGCAGGGGGTTGAATGAACAGGAAAAGGAATGTTACAGGGTGGAGGGGTGGCTGTAGCTGTGAACAAGGGTGCAAAAAGGGTATGGTAAAGAGGAAGGTGGAAGGCTTAACTGTACAGGTTGGGGAGTATGTTGAAGCAGATCCCTGTCTGATGGGTGAGGAAACTGGGAAATGAGAGTGCATATGAATAAGGTATTAGGGATGGCTACAATGATGAGGGATGAGGGTTGCTAGGTGTGTGGATGACTGTTAGCTGGGATACATAAAGAGCATAGTACGAGGCAGAAGTTGGAGGGGTCCCTGTGACACTGATGGTGGGGAGCATGTTGGAGCACCATTCTAAGGGTCCTATTGATAGTGCAGCATCAGGGGGCAGAGGATCAGGGCTTGGAAAGAGCTGTGGCAGCCCTCCATTCACTCCTGTCATTTTCCTACAGCCACCAGCGCTTCTCTTCTTCATCTCCTCTTGCAAGCTGAGCCCAAGGACATGGATAACATGACACTAGTGACCGAGTTCATCCTGTTTGGGGTGTCAGACACACAGGAGCTCCACAGCTTCCTCTTTGGCTTATTCCTCCTCCTTTACTTGACCAATGTCTCAGGGAACCTGGCTGTGGCTTCCATAACTCTGTGGGACTCCCATCTATGCACCCCCATGTACTTCTTTGTTGGCAACCTCTCTTTCATTGACATCTTCTATTCCTCCACCACGGTGCCTAAGATGTTTGTGGGGCTGGTATGGGGTGGCACTGGTGGGAGCCCCATATCCTGGCGGGGCTGCATCACTCAAATGTTCTTCTTCTACTTCCTGGGCAGCACTGAGGCCATGCTTCTCACTGTTATGGGCTATGACCGCTACCTGGCTGTGTGTCGGCCCTTGCACTACCCACTGCTGATGAGCCGCCGGCTTTGCTGGGCCCTGGCTGGCTCAGTGTGGACAGCTGGATTCTTTCACTCTCTTCTCCATGCCATCATGGCATCATGTCTCTCTTTCTGCTGTAAGCAACACCTTAGCCACTTCTTCTGTGATGTGTCCCCACTCCTTGAGATCTCTTGCTCTGACATCCAGTTCAACCAAATCCTCTTGGCTGGTGTCACTGGCTCCATCATCCTGGGCTGTTTGACTCTCACCATAGTATCCTATGCAATGATCCTGAGGGCTGTTCTGGGCATGCGCTCAGCAGAGGGGCTGCGAAAGGCCTTCTCCACCTGTGGGGCCCACCTGACTCTGGTGGCCATCCGCTATGGGTGCTCTGGGGCTATGTACCTGCGGCCACGTTCCCAGAGGTCTCTGGCTACTGACAGGCTTGTGACAGTGCTGTACACGGCTGTCACACCTGTCCTTAACCCCCTCATCTACACTCTGCGCAACAAGGAGGTCAAGGCTGCTCTGAGGCGGGTCATAGCCAGGCGGGTGTATGCCTAACATGAGTAATTGGGACACTAGGACTTCCCCCTCAGGAGAGTACCTGCTCTTATCTGGGAGTGGGGTATAGGCCATATGGTCATGCCCCTGCTGGGGGTGCTATTGGTAACTGAGTGCAATTCAGCCCCAGTGTGGGAGGTTGACCAGGTCAGGAGACAGGGAATTAGTTACACAGCCTTTTTCCTTTATGGGGAGCCAGCTTCAATCCACCCCAGGGACAGAGAGTACTGCTAGCCCCTATGTGCAAGAAATGGGAAATATTCCTATTTCCTCTGGAGGGCACCAGCTTTAATGCACTTTCAGGGTAAACAGTTATCCCGGTTTAGGGAATGGGGAGTGGGAGCTTGCTACTTCGATGGGTGCTCACTCCAAGCCTATGCCAGGGTATCACTTGGCTGGTTTGGAGATATTGGAATTGGTGTCTAAATTTTTGCACCTGAGGAAGTAGTAACTCTTCCCTGAGCCCAGACCCTAGCTATCCTGGACAACTGTTGGAAAAGTCAGACTTAAATTCACCTATGTCTCTCTTGGGTGTACCCTAGGCCTGGTAAAACACAGTGAGCATTTTATTCTATGTGACATATTGCAACTTCTCTGATTGGGAGCCATCCACTTTGTGGTTGTGGACACAAGAATTGTCATGGGAAAGTGACAGGCAGGATGGGGTGTGGCTGTCCCCTTTTATCATGTCAGGATGAGGGGAGCTGGGGGTAAGATTATCAAGGGGATGGGACAGCACAGGCTATATGATGATGCTGCAGTGCAGAGAAGGAGTTGGGATTGGGGAGCAGGTAGCAGGAGTTACAGGGAAACCTTGTGCCATTGTGGACTGAGGAAGCATGGTGCAAATACTTATTTTCCAAAATCAAAAAATGTAAGCGATTTTTTTTTTATCCAAAGGAAGTCCTTCCCCTCTCCCAAGAATGAGATATAAGAAAAGGTGTTCCCAGCCAAAAAAAGGCAAGTTAAGGAGGACAAAATCATAGGTGCCTAGAGTGGCTTCAAGATATGAAGGGGTCTCCAACCATGTTTCATTAGTGTAATAAATATTCCTTCCTCTGACTGATTGCTTTTCATCCATGAAGCTCATGCCACTTTGTTTACTGGCAGCTTTACAACCCTCTTTGAATTTTACAGTGCCACGTGGTCCTGTTACTCAGATAGGTGATGCCTACAGCCCTTTGTCTCAACACATCTAAAGTGATTAATTGGTTTCATTAGACTCATTACACAAGTGAGGAAACCAAGGCAACGGGAAGGGCAGGAATTGACACAATGGCACCTGAGAACACAACCAAGTCTAAGACCCAGATCCCAGTGAGTTGTGATGCCAAGTTTGATCCACTAGAACACACTGCCTGACCTAGTTACCTCTCCCACCAAGTTGAATTCGCAATTTATGATATTTTCCACATGGAATTCACCCATACTCACCCAGACTGAAATCAAGTCTTTTTCCATCCTTCTTCCACCCAGCCCTCCAACACATACTCACACTATAGTTTATAGGAATAAAATAACATCGCTTTAAATAATTTGTGAGCCCTGTATTAGTGCCCATGATCTTTTAGGCAGGGATTGGTAATCCAGGGCTCTTGGGCCAGATCCAGCCTGCAGAGCCATTTGATCAGGCCATGCACATCCCTCACCTTTGACCTGAACGGAGTCAATCTGGCATGCAGCGATGAAAGTCTGCTAATGGCTCTTCTAGGCTGTGCTGCTGGGTGGCCTTTGGCAACATACTTTTCCTCTGTGTGCTTCAGTGGTCCCTGTGTGTAAAAGAGGGATACCACTTCCTTTCTGAAGCCCTTTCAGATCAACTGAGTTAAAGATGAAAAGAGCTAAAGATGAGGTAGGTATTCTTATTGCTATATTTATAGACTTGGCAGAATTCAATTTTTATTTTTTTTAATATATATTTTTTAATGTTTTTAAAGCATTTCTTTCAATTTTATCAATTTTGAATCAATGTTTATTGATTTAAATGTTTAAGATTGCACACTCAGCTCAGAGTGGGATGCAGCTCCCTGGTCCTTTTAGCCCTTTAGGAGGCAAGCCCTACCTGGTGGGTGGCAGTGGAGGGGCAGCCTGGCCCCTTGATGGCCACAGCCTCCATGAGCAGTGTGGGGGCAGCAGCTGGACCCCAGGGGCACCCGCATTTGCCCTGCCCTGATCACATTGCATCTTCCCATGTTCCCAGAGCTCCTTCCTGGCCTGGCCCCTGCGTGATCGGGACAGGGGCTGAACTCCTGGCAAAGCCTGATCATTCAGGGGCTGGCCTGAGCTTGCCGGGAATTTGGTGCTGCTCTGTGCCTGGTCATGGGCTGGGATCTAGGCACAGGGAGTGGCTGGTGGCACTGGACTCCCAGATGCCAACAGCTCTGCTCCTCCAACCTCTACTCCCAGCACAGCCCTATCAGCACGGCCCCAGCTTCTGCAGCAGTTGCCTGAGCCGCTGCTGGAGGAGCAGTGCGCGGGCAGCACAGCCAGGGCTCTCTCCACCCTGCCTGTGGCACCTGCTCTCTCTCTCTCTCTCTCTCTCTCTCTCTCTCTCTCTCTGTGAGCGAGAAAGGGAGACTTTTCTCACCCTGCCTGCAGTGGCCGCTGCACATGTGTGTGTGGGTATGTGTGTGAGACTACATGTGGCACTCCCTGCATTGAATTTTCTCATCCTGCTCCCAGATTTTTTTTTAATGTCCCCTTTCTATTAATTTTGATGATTACCGATGGGCATTTTTTTTCCGTTGGTCTGTGAGTGCCAGGTAAGATCAATGTTTATTGATAAAAATTGAATCCTACCAAGCCTATATATTTGGGAGGCATTGCTACTCACAACCCATTTCCAACCAGTCCTGTCATATAAAATGTGTTGTATAAATAACAGTCTTCCACATAACCTTATCTGTGTCCATCTTGGTCTCAAGACTATGGAGCTGTAGCATGAACTGCCCTAGATTGGGTGGGTTTTGAACCCCTGATCATCATTACTAAATGTTGTGTCCTGAATTCAAATTGAAATCTACTACTACAGCACTGACGCTTCCTCCCACAAAGTTTGTTGTATCCCCTTTCCTGTTACATAGAGAATGGAAATGCCCAGAGCTGGAAAAAGTTTCTCAAGTGAATCATTTTTTTTGCTCAAAAAAAATCTGTCTTGGATGACTTAAATCGATGGTTCCTTTAAACCATTTCATTCTGAGGTTTAACATTTCAGTGTTGAGCCAAGCAATGTGTAAGTGTCTTTAAGAATCTGCACCTCAGCTTCCACTGAATAGGGGTCTGGGTGCCTAATTTCCTTTGGCCCTTGCGAATGCTAGCAGGAACGAGGAAACCAAACAAGAACGGAACCAATAAGTATTAAGAATGCAAAGAAACTAAGAAAATCACTTAAAGCTAAAAAGCCAACACAAAGACTAAAAATAGTAAATCCTGCTCCTTTTCTTGAAAGACGATATGTGGGTACCTGCCTTGAGAAGGATGAATTCAAAGCTCTGGATTCCCACTGGGCTTTGACATTGACCAATAGCCCTGACTGGGGTGCCTCAATAAGCTTGCCAGAGAGGGTGGCCTAATTTTCACTGTCCAGACTGTTAAGTAGCTTTCATATCACAGTCGTACTTTTCCATGAAATGTCCTTCTAGAAATATAAGCTATGTAATTTCTCCATGCAGTGAACTATGCTTTTGTAAAGCCCTCTACTATGTAAAATGCAGGTCATCTAGTCCTAGCAGAGACTTCAACTGAACAGCTCTGATTAGTTCCACTTGACAACTGGGCCTTGGATCTGAACAAGTCCCAGAAGTCTGAAACATAACTGTGTGTTAGTGCTTCCAGAAACATGATGGGTGCATTGAAAAACAAATCCGGTAGATCTTACTGCACTGTTCTTTGTATTTAATAAGAGCAGAAAACCTCCAGAATAGTCCCAAATAAATCACAGCAGGCCCATTTGTAACATTTCAAGATTTTATTTCTTGTTCTGATGACAGTCAGGAATATAAAGTTGTATGAAAAAAGCCTAACCCCTCCTCATGATGGTGAGTTAAAGGGAGAGAAAGAGATGGAAGCAGGGGGTCCCCAGGAAGTGCTGAGAATGCTAGGAGGAATGAACTTTCCTGGTTTTGCATCCCATTGATTGGATTAATGAGACTGGAGGAAGTTGCAGAGCTTCTGGAGTTCTATAAGAGGAAAAGAGACAATTAAAACAATAACAGCAACTTGACCATAGAGAAAACACATCATGGGCTCACACATGCACTGTGCTATAAAGAGCTCCCCCAGTCCCACCAGAATCTACTCTGGCCATGGGTTCTTCCAAGAGGAAAGGCCATGGGGGAGGGTGCAGGAGCACTGAATGGGCAGCAGAGATTTTACAGCCATGTAGCTCATCTGCTCCTTCCACACAACAGTTCCACATAAGGGATTAAATATGGTCCTAATTCTGGCATCCAATGGACTGCATGTTCTCAAGGGACTTGTCATGACATTATTTCAAATCACCACAGGTCACAAGTGGTCAAAAGTCATTGCCATTCAAAGGGTATATGGTGAACTACATGAAATAAATGGGTGGTCTCAGTCAAGTACCTCAGTGAAATTGAGTCCCTGTCACAAAATTACCTCCATCACAGCTACTACTTAACCCTCTTGGGGTGTGTCCGGATAAGCGCACACATGCGGTTTGTGGTGCCACAAACGCATCTGTGGTGCTGCAAACTGCACATACCTCACATGCATGCATTTGCCGCACTGCTAATTAGCAGCGTGGTGGGGTTTTTCTGTCACTGGGTTCTCCTGGTGTCAAAAAAACTGCACCAGAAAAAAGCAAAAGGACACACATGGTGGCAGTGTGCCCCACCCGAATCTGGAGCCTGGCCAGCCAGAGCCACGCTCCAGCTCTCAGCCAGGCTCTGCACACCCAGATCACTGCGGCTGCAGCCCTGGGAGGCCTCCAGAGTCCCAGGTAAGGCTGCTGGGGCCAGCCCAGGTGCCAGCTCCAGGCTTCCCTACCCCGCCTGAAGCAACACTAAATATGTGCCACTGCTATTTATCCCTAGGGAAACACATTATGTTCCCACTCATGGGGTGCACCCTAGGTGGCCACCTGAGAGGAAAAGTCAAGAACTGAAAGGACATAAAAAACTGAATTAGAAACCTCTTATCTTAAGAAGCGGCTCCTACAGAACCAGATTGGGCACACAGGCAGGATAGGAAAGGCTCTATAACCATCTTTCTCCTGTAACTGTGTTGGGAACGGACCATTCCTGTGCAGCGCATTGAGCAAGTGTACAATCCATGCAATTAACTGTTTCATATATATTTTAACACTGGGGGTTTGTCCTCATTTTTTGGGGGGGAAAAAACTGAACAGGCAAGGGACAGGAATACTTGCCTACAGCTCCAACTCCCTACATACTGCATGTCTATAAACAAAGAAAGCCATTTCATCTATTTCTTATCTAAGACTGTTACAATTACCTGATGGATTGCGCTTATTGAGATTAGCAACAGAGTCAATGTACTGCTTTCCAAATGCTTTAGGCACTTCAATCAGGCACTTGGTCTTGTTTTTGAACAAAAGGTCCTTGGTATCAGACGCAAACAACGCAAAATCTTAATCTGCATTTTTTTCACGTCCAAACTGTGTCTAAAATAAATTTAAAATGTGCACATAAAGATCACCTAATGCAAATCAGACCATGTTTAAGGGAAAGATTCAGAAAGTTCTTTCACCAGAAGTGAACATTTAAAAAATATTTTGCACGTACCTCAAAATGACCTCTCTTTGTCATCTAAGGGCCCCCTTAGCAGAATAGCTCAGGAGATCTACTATGGATCTGCAAATCTGATTTCCCTGGAAGCAGCTAAACTCCAGAGCCTCCGCTTTTTTTTCTACCTTCAAATTCCCCAAGCACCTAAAGTTCTGCTTCAGCACATGCCCAGAAGTGCTTCAGTCTTTACAAGTCTGAGCACTCAGTGCCCATCTCTCTCCTAAACTTTATTGGGATACACAAACCAGATGTACCTATAGCCCTCTTCCCTGGAGGTTTCATTCCATAGGTATTTTTGGAGAACGTTACTGGATTAAACCTGCCAAAATTGCAAGTGGATTTTGTACTAAAACATGTTCAGAGAAGAAGTTGGCAGTGGTGATGTGCACCCCCCACCTCCCATCCCTTTTGTACAATAATCTTAGAGCAACAGCAATCACCCAGCAGGAGACCTTGAGCCAATTCCCTTCTCTGCTTGAGGGGATTTCAGCTCAGTATCACCAGCTCCCAGAAAAGCACCCTAAGCACTAGGCCACAAGTTGTCTGCAATTTGTGTAGCAATGCCACTTTGTAGACAAAGAATTCAACATACATTGGGTTAGACAAAAGATACAAAAAGGAGCATGGCCCCCTAGCCTTATGGCTAGAGCCATCACATTTGGGGGTGGGAGTGGTGGGCCTGGCTTCCAGTCTCTGCTACAAGAACTGTTTATATGTTTTATACAAGATATATTTTATCTGGTGACTTCTGAGGCAAGGATTTCTTAAGGAGATATTTTGTCCTGAACTAACTAGGGGGGCTATTAGGAAGGCTGAGGCAGAGATGGAACTGGGACTAGCGACCCGGATCAAGGATAACAAGAAGTCCTTTTTTAAATACATAGTGGGTAAAAAGAAGGTACCAGGTAGCATAGGGCCTCTTCAGGATACGCTGGAAAATCTGGTGGTCACACCAGGCGACAAAGCTAACCTCTTTAACAATTTCTTTGCCTCCATCTTTTTGAGCAGGGACTGGGGCATCCCCCACACTGGGATACCCAACGGACCCAGGGGAGGCGCTGTCAGGCCCCGGGTCAGTGAGGACATAGGGAACTTCTGGTGGAGCTAGGTGTGTTCAAATCAGCAGATCCTGACGATCTCCACCCCAGAGTGCTGAGGGAATTAGCAGAGGACATTGCGGGACCCCTGGCACGGCTTTACGAGCACTTGTGGTGCTCTACCAAGGTGCTGGGGGACTGGAAAAGGGCTAATGTGGTTCCCATTTTCAAGAAAGGGAGGAAGGAGGACCCAGGAAACTACAGGCCCGTTAGTCTTACCTCAGCACTGGAGAAGCTCTTTGAGAAAATTATCCAGAAGCACATCTGCAAGGGGCCAGCAAGGGAGATCATGCTTAGGAGCAACCAACATGGGTTCATTCGAGGCAGGTCCTGTCAGACCAACCTGGTGGCCTTCTGTGACCAGGTCACAAAATCCTTGGATGCAGGTGTCGCTGTGGACGTAGTCTTTTTGGACTTTAGGAAGGCCTTTCATGTGTCTCTTACCCCATTCTCATTAAGAAATTAGGCGACCATGGCGTCGATGCCTACACAGTCAGATGGGTGGCAAATTGGCTGGAGGGTTGCACCCAGAGAGTGGTGGTGGCTGGGTCATATTGGACCTGGAGGGATGTGGGCAGTGGGGTCCCCCAGGGCTCAGTCCTCAGGCCCACACTGTTCAACATCTTCATCAGAGACATGGATGAGGGGGTGAAAAGCACCTTATTCAAATTTGCAGATGACACTAAGATGTGGGGAGAAATGGGCATGCTGGAGGAGAGGGACAGGCTGCAACTAGATCTAGACAGGTTACAGAGGTGGGCGGATGAGAACAGGATGGGTTTCAACACTGACAAGTGCAAGGTGCTGCACCTGGGGGGGAAGAACCAGCAGCATACCTACAGGCTGGGGAACTCCCTTCTCATCAGTGCAGAGGCAGAAAAGGATCTTGGAGTCATTATTGATTCCAAGATGAACATGGGCCGACAGTGTGGGGACGCGGTCAGAGTGGCTAACTGCTCCTTGTCATGCATCCACAGATGCATCACGAGCAGGTCCAAGGAGGTGATCCTCCCCCTCTATCCAATGTTGGTCAGGCTGCAGTTGGAGTACTGCATCCAGTTCTGGGCACCGCACTTCAGGAGGGATGTGAACAGCAGGGTCCAGAGGAGGGCCACTCGCATGATCAGGGGCCAGCAAGGCAAGCCCTGTGAGCAGAGGCTACAGGACCTGAACCTGTTCAGCCTCCACAAGAGAAGTCTGAGAGGGGATCTGGTGGTCGTCTACAAACTGGCCAAGGGGGACCAGCAGGCTACGGGGGAGTCCCTGTTCCCCCGAGCACTACTCGGAGTAACTCTTGGAACAACATCTGTAAGTTGATCAAGAATAGATTCAGGCTAGATATTGTCACAACCCAAAGTTGTGATTTTTTGTTTGTGTGCTTCGGCACCGCTAAATTATTTCCCACCATTTTTGTCACTTTCTTTGCACGGTAGAGCTCTCTGCTGCTAGAGAGAGCTCTGGTGCAACGGGGGATTTCCTGCCAAATTACAGCTTCTTTGCAGTGTGCATTCCTTTTGCATTGTAGTGATGCTCGCCGCAAAGAAGGTCCCGCCATTTGTATTAGAGTCTACGCCATGTTATTGGCCAACTTTTAATTTAGGCACACGTGGCGGCTAGCGATTGGCTTGCTAGCCGTACATAAGGCTTGGGTAGTTGGAGGAGGAAGGAGAGAGAGATATTCTGTGTGAAGATCTCCAAGCGCTGTGGGCCCTCGCGGACCCGGCGCGCCTCCCCTAAGCAGGCAGAGAGAGGCAATCGAGCCGAGCCTACGGAGCTTTCACTTCTCGCCTCTCCCCGTCGCCGAGCGCAATCCTAGACGTATCCCTTTCCTATAATTTCAGACCCTGCAGAGCCTAGCAACCTCCGGGGGAAAAACTTATTGGACCCGCGGAGCCTAGCAAACTCCGGGGAAGCTTTTCAAACCCAACTTAACCGGACCCGTGGAGCCTAGCAAACTCCGTGGGAGAAATCGTTTTGGCAGAGTCCTCCAACGAGGGTTCAAGCAGGAGCTGTGCCTGGAAACTTATCCAGCCTACACCGATACCATCTTTGGGTGTAAGTAAACAATCTTTTCAATCAACCGTTATGCCTCCGTGACTAATTCTAACTCACGTGCACAGGACCATCCCGCGGTTTCTCCCACCCCGCGGTTTCTCCCACCCCGCGTGTCCGGGCTGACGGCCACAGCCCGCGTGCACCGGAGACGGGTCCGGTACGACCCCGGTTCGCCCCCGGCTTGCCCATGGCGGCCAGAATGGGATCGGAATCACTGCCGCGCATGGCGACGAGGGCGGGCTCGGGTCCCAGCCCGCACAGATATCAGGAGGCACTACTTTACAGTCGGGGCAGCTAGGAGCTGGAACCAACTTCCAAAGGAAGTGGTGCTCAATCCTACCTTGGGGGTCTTCAAAAGGAGGCTAGAAAATCACCTAGCTGGTGTTGTTTGACCCCAGCTTTCTTTCCTGCCCATGGCAGGGGGTTGGAATTGATGATCTACTCAGGTCCCTTCCAACCCTATCTACTATGAAACTCTGAAACTACATAGTTGGGATCAAATCAAGCAAGCTTTCAAATGGCAGACATTCTTCATCGGGTCTCTGATTCCAAGAAGCCAAGCACAGCAAGAGAAGCACAGCACAGGGGAAGGGTTGAGAGAAATTATCAGGGGTAGTAGACACACAGTTAACAGAAGAAAAGAAGCTGATTAGGTTGTGGATTTTCCACTGTAAGATTTCAGTATGTTGCATGTTACAGTAGTGTGAGAGTGATGTTGTACAACACTCTTCCACTACCATAAATGATCCCTGAAAGAGAAACTATAGTCAACATCCTTCCTATGAATATACCTAAACCTGAGAGGCAGGTACAGGACAACCTGTTTCAAGAAGCAGAATAGCTATATAGTTACCCATGCCTGGATTTGAACAGTATGTGGCTTTTCTAATGGGTCTAATGATTTATGTTACTTATGCATGACTGCAATTGGTTCACTGTAACAAACTAAGATGTAGGGTACAAAAACCGATAGAATACACTCCACCCACAGCACAGACCTGTTGTTCTTGGAGTATGTGATGGACGAGCTCTATTTTATCAGGACGTGTCATCACAGCGTGGGTAGGAACTTCTGCCAAATGACAATCTGCATATTCTCCAGGCTTTGCCCAGGTCCCATCAAGGCACAGCAGCTCAAATTGGTCTGCTGTCAGATCTTTTGCCCAGTCAGCTTTATTGTTTCCTTGAAAAGAATTGGTTTGATAAGGGACCGTGTTGTTATTCATGCTCTGAACATACCCAGAACACATCCACAGCACTGAATTCAGACCAAAGTATAGCAAAAGCATGACTAGAGAAAGAAGGGGAGTGTCAGGTCCCAAGCCCTGCTTTCAAGATTATATGGGGTTTTTTAATCAAATGGCCAGAGGTATACTTGGGCAGTTTTGTGCCCTGGGTGGCAGTAGTGCACAGCTGCAGCAACCAGACCAGCAGAGACCATGACTGCTATTTTTGTGCATCCACTTAGACCAGTGCCTGGGACTGGTGCCCTGCTCCCTCCCATCCTTAGTTACACTACTGCTAATGACTGTCTAATATAGAAGCAATCCTGGAAACAGGGCTTAGAACCCAAGAGTCATTCCCCCACCCCACAAATGACTATCCCAACGATGAGGAGACAAGAGTTGAGTCAGCTTCTTTCAAAAGTCCTTCTATGAGAAATGTCAGTCAGCCTGGCTCTTGCTTGCTCTCCTTCTGACTCCATGACAAATGTGCGTGGCTCAAACCACAAGAGTGGGCTCTGCTCAGCTAGGCTTCCTCTCTCAGGACAGGACCACATTCTTCCAGATCTGAGGGGATGAAGGATCCAAATGTGTGGCTCTGAATAAGGTGCCTAAGGTGCTGAGAGGGGTAGGAGTTCAGGGTGAAGTTACACATTACACTTAGGCCATACTAAGGGCACTTAAATTGCAAGCATCTACACATTAAAGCTCTTTAACTCGTGTTCTGAGCATCTCAAAGTTACTTCAGACAAGGGCTAACTCTGGGCTGTGCTACCTGATTCATGTCAGTTAGTTAGGGTAACTTCAATCTGCTCCACAGAGATAAAATGAGCAATATGCAGCCCCATCATCCCAGGATGGATTACCCCCAGTGCTTCCTTCCCCACTCCCAGCAGGGCTACAGCACAGGTACCCTGGCTCCCAGCCCCCTCCGTGCTCACCAGCCCTCTAGTGGCAAGTCAGAGCTGGGTAGGCAAGAAATGGTATTCGGGACTACTTAACATGTGACTGTCCGTAGCATGCTCCAACTTTAACACCACATAACCTTCCACAGATTTAGCATGGTCTAAATGGAATGTGGAACTTCCACTCACCATCAGATGCTCTGTGCTCCCTACTGGCTGTTCTCTCGGCAGGCCATCATCCAGACCTTACTCATCATCTGGACCTTTGATTCACCCTTCAGAGGTGCATAAGCCCCACTGACTGCACAGTGACCCAAAGTGCCAAACACCATTCTTTGAATCACCCTCCTGAGACCAGACATTTGATTTTCAAAAACGATGAAGCGAAAACTAGATATGCTGAAGGGACCAGTCTGGATTTTTTCCTAACAAACTCTGTAACAGGAGCTGGAAAGACTCCTGCTGACTTCAGTTGGCTTTGGACTGGGCCCACAGAGCACAATAATAATGAAATAAGATGAAGCAATACTGTTACAAATATAAAACTATTCTTCCTAAGCAACCTGCTCAACATTTGTACCAATATTACAAAGACTTCCTCTGTTTTAATTTGCTGTGACTGCTGACAGACCCAGCTCCTCATCCTCTGCATCCTCTGCAGCCAGCCTGTCTGTTTCCTGGCTGCAGTTTCAAACCTCTGATGGACTCTAAAATCAAGGTGAAATAATCACATACCCCCAGTGCTCTCTGCAGCAGTTGTGTGCCTGACAAAGGCTACATCCGCTTTTTCCACCAGACACCTGTAAAATACAAGAGAAAAGCAAGCTGCAGCTGTTTGGAAATTTTTGCAGCTATTTGCAAATGCAGGTGGTAAATTAACTGCTCAGTAGTTGCTGCGCAGTAGCCTATGTGTAGAGGCTGACTGGGAGCAAATTTGCTCCCAATCAGTCCCCCCACCAGGAGGCCACCCTTTGCTTGCCCCAGGGGCATGGGGCTCCAAGTTTCTCCAGCCTTGATGCTGGGGTGGCTCTTTGCCTGCCCTAGCCTGGGCTTTAAAACTCTGCCATGACCCTGGGGCCTGTGCCAACTGCTGTTTGCCTCTGGCCACTGGGTTCCACAGTGGTGGCTCCATGCTGGCCACAGCAGCCTCACAGACCCCAGTGGCCCCTGGAGTTGCCCCCCACAGCACACAGGGAGGCAGGAGGCAGTGCAGAACTTTACGGAGCAGCCAGAGTCCTCCCAGCTAGGCAGTCAGAGGACTCACATGTGGAGAAACTCATCTGCCTGTGAGTGATCTTGTCCTCAATCACGGGGGACAGGGACAAATAGTATAGGCAGAGGTATCCCTCCATGTGGTGGCCTGGGGCACCATCAAAGCATGGGGTCCTGTGCCAGGTTCTCAGGCACATCTTGGGCACCATGGTGATCAACAGAAGCAGGTCGTAGTGGGTTGGACCCTCCTCAGTATGCTCAAACAGAATTGTGGTGCACCAGGAGACTGTCACCAGGGGCATGGTTGGGGCACAGGCCATGCACAGAGGGGCCCTGCCCAAGGCCACATCTCTGGAGAGGCCTACTGTGGGGGAGGGCAGGGGCATCACCAGCTTTGTGTCCCAGTTGGGTGGGAGTCCATTGGCCCCCAAGTCTAGCTGGCACGGGCCTGGTGTCACAGGAGGAGACTTCCAGGCCTGCAGGAGAAGGTGGGGAAAGGGGCTGGAGCAGCTATGGTAGGTGCTGCCTGGAGCCAGTCCTGGCCCAACCTGGCAAGTGGGTAGGGAAAGCAGGCTGCCTGCAGCAAGCACCAAGTGAGCCACCTGCTCCTGTGGAGGGAGTAGGAATGGATGGCTTGGCCAACAGCTGCCTGTGGCAGTACCTGGTTGGCCAATTTATCCTGATCGCTGGGCACCAGTGCATGCACAACCCCTGATCTGAGGCCAGGCAGTGCACAGCCCCCTGGTATAGTACAATTTTCTCTCTTAAATGTGACAAACTCTCACAAACATCCTCTTTCTCCTGGCTCTGCCGGTCCAGCAGCTGCATGCAGGAGAGAGGCACTACCTGCTGGTGGGGATGCACCTTCAGGTTTGCTGACACCCTTGGTTGGGGCTCTCCATATGTGCCACCTCTGACAGCAGGAGATGCAAGACAGGACCCTGCTACTCGACTGGCTGGTCACCATGGCAAAAGAGCAGCTGACAAAGGAGTGGGCCTGGCATGCTGAGGATATTTTGCACAAGTGGGAGAGGGACTGGGAGGACCAGGCATTCTGGCTCAAAAGGATGTTAGAGGCCCAGGAGTGGCAGGCTGTTATGATGGCCAGGGCAGTGGAGGCCATGGAAGAGGACCTCTGGAAGTCACTTTCATGCCATCCACTGCCCAGCCCCTGGCCATGGCCCTGCCTGCCCCCTGACTGCTGCCCACCACCCAGCATTAAGCACCCCAGTGGGCTTGAGTGGCCACCTGCTGGAGGAGGGACCTGCAGGCAGAGCAGTGACCACTGGCACCAGCAGGTGAGCCCCCCACCTACTAGCCTTGCCACAGGGTCCACATCTCTGATAGTGTGGCCAGAGGCTGGGGTGCTGGGTGCCTGTCTCCATGATCTGCCCTGTAGGTGCCTCTGCCTCACTGTCCTCCACTGCGGGAGGGCACACAGAGCACAATGTACAAAGTTTGCATGGGGAAAAGGATGCTTTACTGATGGTGCGTGGTGGGGTTGGTAGTGGGGTCTATGTTGGGGAGGGAGGGTGGGACAGGGTCTGTTGTTGGGGAGGGAGGGTGGGACTGAGTCTGTGTTTGCGGAGGAGAATAAAGACTTTTGCTGAAAATTGTCTACAGTGAGTATGGGGCTGGGGGTGCGCAGTGGACCTGGGATCCATCACTGGCCAGCCAGGTGCCCTACATCATAGGGTTCAGGAGAAGTGGTCTGCCAGTGCCTCTCACGCATAGTGCTCTGGCTCTCATTGTTGGGTGTGAGGCTCACTTGGGGACTCGGAATGAGGTAGGGGGAGGGCGCTGCTGTCATTACCATTGCACCTGGCTCTCCCACTGCCAGGCATCCTCCTCCTGCTGCACCTCCTCTGCCAATGCCTCATGGAACAGCTCCCTCTAAGCCTCACAGATGTGTTATGAAGCACACAGGCTGTGATGATGACGTGGGGATACTGGCCTCAGTGATCTCAAGGCGGGCAGTGATGGTGTGCCAGCATTCCTTGAGGAAGCTGAAGGTGCTCTTCACCAGCATGTGGGTTCAACCCAGGCACCTGTTGAAATGTGCCTGGTGGAGGGAGCTGGCTGGTGTAGTGCCACATGAGCCAGGGCAGGAATGGGTAGGTAGGGTCCTGTGAGGGTTTTTTTTTTTAGGGAAGGTGAGTAACTTACAGGTCACACGCTAAAGCAAAACAATTATTGTAACTTTTTTATTGGAAGAAAGAAACGTAATAGTACATGCTAACTTAATAAGGAAGAAGTAATTAGCATACGTTAAATTGATACTAAGGACTTTTAAGCTGCAAGCGCTTTGGACTGGAGGAAAGGCACTTTTTACCTTGTTTTGTGTTATTACTTGATGGGTTTTGGAAATTCCACCCTGCATTCAGGGTGGCGAGACTACTTTTTTATTGGGTTTGTAGCTTTGTTTTTTTTTGAAGCAGTTTTACTTTGGGCTTAATTTTTATAACTTTTATACTTCTTTTTTGTCGGGGGGGGATTTTTTTGGATTTTTTAATTACACAATAGCTTTTAGCTTTATTACTCTTTATGTGTTAGAGCAAAGCTTTGCTGTTTGCTGCAAAGCAGGGTTACTTTGGGCCATGCTGCAGTTTTGTTTTTTTTAAAGCTGTTATTTTGGGGTTTTTTTAGAGCTGTTAGGTTATGCAAGAGCAGTACTTTTTTAATATTAGCAAGTTAGCAGATGAATTAGGTTATTATTTTGTGGCCTTTAGGTTTCACGAAACTGATCTTTTTTTTTGGAGTGTTAGCTTGGCCTTTTTTTAGAAGCTTTTTTGGGACGAGTTTTACAATTTTTTTTTGACTGGTTGCATTTGCATGTATTTATGCTGATTGAAATTTCACAAGGTTATATAACTATTAACGTAATTTATTAGGTTTTTTATTTGCTAATATAACTTTTAGGCCTAACAGGTAAGCATACACATTAGAAAGCATAAAATAATAGCACACAGCAAAACAATAACTATTGGATGTAACACAAAGCTCATTAACTTTGTTTAAGTAGGTCTATATTTTAGGAAGATATTGTATTAATGGTGTTTGGACACTGACTTTAATTTTGTTGTTACTTTTAGGAGGTTTTTTTGATATATTATATGCAAGCTTGCTTGCTTGCTTTTTTATTTAAAGCATTAGCATGGCTATTAATTATTTTTAAATATTTTTTAATTGCTGGTACACAGTTTTTTAGGAAGGGCTTAATGTTATTGTTTAATTTATTGGGAAGGTTTTTGCTAAGGTTAAGGATTGGGAATAAGTAGGTTGTGTATAGATATGCTTTTTACTTTTTATAGCAGTTATATTACAATGGTATTTTTAATAGGGGTTTGGGAGATATTTTTATTATTTTAAGTAACTGGTGTTACTGAAGTGATACATAGATATTTAATGGCGTTGTTAACTACTACTCTAGTCTGGTTAAAGATTTTATTTAGTACACAATTTTTTACACTTTTTTGGTGTAAACAACGGGGATTTATTAAGAAGTTTTTATGTTAATATATTTAATTATGTTGTTTTTATTGTTGATACTTTTTAGGGTTTAAGAGTTTTTTGGATTGAGTTATTTATTTGGCAGGGGATTTGGGGATTTAATTTTTTTTGTTAATATTATAGGGATTGGGACATACTTATAGAGAGGTTAGGTTTTGGTTTTTATTTTTACTGATTTTACATGGATGTGCTTTTTTAAGGGTGTTTTTATTTTAGAGGAAATAACTTGCAAAAAGGGGCTTGCATTTTGGGTACTATTTTGTATAGGATATGATTGTTGGGCATTTGGACTTGATTTAAAGTGCTTGTTTTTTATATTGGTGTAATACAAAGGTTTGCATTGTAACATAAGATATGGCAGAATTTGTTTTGTTTGCTAGGTTTTGTATTTTTTAAAATACAGAATGCATAAAGGTATGCAACTGTTTGAGTGGCTGTACTGCCACTGTTATGGTTTTAACATGTTTTTTTTTGGTATTTTGCGTGAGTTACTATTTGACTTTTTAATGTTTGTTGGGTGAGTTGTTTTATTTTAGCAAGTTTGTTTTTTGCAACTTTTATATTTATTTGATTGAGTGCTGCTTTAGCACTTTTTAAGGAACTTAGGACAGTTATTGCATTTTTGCGGAATTTTGTATGTATATTGGGACTTTTTTGCTAAGCGGACAGGATAGGCTTGCTTATTTGCCTAATGTCACCCGGGTACACAGGTGTACCCGGGTGACATTAATTTTTTACTGTAGGATTATGAATTTTTTTAGGAACAGTGAAGGGAACACTACAAAGGTTTTTGGGACTTTGGCTTTTATAACCATGGGAAATTTTTTTGGATAGGTGGGTTGTACTGAAATTTAGAATGAGATAGTTTTTTTGTTTTGCAACTTTTGCTTTTGTCTTGCATTTAGCAGGGGGTTTTTGGCCTGCTTTTATACAAAGCCTCCCATACCTTTGTAGGGATGGGATGTCTTTTGGGTTTACAATTAGTTATTGATTTTGTGATATTGGAGAACATTAGTACAAAGTTTATTTGGAGTTTATTGCACACGGTATGCTTGTAAGTGCTTTTTGCGTGGTTATGTGCGCCTTTTACCTTAATGGGCCGAAATTTCTTGATTTTTGTGATGTATTTATTATTGTGGGTTAAGAAAGACTAATTGGTGCCCAGGGCCACAGTTACTTTGTAGTGGAATGTAATTTTTTTTAGGGTTTGATACATGTTTGATACAGGTGGGTGGCTTTTTACAGCTGCGTTTTTTTTGCCTTTGTGGTGTTGATTTATGCACACCAGTGCGCTTTATACAGGCTATGGGTATTCGCTAGTTGCCAGCTTTGGAGATTACTGGAATTTTAGGCGCGAAGTAGGAGCACTTTAGACATGTATTCTTGGTGAGCCATGGCGGGGCAGGAAATATTGGGCTATGTAGCTTTTAGTGGTTACACTTGGATGGTTGATTTTTAATAGCCAGGGTAGAAAATGGCATTACTAGTTTACATTAGTTTTATTAGCAACAGTACTTTAGCTTTTATGGTGTTTTTTGAAAAACAGCTGTTTGATTAGCAGGAATTTAATATTTGTTGGTGGGGGCTTTTATTAACACTGTGTTTTTTTGTTTTTATGTTAGGACTAAGCCTTTTTGCTGTTTTTTTTGTTTGGGCTGGGAGGTAAACTTTATTTTGACCTCTAACGGAGGTTGGAGGGAGCGGCTTTGGTTTTCTTGCTTTAGATCTGACTTCACCTTTTTATTTTATTGAAACCTTGGCGGCCGACTTATTATTTGGGTGAAAGGGCTGATTTTTTTACTTTTCCTTACGTGTTTGCAAGGCTTGTAATAGTTTAGCTAGCTGGGTGCTTTCTTTTACTTTGCCTTTTTAACATTTTTTTGAGAAGGGGCAGAACTAAGTTTAAGTTGCCGTTGGACTGTTTGCTGCTTTGTTAGTAAATAAAGTGTGAGGGTCAGCAGGGTTAAAACTGTCGGCACAGGTTATGGGGCTTATGGCCTTTTTTTTTATAGGGGTTTTTAACCACGAGAGTACAGGGTTTTTTAACATTCTTTTAGTCTTTTAATGTGGGTACCCGGCCAGCTGCAAACTTTATTTTAGCCACTGAGTTTGGTGAGGAGATCCCATGGGCGGGCCTTTTTTTAAGGCAGTCAAAATGGGGTCTGGACTCGATGATCTTCCGAGGTCCCTTCCAGCCCTAAAGTCTATGAAATCTATGAAAATCTCAGGCCGTGCTTGAATTTTTAAAGGGGCATTTTTTACTTTTTGTTTTTTTTTTTTGAGCCTAAAAACCACTGCTAGTATTTTTTGTTGCAATGTTTTATAGTGAGTTTCTGTGCTGGATAGCGCCTGGCTTTAAGCTTTTAACAACTTTTACTTTTCTTATTCTTGTGGACTTCATTGGTACAGCACTGCACTGATGGTGTTTCTCTGAACTCTTTTGTTTTTAAATACTTAGGAGTGCTGGGGTCTGGAGGGAATAAGGGAGGGCTTTTTAATATAGCTTGTAGCATTTCTTGGCGAAGTCCTTTTTTATCCTTTTCCCACACCCACGGTTCATTTTTTACTTTTAGTGATCGATAGAGGGGGCATGCCAGGGCCGCAAAGTCGGGTACTGCCGCCTGACACCATTTCATTAACTCCAATTCGGACTGTAGCTTTTTCTGGGTGTGGGGTGGGGGAAGTTGGGTTAATGCTTTTTTGGTTTGCTTTAGGATTTCCAGGCTTTGTGTATTTAATTGCATATTAAGGTACTTTACTGAGTGCTGCACTTATTGGACCTTTTTTTGATTTACTTGAAACTCTGCTGCTTTTAAAGCTTGTAGTACCTTGTGGGAGGTAGTAGCACATTTTTCGGAGGTGTTTGCTTAAATTAATATGTCATTTACATAACTTTGAACCTGCGGCTGAGATTTGAGTGCCTTACGTACCTGTTGATGTGCTAATATCGGTGAGTTACACCAGCCTTGGGGCAGGCGCAACGGCTGATACTGTTTTTTTTTAAACATGTAGGCGAATATATTTTGGTTGCTTTTTTGCATTGGAATTGCTTAGAAACAGTTTGAGATGTTAATTACAGTGAAATGGGAAGCACACACTTTTTGGGCTGCATTTCACATTTTGGGTAGGATGCTGACCACCGGGCTTAGTTTTTTTGGGTTTTTTTTTGTTTACTTTTTGATAATTTATTACCATTTGCTATTTTTTACTAGCTTTTCACACGGGCCATTCACTGGGAAATAGTGGGCTTTACCAGTCTAGCCTGCAATAGTTTTTGAACCATTTTTTTTTAGCTTTGGGCGTTAAGGGATAGGGATACATGAAACGTGGCTTTGCTTCCTTTTTTAATTTAATTTGTATTTCATTTTTGGTGTTTTCTACATTCCACTCTGAGCAGACCCATGGCCTGCTTTTTGGCATGGGGACTTTTTCTTTAGAGCCATTACGTTTTGGCAGGGTTTATTTATAATACAATAGCTTAGGACATTGGTTTCTAATATTTATAGCGGGTGTTGGGTAGCAGTTACTACTGTGGGGACTTTTTGCTTTTTGAATTTTACCATACTTTTGATTTTACTGCTTTTAATTGCTTTACTTCTTACCTTTTTTTAGTACTACCAGAAGTCTACTCAGGGGGCGGGTGTTTCCATTGGAAAATGGTAACCTCCGTCCTGGTATGCATTCAAAACTACCCTGCCACCTCACGACCTTTAATTTTAATTTGATCAAAAGGGTACCCCCTGGAATCTCCAGGGACTTGTTCCACCAGGAACGAGGAAGGGGGTGTCCCTTGTGTGGTGGGCATGTTTGTTATTACTCTGAAATAAAATAGTTTTCTGATAGCATACTATTAGGTTAACAAAAATTTAGATTATTAAGAAGTATTAGCTTTGCAGCTGAATACAAGGCATGACCTATGGCTTAGCAATACTGCTGACCACAAGGCAGAATAATAGCTAAGCCAGCCATTTATTTATGTTAAGTAATCATTTTAACTGTGTTAACCTTTTTCTGAGTAAAATGCAGCAAGTGAATCTGTGTCTGTGCGCTGTAAACCAGATACAGCAAGGAACAAGATAAGACAAAGAAGCCATTGTTCTAAGTACAGTGATCGTGTCCTTAAGAAGTATGTACCACTGTGCAAGTTTTTACTAACGTATCATAATGTTACTGTTACTTAACTTCGGCTTTTTAAAAATGCTAGTTCAGCTTAACAGAAATATGTTGTTATGAAGATTTGTAAAGCACCACCCAAGTATTGCTTTTGTTAACCCTGTAGTCTTGCCTTATTGTAAAAAGTATAAAACAACGCCCCACCCTTTAGGGGGGGCCATTTTGCCTCTTTGCTGGCTTAATGGTCATTGCTCGAGCAAATAAACAGCAGTAAAAGCTTTTACCCGTGTTTCCTGATTCCTATGCAGCTAGACAACGAACTCCAGGGAGTTTTCTCCCACCACAATTTGGCACCCCAGATGGGACCCATCTAGCTTGGTGCCTTTGGAGACCTCCATCCCCTGACACCCCAGCGTGCACCAGGTGAGTTCACCTATTGGGTTAGTCTCGGGAGGTGGATGATCCCCCCAGGACCAATAAGGCGGGATCCTCAAATAGGGTAAAGGAACGGTACCGGCGAGTACCTCAGGTCAGGTATGTTTTTGGTTTCTATCTGGTTTCTGGTTTTCTGGTTTAACCTCTAGAGGTCTCTGGAAGCAGTCTTTGAGGGTATCCGTCTGTCACTTTAAAAGCTGTTAGAACGGCAGCCTGGCTGTAAGGCGAAAGACACGGATATAAGGTAGAAATACTGTTATAACGGCCAACGACTAGGGTCTCGGACTCAAGACGCCCCTCCTCACGGAGAAAGCCAGTGGGATCCGAGAACACCAGTTGTTGTATGTGGACAAAACAGCTTCTAGGCAGGTAGAACTTAGGGAAATAAGACTGCTTATACTTGGATATAATCATGGGTTCTGGCCTAGGATATTCACCCCTTGATTATATGATCAGGAATTGGAAACATTTGGAGGGACAGGCAGAACTGTCCAAGTCTCGTATGGCAGAACTCTGTTTAATTAATTAGACGTCTTATACGTCTCAGTTAGATTTGGGAAGACAATGGCCAGAAAATGGATCATTTGACCCAAATCGCCTGGCTGCCTTACGAAAGATCTTGGAGGACCTCTGCCTCGACCTAATGAATTATTGGTATTTATGAGACAATGTTGCTAATAAGCCTTTAATCACCCCGACCCCTGTACCTTTCCCGAATTTGTTAGCTCCCCTTCAATGTCCAAAACCTTCTGCACCACCTTCATATTCAGATGATGATTATAAACCCATGCCCAGACCCCCTATCCCACCTGATCCATTCATTCCCGTTCTGGCAGGGGACTCGGGAAATCATGGGGAGGCATCACCCCGACTGCCTCCCGGCGACCACCCAAGTCCTGAGCCTGTAGATGGATCAAGGCATCCCTCTCCAGACTCAACTTCCCTGAACACTGGTCCGACTCCCACAGCTAATCGTACCTGACAACGTGTACCTGCCCCTAGCCTTCTGGCTCCCCTAAGAGAATACCCTGTGCCTGGCAAGGGTGGAGAACTTATCAGTCACTGGAAACACGCTCCATTCTCCACCACCGACCTCTTAAACTGGCAAGAGAACACCCCCAGGCTCAGAGATGATCCTGAAGTAGTTCTAAGGTGCTTCAAAACCATTTTCATGACTCATAACCCATCCTGGTCAGATGTCATGCAGCTTCTCAAAAGCTTCTTAACCTCAGACGAGAAGACCCAAGTACTATGCCACGCTGACCAATTTCTAGCCGATCAGCAGCATCAAAACCACTCCATGCCTAATGGCATACCTAGGCAAAATCCAAATTGGAATTATAACAAGGAAGGGGGGCAGAATTCAATATGAATGCTAAAAGACAGCATCTTAGAAGGACTAAAAAAAGCAGGAGATAAAACTACAAACTGGTCCAAAGTGACAGCTACTGTTCAGGGTCCAGAAGAACACCCTTCAGACTACTTTGAAAGACTCTGTAAAGCTATACGCCAGTATGGAAACATGGACCCCGAGACACCTGCCACTTTGCCTGTGTTAAGACTTGTATTCATAAGTCAGGCTAGAGAAGATATTAGAAAAAAGCTCCAAAATAACACTGAGAGTGTTGAGAGTAAATCCATGGCAGAAATCTTAGCCATTGCTACTAAAACTTTTAATAGAAAGAAAAAAAAAAAGGAAAAAAGCAAAACAAAAGAAAGACCAGTCCAACATTCGCATGTTGGCAGCGGTAATTCAGCCGTCAAATCCCTATAGAACTAATCTGCCCCGTGGCCTGAGGCCCTTTGTCCCTAGGCCACCGGACCGTACCCACCAACCATATAGGCCATTATTGTAAACAGGAAGGACACTGGAAAAGAGAGTGTACGTTAAGCACTGCACTAGCTGCCAAAGGCCACAAGGTGTCACCAAGCAAGCTTTAGTTTTGTAAATCCACTGTTAAATGCTTAAGAAGAAGTTAACCAAACCACTTGTACAGCTTACCACAAAAGATGCAGAAGAATCAGTCTTTTGGGATCATGAAGCCACCCGCAGCTTCAGTAATATAAACTCTGCTTTAACTTCTGCCCCTGCTCTAGGGCTACCAGATTATCGAAAACCTTTCATGCTCTTTGTCCATGAGCGACTAGGAGTAGCCTCTGGGGTACTTACTCAACCCTTAGGCACTACCCAAGTCCCGGTAGCTTACTTCTCTGCACAATTAGATCCAGTGGCAAAGGGGGGAGTAGGCTGCCTTCGCGCAGTGGCAGAAGCTGCAACAATAGTTGAGAAAGCCCAGGAATTAGTCCTCGGATACCCCCTTATCCTAAAGGCTCCACACACAGTAGCCCTCCTCCTCCTCCAGAAAAATACTCAACATTTTTCTCATCAGAGAATGAACAAGTATGAAACCACAGTTTTAATGGCCACAAACCTGGTCGCAGAGAGATGCAATACCCTGAATCCGGCTACTCTATTACCTCTAACCAGCGACAGGGAACCAGACTCCCATGATTGCCTTCAAGTTGCAGCATTTTCAGACAGACCCAGGGCAGATCTTAGTGACTTACCCTTAGACAACCCTGACTTAATTTTTTATGTAAATAGCTCTTCAAAAATAGTCAACGGAGTTAGAAAAACGGGTTATGCAGTAGTAACTCCATTTGAAGTGCTTGAAGCTGAACCACTGCCTGAGCAGTTGGGCATGGCAGCGGATTGTGGCTTCCAGCTTGTGCTGTGCCCTGGTCCCTCACCAGGCTGCTTTTGTTTTTTCTCGGAGTGAAATGCTGAAAGTTTTTGCACGTGTACTATGAGACAGGGAAGAGTAGAACTGTTCATTTCTCGAGAGCTATATGGAATGTTAGACATGATGTGTATTACTGCGAAAGTGTTTGTCACGGTGTGAAGTTCTGAATGTCCTGTAATGGTTTTTCTTTAGTGAGATTGATGGGTTTTTTTTTTTTACTTTCTGTACCTGATCTTTTGTGAAGTAAAGTAGTTAAAAAGGATAGAATATGGCGATTGCTGGACGGAAGGATAGTGCTACCTAAAGCAGCCCTTAAACCTTATCTACAACAACTTCACCAAAGCAAGCATTTAAGTTGCAAAAAACTTGCTGCTATCACTAATAGACTGTTCTATGCACCTGGAGTCTACCAGGAAGCAAAAAGACTTTTAGAACACTGCAGTATATGCAAAAGTTTAATATCAAAGGAGAAAAATCAGGACCCCCAGGAGACCGCCCCTGGGCTTATACTCCCTTTGAAAGACTACAAATAGATTTTGCTGATATGCCTAACGACAATGGGTACAAAAACCTCCTAGTAATTGTGGACCAACTCATGGGGTGGATAGAAGCCTTCCCCACCAGAAGAGCTACAGCACAACAAGTAGTAAAAATACTCCTTAATGAAATTATACCCAGGTTTGGTCCACCATGTATCATTGAAAGCAATCAAGGATCACACTTTACTGCTGACATAAATAAAACACTGACCAGCTGCCTAGGAATAGAATGGAAATTCCATGCCCCTTGTCACCCAGAAAGCTCAGGACAAGTAGAGAGAATGAATCAGACCCTGAAACAAAAAACTGGAAAGCTATGTGCTGAGAGCGGGTTAAAATGGACTTAGACTCTCCCACTGGCCCTTATGTCCATCAGATCCACCCCCAGGAGAAAACTAAAGCTCAGCCCTTACGAGCTGTTGTTTGGACACCCTGTTCCCCAACATTCCCCCTTACTACCGGCTCACACTTCTTCTCTTTTAGGCGATGAAGGACTCACCTCTTAAATTTTATCTCTACAGTCTCAGTTAACATCTCTCCATAGGTATGCTGCTTTAAGCCAACCTTTACCTGCTGATGTCCCAGCACATCGCATCTAGCCTGGAGACTGGGTGTATGTGAAAACTTGGAAATGGTCTCCCCTTGAACCTAAGTGGCAAGGACCGTATCAAGTCCTCCTCACCTCCCACACCGCCGTAAAAGTAGCAGAAAAGGAAAACTGGATTCATTATACTCGTACGAAGAAGACAGAAGTTTCACCAGAGCTCAGGATTGGCTCCAACGCAAGCTTCCCTGACCTGGAAAAGGGGAAACCAGAAGAAGATGACTGCGGACTTCGCGGGAGCACCGCACGCCCACCTGACCGCGACAAGGGTGAGCCAGAAACAGATGAAAAAAATAAAAACAAACACCTCCTGGACCTGCAGCCCATTAGATAATATAAAACTCAAACTAACCGAAGTCCACTAGTGAACTGTCACCCTTTTGGGGTCCTCCCCAGCGCAGAGAACACTGAACTCCAAGTACTGCAGCCTTTAGACACTTTTGGATCAGCCAAAACTGAGCACTTTGAGACTGTAACATGCCCCAGAAGAACAGTTATTAGAGTTGCAGGGTTGTTCATACTGTTTGTGCTGATTTTTGTTATAATATGGCTTTTATAACTATGTTATTTCTAATCTTTCTCTTTGCTGGAGAAATAAGTCTTTCACAGGGGTCAGCTATAGCCACCAGTTGCTGCAGATGTGCTAATCCTGGCACCTGCAGTTTTCCTGGCTAGATAAGCAATTCAAGCAAACTCTCTGAAATAGACAGAAAAGTCAACATTGCCTGCTGGTATCCTCCCTCACATTGCTGTAGTTCAGCAGAAGTCCGAGTATTTACTTATAAAGCAGAATATTGTGTAAAGCCTAGCCACCCAGTTTTCAAACAATTTACAGAGTCTCCTCAGGCTAAGGCTACTCTTAAACCTACTGTTGCCCATATCTCTGATAACAGTATGTACCTCCAATATGTTGAGAGAGCTGCTAAAGCAGAAAACCAAAATAACTGTTAAGTGTGCAGTTATTTTCCTCTCCACACCCAAGGAGGAATTCCCATGACTGCCATCCCCTTGGGCTCCATCGAGTCACTTTTAAATTCCTCTAATAACCAAGCTGGGGACCAAAGTCAGCAGAAGTACCTTTTAGTAAAGCCTGTTGTTGGAGATCGGTGTTTTTATGTAAACTGCTCAGTATCAAACTGCATCAATTTAGGCACCAGCATATGTCACCACTATTTTACTAGTTCAATTGGAGGAGACTGGTGTAATAATAATACCTTGTGGTATTGTTTGTACACTAATACCTCCCGGGGACAATGCTTCTTCAATGAAACTGCAAATCCTTCCTTTAAATCAAAGGGTGAGCGTGGAGTGCTAGAACTAGGAAACGGTGGCCGAATACCTCCTAAGTATTCAAACCTCACTGCTTTAAAAGGACAATACTGGGTCTGTGACTCCCACACCTACCATAAAATCCCTGCCAAAGGAAAAGGTATCTGCTATCCGGCAATGCTAAAACCCTCTACGTCCTTCGCCACATACCTTCCACGGGGCAGGTGGCGAAACAAGAGGGATTTGCAAGAAAGCCGTGATATAGTAGACTTGGGTGTTCCCTTGCAAGTATGCTCCCGGGAATAGGCACTGTGTGCCTTAGAAGATTTACATTACGCCTCCAAGCTGTGATAGAAATCATGGCTCACGAATTCAGTGAAGGTCACAAAGACCTCTCAAAGGCTGTTGCTGCCTTGGCTGACACCCAAGAAGAACTCCGACAAATGGTAATTCAAAACCGTATAGTCCTTGATTTTCTCCTCGCTGCTCAAGGGGGAGCTTGCATGGTTATCAGACCAGAATGTTGTGTATGGGTTAACAGTTCTTTTACTAAAGTTCAAACCCACCTCAAAGATGCAGCTGTCCATATCCAAAAAGCCGAAGATGTAGCTAAAATCCCCAAAGATACACCCCTTATCTGGCTTACTGGTTGGTTCCCTTCCCTTACGGGATAGCTTAGACCTTTTATGCTAAGTATAATTGAAATAGTTATAACTATAGTCTGCCTGTTATGTTGTTTTCAGTGTTTATGCTCTCTAGGACAACAGTTTATGCAAAGGCAAGTAAAAATGTATGGTCAGTTTGTACAAATATCCAGCAACAATTATCAAGACCTAACTCCACTAGAGGTTAAATAGTTAAAAGTGTGTTCCAAAGCTTCCTCTGGAAATTTGGAACAAAGTGGGGACTGTGGTGGGCATGTTTGTTATTACCCTGAAATAAAATAGTTTTCTGATAGCATACTGTTAGGTTAACAATAATTTAGATTATTAAGAAGTATTAGCTTTGCAACTGAATACAAGGCATGACCTGTGGCTTAGCAATACTGCTGACCACAAGGCAGAATAATAGCTAAGCCAGCCATTTATTTATGTTAAGTAATCATTTTAACTGTGTTAACCTTTTTCTGAGTAAAATGTAGCAAGTGAATCTGTGTCTGTGTGCTGTAAACCAGATACAGCAAGGAACAAGATAAGACAAAGAAGCCATTGTTCTAAGTACAGTGATCGTGTCCTTAAGAAGTATGTACCACTGTGCAAGTTTTTACTAACGTATCATAATGTTACTGTTACTTAACTTCGGCTTTTTAAAAGTGCTAGTTCAGCTTAACAGAAATATGCTGTTATGAAGATTTGTAAAGCACCACCCAAGTATTGCTTTTGTTAACCCTGTAGTCTTGCCTTATTGTAAAAAGTATAAAACAACGCCCCACCCTTTAGGGGGGGCCATTTTGCCTCTTTGCTGGCTTAATGGTCATTGCTCGAGCAAATAAACAGCAGTAAAAGCTTTTACCCGTGTTTCCTGATTCCTATGCAGCTAGACAACAAACTCCAGGGAGTTTTCTCCCACCACACTTGCATCCCCTCTCCGGGGCCCCCCTAATTTAGGTGCAAATTCTTTAAGTCAGGGTGGAGCCCTACTGGGGTCTCAGGCTCCTGGCCCAGGGGAGGTGCTGAGGGAACAACCGCTACAGCACGGCAATCTTTATTCTTTTTTTTTAGATTATTTTCCTTTTAGATTTTGTACAACTTACTTGTAGGCTTCCTATTAATTTGCTCTAGGGGGATTTTTTTCTTCTTCAGCTCTATCTAGAGCTGTCGGCGGGGAATTTTTTTTGCATTCGCCGGCACTCTCTTTACTACTGCCACCTGTTTTAATTTTGGGTGTTCCCTTGTTAAATTAATTAAAGTCTGCAACCCTTTTATCATTTTCTTTAGGGGACAGTTTGTCCAGACATTATATCGTTGCAGCAAAAGATCCTGCAAGGGGCCTGACCCTTTGCAAAGGGTGCTTTTCCATGCAGTCCCAGTGACTACAACCCTCAGGGGGTCCATGGTCAATTTCCCCTTCAAAGTTGCCTCACAAACGCATTTCCGCTTAGTTGTCGTACCGCCCCCGGCCAATTTACCCATTTTGGTCCTTTATCGTGTCGATTTTTGTTAACTCTCATGTGTCCAAGGTTCCCAACGCAAATTTTATTAACTGGTAGGCATAATACCCTGACATTCTTGGATTTATCTGCTGGGAGGTTGCGCTGACTCATGCCATTTTCCTGTAAAATTTTTTGTCATTACTGCCATTGTCTCTTGGGGGGTGAAAAACTTATCTACTTCCTGGGCCACTACTCCATTAGCCCACATGGCCCAGGAAGGGCCTTTCTTTTTCATCCTTTGCTTAGCCTGCCAGTTTAATTTGGAGATTTGCCAGTTTCCAAGGAGTCACCTCTTACTCTAGTACATTAAACTGTCCATTTTGAGTTTTCTGCATCTTAGGCTTCATAACTGCACTTACCTTTAACTTTTCATGAGGGTGGGGGCATGGCCAGAGGCCAGCTAGCATGGCCCCCTGAGGCAGAGGGGGCAGGGAAGGGATTTATTCCCCCTTCTTCCCACTCTTTCCTGGGGACTGCAGCGGGGTCTGCCCACCCCGGCCGCCATTGCCACTGGTCGTTCACTGAATGGGAAGACCAGTGGTATAAGCCCCCTCCCTGTTCCCTCCACCAGATGCCAGAGGGAGGGGTGGAATAGCCCTCCTCCCTGCCCCCTCGCCTAAGGGGCCCTGCTGGCCAGCCTCTGGCCATGCCCCCACCCCTGCCACTGGAGTGGCAAGGGGGCAGGGCCCGTGGTGGGGGCTGCAGCCCATGTCATGGTGTCCTGAAGCATGAGCCTCTTCCCAGTGGGGTATCCATACTGCAGGTGGGGACCAGGCTGTGGGGTGGGGAAAGCTGCCACAGACTGTGCGGGGTGGCACCAGGGCTCAGAGGGGTGGCATAGCCCCTCAAACCCGCCTAGCACCACCGCCACTAATCCTGTGCAGTCTGTGGCAGGTTTCCCCACCCCAGCCCTCCCCACAGCATGGCCCCCTGCTGGGAAGAAGCTGGTGCTCTGGGACACCATGACAGGGTCTCCTGCCCCCATCAGGGTCATTCCACCCTCACTGCTCTGGTGGCAGGGACAGGGGTGTGGCTAGAGGCTGGCTGGCATGGCCCTCTTCTCCAGTGTCTGGTGGAGAAGGCTTATCCTGCTGCTCACCTCACACAGGGAGTGAGCGACTGTGGCAGTCAGGGTGGGCAGACCCCAGCTGCCATCTCCTGGGGGCAGAGGAGGGAATAACCCCCTTCCCTGGTCCTGACCTAAGGGGCCATGCTGGCTTGCCTCTGGCCATCCCCCCATCCCCACCCCTGCTGCTGGAACAATGAAGGGGGAGCAACCATGACAGGGGTTACAGCCCCTGTCATGGTGTCCTGGAGCATGAGCCTCTTCCCAGCTGGGGACAGGGAGGGAGGGGAGGAATGCTGCAGGGCAGTCAGAGCTGCCACAGACTGTGCAGGGCAAGTGGTGGGGCAGTGTTGGGGGTGTGGCTGGGGGGCTACGGACACCGCTTCAAGCCCCGGTACTACCGCTCACTTCGTGTGGTCTGTGGCAGCTCTGATGCCCTCCTCACAACCCCCCCCCCCCCCCGCTGGGAATAGGCTCATGCTCCCCAGACACCATGACAAGGGCTGCTGCCCCATCAAGGGCCCTCCCCCTCACTGGTCCAGTGGCAGGGGCAGAGGTGCCACCAGAGGCCAGCTGCATCCCCTCCCTCTGGCATCTGGCAGAGGGGGCAAGAGGGGGCTATTATCCTGCCACTTGCCCTGTGCAGGAAGCAAGTGGTGGCAGCAGCAGTCAGGGCTGGCAGACCCTGCTGTGTTCCCTCAGGGGCAGAAGGGGTGGAGGAGGGAATAACCTCCATCTCTGCCCGCTCTGCCTCAGGATCCCATGCCAGCTGGCTTCTGGCCATGCCCCTCCCCCTGCCCCTGCACCTGCCACTGCAGCAGCAAGGGTGGAGTGCCAGGCAGACCTCAGCTTGGGTCCATGCTGGTAGGACAGGGAGGGGAGTATTAACCCCCCACCCTGCTTAGTTTACTCTTGACTACTGATGGGTCTGCCTCCCTCCCCAGCAGCCAGCAGAGAAATGCAGGTCCATGCTGGTGGGACATGGGGAGGGAGGAAATAAATCTCTTCCCTGCTCCCTTCTGGGGCCAGCATCTGGTCACGCCCCCTGCCCCTGCCTGCCTGTGCTCTGACTGGGGAGCGGAAAGGCGGGGCCTGCCCTGCTCAGATGGAGCAGAGCGTACGGCCCTACTCAGGGCTGCAGAGCATGCCTGGATGTTGGGGGACTCTGGTTTAACTTAAACCAGGAAGGGGCCCAGGACAGAAGTTGCAAAAACCATTTTGAGCTCAGTCAGTTAAGTCTGTTACTACATTCAGCCAGGTTTATCTCAAACTGGATTCAGTCATTTTGAAAATGGTTTGTATGCACTGAATTTATATTCTGTTACAGGATTAAACAAATTTCTGATCACTTAAATTGGTTTATGTGTAACTTCTGTCCCTAGCCATGGGGGTTAACACAACTATTACTCTCCCCTTCCCCCCCACAACCCCCAGCATGTCTCCCCATTGAGGTCTCATAGGCGAGAATTCAGTGACTGGTCCCACTCCAGAATTTCCAACCCCTCTAGGAACCCCACAGACCACATGTTTGACATTTTGGTCTAGGTCACAATGAATTAGATCCTTGGTCCTGGGTGGTCTCTCTGTTCACAGTTTCAGGCCATCAGAGACACAACTGAACAGAGACATGAAAACAATGGCACACACCTCACACAACCCTGCATACTTGTCATTCGGACAGAGATACTTATAGTGTTTTAACTCATTAAAGTGATACTAAAGAAGACTAACTGCAGCAGTATCCAAAGCATTAGGCTGAATGCTCAGAGCTGGCTCTGCTAGTGCTATTATGAGTGTCAAGTTCTCCTAAAATATTATAAAGAGAAAAAGAAAAGAAAAATTAGCCCAAATAGGGAAAACCTGTGAGACCAGCCCCCCAGCTGATGTAAATCAGCATATTTTTATTTTTCTGTTCCTTTTTTTATATGTAACTAAGACTGACTAGGCTACATAGTTTTATTTTAAGCAGCTAAAACTCAGCAGCTAGATCAATAATTAAGCCCCTTGTTTAACTAGAGTCCAGAGCAAGGGACAGTTTTCTAGGGAGTTTGCTTGGAAACTCTCTGACACATTTCTTCACTATAAGCTTGCTGAAAGGAAAGAGGTTTTCAGGGAATAGGGAAACCTTCAGGATCAAGGAACAGCAAACAGGCGAGCAAACTACAGAGGAGTTTGCTAGGGAAGTTTTGCTTGGATAGAGAGGCAGGAGAGGCAGCAGATTATAATACCCAGGAAGACAGCTGGAGGACATCGCAATCCCAGAGCCACTTCCTCTTCCAGCTCTTCCTGTGCTTATAACTGTGAGGTGTCTGTCTAGGTAGGATCAGACACTGCCAAGGCTTCCACCTGTTGGCTTAGAAAATGGTATTTAAAGGTTTGCTTTTTGGGAATTGGCTTATAGGTATATGTATATGCATTAGAATGGTTTAGGATGGGAAGCAGGGGTTAATTAATTTTTAAGAGTTTGGGTCACACAGTCTCATAGTCCTGGAAGCAGACAGGCTGTCTAACATAACAAGGCCAACACATGGACACATCCTGAGAATTGAGGGGGCATGTACCATACTGTTCCATAACACAAGATCACAGCCTTCAAGACAGACAGGCTGTCTAACACAACAAGAACACATAGTCTGGGAGCAGAGAAAGTATGTACCATACTGCTCATAACATAAAATAAAGTGGCACCAGCTAAGAAGGCCACAGAGCAAGAAGGCCTGAGTCCCGGTTTTGAGGGAACAGACCAAATTAGGAGAAGGCCCAGAAAGCTACATGGATATGTGGCCACAGAGAGAGACCAACCAGAGATAGCCATGGATCAAGGGTCATCAAGAGTCACGAGGAGGGAAGGAGAATACAAAATCAGAGACTTGAGAGTAACAAAGGGTCCCTTCCCATCCTCCCTTGTCATCCCTCCTCCTTCCCATCCTTCTCCCTGAGATGGGTCTCCATCTCCATCCCCCAGGAAGGCTCCCTGAGGCCACCATGGACAGAGGGCACATCATCAGCCTGTCTCATCCACTCCACTGGAGGGGGGGTGTGGGCCTTGGCATCCCACCTACAGGTTGCTGATATGTTGACATCTGACAGCTAAGAAAGAGTCTCAGGGTAAAGACTGTGTTCTGGCCAGATGTATTTTGACTCTGATGCCAGCCCTAGGATTTTTAGATGTATAGGAATTGCTTGATTGTTTGTATTGCTTTTTTTCTGTTATCACTGTATATCAGTAATTTTTCTTATTATTGAATGGAAAGGTTGTGGTTAGTCTGAGGGTGAGTTCCCCCAGCCACCCCTGGAACAAGGCCTCTGAGTCCTAAATCCAGAGCCAACAGCAACCCAGCTTCCGGTTTGATGTTGTGCAGACTGCAGCTTGCAGGTTCCTTCCAGTGCCAGTCAGGTTGGAACAAGGCCTCTGGGTCCTAAATCCAGAGTCAACAGTTGGCTCCTAACATGGGACTCGAGATGCTGACTCAGGAACTGGGACTAGGTCTGGAAACCCAGGACTGGAACTTGAGGGCAGTGACCTGACTGATCATGGAATTTGTTGATAAGAGTGACACTTTCTAGAGAGGTATGCTAAGACTTGTAGTAGAGATAGAGCTGTATGGTAACTGTAACTAGGGTGGTAAGTACCTGTATAAGAAAGTGTTGTGCAGGAGAAAGTTTTGTTTGCCTAGGTCAGGCAGAGTAGTGGATTTGGGTATGTGCTGTGGTCCTATTGTGTTTGCAGTAAGAAGCTGGGAGAGAGCAGAGAAAGTCATCTATCTCCACTGGAGAAACTGTGTGAATGAACAGGGACTCTAAGGTTCTTGTGAAGGGTTGCAGTCTTCTGTGTGGATGGTTACAAGGGCAGTGTTCTGTGTTTGCTGTGGAGTGTGTAAGGTGGAAGTTATACATGCAGGTTATGGCAAGGCCAAGTGTTATCCAGGCAGTGTAGCTTCAGAGAGATCAGAGACAGAGGGATGTGAGACAGATACTTTGGGATCCTGTGTGCCCTGGAGAATAGAGGCAGGAGGTGGCACAGGGAGAGACAAAGTATGTTACTGGACACCTGCTCAAGCAGAAAATTTGTGATTGGAAGTGAAGGGGAAACTTTGCTCTCCCCCCTCTCCAGGAATAGTAAGACAGGAGTGTGTAACAGCTTGTTTTGAGAAATACCAGTTTACAGTTGTATAAACAGAGATCAGTGCCAAGAGCTGCTGGGTGCGGGGAAGAGATTGTGAGTCAGAGGAAGCCTTATCGGTGCCTTTTTTTCCCCCTTTGCAAGATGCCTGCTTTTCGCCTTCTCCTTCACAGACCCATAGTTTTAAGGCTCGGAGGAGCTTTCCTGAGAGGATTGTGTGTAGTGTGTAATTTGTGACCCTCAATTTTTGGGGAGGTGGGCTTTCTTAGTCCTGGAACAGAGCTTGCTGAATTGTGTGTGTGTTTTATAAGAACTGACAGGCTGTGTGGGGAAAAGACAGAGATCGTTTTTGGTTTTTAGAAAGCAAGGCCAGCAGAGATGGTAAAGTGTCTAGAAAGAGAGATCTGCTGGAGAAAGTATTGCCATAAGAGTTAAGAGAGACTCCAGAGAGACCTGCTACAGTGAAAGTGCTTTGAAGGGGTCGAAGAACAGACCTGCAGAGCCCAAAGAGAGGAACTGAGAGTGGGTGCTAAAAAGCAGAGTCCAGCTGAAGTTTGTGAAAGCGTGAGAAGCCAAGAACTCACAGTCTGAAAGGTGTGTGAGGAAGAGTTAGTGACTTGGAGTCCAGGAGGGGTCAGGTCAGGAGAGAGTGGACTGAATGGGTCCAGAGGCTCAGAGGGGAGCCAAGAGAGAGAGAGGGAGATCTGATGAGGGGTCTGCAGGGCCTTAGAAGATCAAGTGATCTGGTAGCCCAGAGAAGGGGCAAAGAGAGAAGACCACTGTTAAAGCTGCCAGAACCAGGAGCCTGAGATCTCAGCTGGCCTCAGTAGGGTGGCCATCATAGAGGACGGTCTGGTTTTCTGCTACTCTGTCCTCTATGGATACAAAACCCAACGCCTTTATGCCTTCTATTTTTAAATAGAGGACATAAAGGCGTTGGGTTTCGTATCCGTAGAGGGCACAGGGCAACCAAACTGTCCTCCATGATGGTCACCCTACTGGCCTGAGGTAGGTCCGGGAAGCCCAGAAGTGAGAGACTGTGCCCATGAGGAAAGAAGACAAGAGAAGGAGAGTGGAGAAATTGGTCCTGGGTATGACCTGAAACTGCCACCCTCATAATAACCACCCTGGGGAAAGGGCAGGGGTGAATACAGAGTGCCTTAAAACCCTGACCCGCTGCCTTGTGGTTTATGCTTTATTGGGAAAAGGCTAGGGAGAGCATACCCCAACAGAAAAACCCTTGGTGAAAGCTAAGGAAAAGAGGTGTGTGGCAAGATACACCTTGGAGCACCTGCCCCTTTGAAAAGAGCACTGCTGAAAAAGCAGCCTGTGTAAGGAGCAAGGAGGGAAATTCCTGGATCGGCACTAACATGAATATAAGCCAAGTAAAGCCAGCCACAGTGTATCAGCTGAGTAAACTAACTGAGAGGGCTGAGCCCCTCTCTTTTTGTCTTTGTGTTTTGCAGTATGTGTGAACCACCACTGAAGCATCACAAAGTTTGCTGGGTACAGTGAGGAATCGAGCTTGATTGTATTATGTGTAGTGATTGTGATGCCAACTGCTAGACTATGAAATGTAAAGCAAAACTTCTTTATAGGCTGTGAAATACCTTCAAAGTGGCTACAAAAATGGTAGGCCTCACGGAATTCAGCTACACCAAAGATCAAGAAGGCTGGATTGATTGTTTCTTTTATTGTCATCCTTTTGAGTTTTTTCTCCTTTTTTACTTTCTTTTTGCTTTGTTTGTATTAGATATCTGTTCTTAGCTTTGTATTGTAGAAGTAGTAATGTAATGTAGTTTTATTAATTCCAAAAATTTGTGCAAAGGTCTGGAACACAGAGTAAAATGATGGGATCCTGAGGAAGACCAGGCCCTTTCTGTGCAAACAGCATATCTGGTTTCCATGGCTGCTGAAAACGCTTGACCCTTGGCATTTCTCCAACCTTTTACAGGATGGAGAGGCACTGGTAGTGCTACGGTGGCACCAAGTGTCCAGTTGGAACAACAAAAAAATCGATTGCCAACTGTACAGGAAGAATAAAATTGCCAAGAACATATCTGGTCCCCAGAGATGATGTTTCTCTGATCTGAACAGCCATGTTGACAATTGGATAAGACACTGCTTGTGGAGCAAAATGCTACCTGAAATGCTGAGTAAAATGTTTGGTAGGAATCTCGGGCCGTACATTCCCCGGTCCCAGTGTAGGAGGCTTGTTCAAACCTCATTGGCTAAAACTCAGTTGCTGAGCTAGGGAATGTTGAGGCAAGAGACCAAGTCAGAAGGAGTATGGGTGACATTTGAACAATGGTTAAGGGTTCATTACAGCATCCAGGTGGTTGGAGTCCCTGATCATGAATGCCATCATATTTTTCCCAGGATGACTGGTGGAGGTCCTCCCCACATATCCCATGAGCATTCCAGATGATGTCAGTGATTATGCTCATTTATGTTGCAAAGGTGTAAAACTTAAAGGAGGGGTATGTTGGTTTAGAAAATGGTATTTAAATGTTTGCTTTTTGGAAATTGGCTTATAGGTATATGTATATGCATTAGAATGGTTTAGGACGGGCAGCAGGGGTTAATTGATTTTTAAGAGTTTGGGTCACACAGTCTCATGGTCCTGGAAGCAGACAGGCTGTCTAAAATAACAAGGCCAACACGTGGACACATCCTGAGAATTGAGGGGGCATGTACCATACTGTTCCATAACACGAGATCACAGCCTTCAAGACAGACAGGCTATCTAACACAACAAGAATACATAGTCTGGGAACAGAGATAGTATGTACCATACTGTCCATAACATAAGATAAAGTGGGACCAGCTAACAAGGCCCCAGAGCAGGGAGGCCTGAGTCCTGGTTTTGGGGGAACAGACCAAATTAGGAGAAGGCCCAGAAAGCTACATGGATGTGTGACCAACCAGAGATAGCCACAAATCAAGAGTCATCAAGAGTCATTAGGAGGGAAGAAGAATACGAAAGCAGAGACTTGAGAGTAACAAAGGGTCCCTCCCCATCCCTCATCATTGTCCCTCCTCCTTCTCATTTTTCTCCCTGAGACAATTCCCCATCCCCATCCCTATCCCCCAGGAAGGGTCCCCAAGGCCACCATGGACAAAGGGCACAACACCAACCTGTTTCATCGGTGTGGGCCTCAGCAGCCTACCTTCAGATTGCTGATATGCTGACATCTGACAGCTAAGGTAAAGCCTCAGGGTGAAGACTGTGTTCCAGCCAGATGTATTTTGACTCTGATGACAGCCATAGGATTTGGTAGATATATAGAATTGCTTGATTGTTTGTATTCCTTTTTTGTTGTTGTTATCACTGTGCATCAATAAATTTGCCAACTATTGAATGGAAAGGTCGTGGTTGGTCTGAGGGTGGGTCTCCCCCAAGGTTGGGAGGCTTCAGCTTGCAGGTTGCAAGCTTACAGGTTCCTTCCAGTGCCAGCCAGGTCAGGGAGTGCCTGTGATGTCAGCGGTGTTTTCTGTGGTGTCTCTCAAGGAGAAGGCAAGTGAGTTAGCTATAGGAGGAGGTAACAAGGCTCTGAAGCATCCTCTGTTATGAGGATTTCATTGATTTGATGATGGAGGAGACCTCTAAGACTGTGGAGGAAGTACTGCCAGAGGCAGCACTAGAGAAGAGAGAGGACATGGACTCCCAGGAGGGTAGAAGCTAGAAGCTTGTGAGCTCTGGCAGCAAGCAGAAATCTTCATCTCCACCTGCAGCAGTTTGCCTGAAGAGCATTGTGAGAAGAGTTCAGGCCAGGCATCCCCAAGTTTGGGAGGACTGAGACCACTGACACCAATGGGAAGCAGTAAGTCATGGTGGTTGGAGACTCCCCTCTGAAGGGGTGGAGACTTCCATCTACCAGCCTGCTTGTTGATTCAGGAGGTCTGCTGCTTGCCGAGACCTGGATCCAAAATGTCATTGAAGGATTAGCAAGACTTATCTGGCCCTTTGACTATTACCCCATGCTGCTCATCCATGTGGGCACAAATGATACTGCCAGGGTTGACCCTGAGCAGATCAAAAGTGACTATAGGTCTTTGGGTGCAAGGGTGAAGAGAAAAACGGCTCAGGTGGTGTTCTTTTTGATCCTTCCAGTCAAGGGGAAAGGCCAGGGTAGGAGTGAACATATCCTGCTGGTCAATGCATGGCTGCACAGATGGTGTCACCAGCAGGGCTCTGGCTTCTTGGACCATGGGATATTGTTTCAAGAAGAAGGATTCCTACAAGAGATGGGACTCTCTGTACTCTCATATTTGTCTACATCCTCTCTGTAGTGGGGGGCCCAAAAATGAAGGCACTACTCCAGACGTGGCCTTACCAGTGCTGAATAGATGGGAAGAATCACCTTCCTCAATCTGCTGGCAGTGCTTCTACTAATGCAGCCCAGTATGCCATTAGCTTTTTTTCCCATCAAGGGCTCACTGGTGGCTCATATTCAGCTTATTTTCCAGTGTAACCCCAGGTCCTTTTCTGCAGAGCTACTGCTTAGCCAGTTGGTCCCCAGCCTGTACTGGTGCATGGGATTGTTGTGGCCTACTTGAAGGAGGTCTCTTTGAGGTCTTTCTGAATCCTAGCTCTACTCTTCAGCATATCTACTACTCTTCCCAGCTTGGTGTCATCTGGAAACTTGCTGAGGGTGCATTCCATCCCATCTTCCAGGTTGATGATGAAAATATTGAACAGAAACAACCCCTGGAGTGACCCCTAGGGCACTCCACTTGATCCTGGCTGCCAAGTAGACATTGAGCCATTGATTACTACTCTCTGAGCCTGATGATCCATCCAGTTTTCTACCCATCTTACAGGCCATTTCATCCAATCCAGACTTCCTTTACTTGTTTGCAAGAATGTTGTGGGAGATCTTATCAAAAACCTTGCTAAAGTCGAGGTATATCACATTCACTGATCTTTCCTTTTCCACAGAGCCAGTTGTTTCATCATAGAAGGAAGTCAGGTTAGCCATGCATGACTTGCCTTTGGTGAATCCATGTTGACTGTTCTTAAACACCTTCTTCTCCAAGTGCTTAAAATGCATTCCTTCAGGACTTGCTTTGTGATTTTTCCAGGGAGTGAAGTGATGCTAACATGTCTGTACTTTCCCACATCTTCCCCTGTACCTCTTTGGATGCCCATTTTTTAAAGATGGGCACTATATTTGCCTTTTTCCAATCATCCAGGACCTCTCCCAGTTGTTGCAAGTTTTGAAAGATAAAGGCCAAAGGCGATGTAATCATATCAGCCAACTCCCTCAGCAACCTTGGGTGCATCAGATCCAGCCCCCCGGACTTGTATAAATAGTCCCTAACCTGTTATTTCACCACTGGTGGTTGCTCACCTCCTCCCCAAACTGTCCTGCCAGGTGCAGTAGTCTGGGAGGTGACCTTGCCTGTGAAGACTGGGCGCATCTACACATACCCATCAGTACCGTTCCAGTACTGAACAGTCCCAGCAGTGCATGGGTCATTTCCAACCCTATTGCAGTAGGTCATTGCTACTGTATAGTAGTGGCAGCATCCTGGTTAGTAGTAAGAAACTATATCTCTGTAGCTCATCACTGTGGCAAGGTAGCATCTTGTGTAGACATGCCCACTGAGGTAAAAAAAACATTCAGTACTTCAGCCTTTTCCACATCATCTGTCATTAGGTTGCCTCCCCCATCCAGTAAGAGTGGTCCCTGACACTTTCTTTGATCTTCCTTTTGTTGCTGACATATTTGTAGAATCCCTTCTTGTTACCTTTCTTGTCTCTTGCTAGCTGCAACTTCAGTTGCTCTTTGGTCTTCCTGATTTCAACCCTGCATGCCCTCACAATACTCTTACACCCCTCCTTAGTTGTTTGTCCATGTTTCCACTTCTTGTAATATTTCTCTTTGTGTTTTAGCTCACTGGCTGTCTGCCATACTTGCTAGTCTTCCTGTACATCAAGATGGTATGTTTGTGTGCCCTCAGTAAGTTTTCTTTAAAATACAACCAGCTTTCCTGTACTTCTTTTCCCCTTACTGGCCTCCCAGGAAATCCTGCCCATCAATTCCCTGAGTGAGTCAGAGTCAGCTTTTCTGAAGCCCAGGGTCCTTACTCTGCTGCTCTTCTTCCTTCCTTTCCTCAGGATCCTGAACTCTATCATCTCCTGGTTACTGCTGCTCAAATTGCCATCCACTACTACATTCTCCACCGATTCTTCCCTGTTTGTGAGCAGCAAGGCAAGAACAGCATGGCGCCTAGTTGGCCGCTCCAGCACTTGCACCAGGCAGTTGTACCCAACACTCTCCAAAACCTTCCTCAATTGCCTGTGCAGAGCTGTATTGCCCTCCCAGGAGATATCAGGGTGATTGAAGTCCCCTATGAGAATCAGGGCCTGTGATCTGGAAACTTGTGCTAGCCTTATCCACCTAATTCTCCTGGTCTGGTGGCCTATAACACACCCACCACAACATCAGCTTTGTTGCTGTCCCTTCCAGGCATGAAACAGGCATCCATATAAAAGGCAGCCCCCATGAATATGGTGGGTGAATAGAGAAACTAATAGAAGGAGTCTATCTGAGGAAAGGCCCATGAAATGTAAGTTGTGGGCTTTTTCTCTCTCCCTCCCTCTGTCCTTTTTTTCTATATTGAACAGTGGCATAACCAGGGCAGGGTGAACAGGGTGACCACTAGGGATGTGTGAAACGGGCTGTATTTTATTCAGATTCGGATTCAGCCTCAATCAGAGACAGTGATTTGATTCATTGATTAGGATCACTGTCCCCGATTCAATTTGGCCGAATCCGAAGATTTGATGCTGATTCATCAAATCAGCAATTTCGCCATAGACATAGCTCTAAATGTTTTTTCTACAGAGCTTGAGGTACCAGGCATGGCTCATGAATGCTGTGATATTGGGGTGGATGGAGCATGTCACAAGAGTGCAGGGGGGGTGGGTCCAGAAATACTTCTAGTCCACTTCCGGGTCCACCAGGGAGCATGCTGTGGGGTCTCCCATGTCCCCCCCTCCCCCCCACTCAGCAATTGGCTGTGGGGAGACCGCAGGTACCCCCCCAAGCCAGGAGGCACCAGTTACTGAGCTGGAGGGGTACAGGGCGGGGGACCCTAGCACCCTCTCTGGTGCTTCTGGTACACTTCTGGGTCTGCTCCCGAGTGCACTGGGGAGCTCCCCACGCTCCTGTGGGATGCTCCATCGATCCCACCATCACAGTGTTGATGAGCTGCCTGGTACCTTGAAGTATGTAGAAAAAACATTTAAAGCTGTGTCTGTGTCTGAATCTTTCTGAATCTCTCTGAATTGGTTTGGAGGGTTCTGATTTGATTCAGAGAGATTAAAAGGTCTCATGATTTGATTCGGATTCAGAGATTCAGCCACCAAATCAGACTGAATCTCTCCCAAATCGAATCAGGGACTGAAACTTTGCACAGCCCTAGCGACCACCCCTAGTGTGGGGGTGGGGGTGGGGGTTGGGGGGGAGGGCTGAGGGGAGGCATGAAAACAAATGGCTGCTACTGCAGCCATGCTATCACAATCATGCAACAACCGGAAGTTGCCACTGCTTCCATGCCCCAGACACTTAGCTGCATCCTTATGCTACTGGTTCCAGTGGCAACACATAGGGGATGCACGGGGGTGCACATGCACCCCTGAGAGTGCTGGTGGACCCCCTGACTGGCCGTGCTCACTGCTTAGGCAACAGGATTGGCCATGGGGAACCCCTGCTTGATCAGTGAGATCAGCTGCGGGTGGACTCCCCCCGGTCACTGACTGGTCACTGGGGAGGAGGGTGGGGGGCGGCATGTGCCCCGTTTACTAAGGTGGCACCAGTCACCCATGACTGGTTCTGAATGTTTTACCTTTCATTTGAACTGATGTCCATGTGTTTTGGTGTTACAAGGCTTGGAAAACAAATGTTTCCAACATACCCTCTCTAACCTGTTCAGTATTTTATGGACATCTATCAAATACCCTCTTATTTGCCTTTTTTGTATGCGAAGAATTCCAGTCTTTTTAAATTTTTCTTCATAATATACTCTTCATATAAAAAGATGTTTGTGTTAGGGGTAGTAGTGGAAATGATTACTGCTGTTGTCATTGTTACTACCAAACCTTGATGAAATTTCCTGAGTTGTGGGAGGTTAGACTATGTGATCATAGTTGTCCATTCTGGATTTTCAATCTATTCATATGTTTCTAACTTTTGAGAAGAAATATTTGCAGGCAGGCAAAAATTTGTACCCAAAATATTTTGGGTGAAACACCAATTTATTGATAATGAAACATTTTGTGAATAGGTGCTTATTTTGCCATTCTTCTCATGTAAAATAAAAATAAAACGTTGAAAAATTTGAACCAGCTTGTCTTAATTTTTTCCAAGTCACATCTTTGTTTTTTTTTTTTTCCTTTGGCTTGAAATGTGGTTTGTTTTATTTAATGTACCCTTTCATTTTGTTAAAAAGCTTAAAAACTCAGGGTCAAAATACAAGATTTGGATTTGGTAAAAAAAAAAACAGTTCCATAGAATCACAGGGTTGAGAGGGACCTCAAGGGTCATGTGGTCCAATCCATTGTACAGATGCAGAACACCATTCCTAAGTTGCTATGGTTCAGTGGTTTCTCACGAGGAGGGTAGTAAAGCACTGGAACAGGTTACCCAGAGAAATTGTAGAATTACCATCCTTAGATGTATTTTAGACCTGATTAGACAAAGCCATGGCTAGCATGATCTAGGTGGGGATGGTCCTGCTTTGAGTAGGGGGTTGGACTAGGGGGGTTGAGTAGGGGGGTTGGACCTCCTGAGGACCCTTCCACATCTAATTTCTTATGTTTCATTAGTCTTTCTCATATCTATGTTGCACTTGCAGATCCTTATCACTCAGCATTTGACCAATATGCCTCCTTCTCCTCCTCCAGATGCCAATTGTAAGGGACCCGAACAGGAAGAACAGCCTGGGCTAATTGCCTGGGAAGTCACACCTGCTTTCATGGGAGGATTTAGGATTTTGAAAAGGGGCATGCAGTTAGCATGGTGCATCACCACATATAACACAGGACATATTTTTCTCCAGATAAAAAGTAACTAGAAGCTGTATTAATATGCTAGGCTCCCAGTGCTAGCATATTATTCAGGTGACTAGCAAAGCAAAACCAGATATAACTTAGCTGGAATGTGTACTCATTTTCTAGCTCATATATTAAATAAAAACAAACAAACACAATGAAGTAGGGGTAGGCAGAAATAGCCCCAAATATTGTTTTAGTAGTCCTGTAGTTCTTATAGTAAAATGTATAGCTTTTACTCAGACACAGTTCCTTGGGTGAATCTGATATCTTTTATTAGACCAACCCAAATAGTTGGAAAATAATTATTAAGCAAGCTTTCGGGTTCAAAAACCCTTCGTCAGGCTAAGGAAGTTTCAGCAGTTGGTCTGTGCTCTTCCTGGATGGAATGAAAAGTAAAGAAGCCAGGGGCTGGGCTGGGCTGCATACAAGACAGGCAGTCAGTGAAGATGTAGACTGAGGAGTCAGTGGGTGAGAGAGAGGCTGGGGGGGAGGGGGGAAGAGAGAGAAGGGGGCTGAAAGTGGAGAGATACCTGGGGAGTCAGATGTCAGGCAGGTTATAATGTGTCATAAATCCAATGTCTATATTTAGTCCATGATTTTTAGTATCCAGGAGGTTGATGAAGTGGAGTTCATAGGCTTGTCTCTGGGAAGTGTTTTGTAAGTTTCCTTTGAGGATCAGGACTGAGAGATTGGAGAGAGTGGTTTTCCTGTGAGAAATGTTCCCCCACAGGTAATTGGGCATTTCCGTCTTGCTATACTTAAGATATATCGATGAGATCTTCATCATTTGGACTGAAAACCTACAATCTCTGATTGAGTTCCATCAGAAATTCAACAGTCACCATCCCTCCATCCGACTTTCTCTAGAATACTCCAGCACCAGCATCTCCTTTTTAGACATGATGATCAGTATCCAGAATGATAGGATACAGACCACGTTATACAAGAAACCCACAGACCAACATACATATCTGCACAGAACCAGCAATCACCCTAAACACACCAAAAAAGCTGTGATATACAGCCAAGCCCTCAGATACCACCGCATTTGAATGGAAGAGAACACCCGGGATTGCCACCTCACCAATCTTAAAAAGGCTTTCACCCAGCAAGGACACTCCTCCAGAGAGATAGATCGCACGTTCGAAAGAGCCACCCGGATACCACAAGAAGAACTGCTGCAGTACAGACCTCCCCCCCACCCCCAAATCACACACCGCTGGTTATGACATATCACCCTTCCCTTGAACCTGTATGGAAAAATCCTCAAACAATTGCAACCCATACTAGAAAGAGACCTTATTCTTAAAAAGATCTTCCCAGAGCCACCCATCCTAGCCTTCAAACAAGCACCGAACCTCGCCAACCTCATCACCAGAAGCAAACTTCCTCAAGCCCAGAACACACCAAAAGGATCCAGACCGTGCCAGGACAAGAAATGCAAAACCTGCCAACACATCTCCACCACCCCCACAATTACTACACCCCACAACAGAGCCAGCAGCATCCCTGGATCTTATAGCTGCACCTCCAGAAATGTAATATACCTCATCCAATCAAATGCTCTGATGGAAAATACGTAGGAGAGACCAAACAACAACTGCGCACCAGAATGAACGCACACCGGAAATCTATCAAAGACAGAAATACCCAATTACCTGTGGGGGCACATTTCTCACAAGAAAACCACTCTCTTTCCAGTCTCTCAGTCCTGATCCTCAAAGGAAACTTACAAAACACTTCCCAGAGACGAGCCTGTGAACTCCACTTCATCAACCTCCTGGATACTAAAAATCATGGACTAAATATAGACATTGGATTTATGACACATTATAACCTGCCTGACATCTGACTCCCCAGGTATCTCTCCACTTTCATCCCCCTTCTCTCTCTCTCTCTCCCCCCCCCCCCCGCCCCACCCAGCCTGTCTCTCACCCATTGACTCCTCAATCTGCACCTTCACTGACTACCTGTCTTGTATGCATACCAGCCCAGCCGCTGGCTTCTTTACTTTTCATTCCATCCAGGAAGAATACATACCAACCGCTGAAACTTCCTTAGCCTGATGAAGGGTTTTTGAACCCGAAAGCTTGCTTAATAATTATTTTCCAACTATGTGGGTTGGTCTAATAAAAGATATCAGATTCACCCAAGGAACCTTGTCTGCCTATGTCCTTAGACCAATATGGCCACAACCTACACCCCTGTAGCTCTTACTCAGATTCATAAAACATATTCTAGCCTTCCTGTGCATCTTGACAATGCATCCAACACTTCACTGTCCATCATTTTCACATCTAGAGTCAATGTTCACTTGCATAAGTGTTACCACACCTAAGATAAGGTTTTTAGCTAATAGTCTGCAGAAATAGAAGAGAGAGAGAACTAGGAGTACCTAACAGACAGCAGAATTGCAGAAGAAAGAATAACTTGATTAATGCAATATCAAGATGATTAGAAAGAAGATAGGGTCATTACAACTTGTGGAGTAATGAAAGTTGATCAGGAATCAGGTACATTATAATGAGCCATGAAGGTGATTGACTCCATCAGCACTGCCAGAATAGATGTTGCTCCCTTTCTGAGGCAGCTGGTTTTAAAGTTTGGGTACAGCAGGAATCAAAGGGTGTTGCAACTGTACCACTGCACCTCCTTGAATCCACCCCTGCCTGCCTTGGGTCTCTGGCTGACAAGCTGTGACCCAGGTAATTAACCAGCTGGCTTTGGAATTGGCCACTGGGAGCTCCATCTCCCGATTTAGTCCCACCTGTGACAGCAGCCTCTTGGCCAGCCAACAGTGCTGACTCAACTCTGCTTTGGTAAGCCTCCTGCTTCCTGGCCCTGGTTTGGCTCTGTCCGTGGACTCTGGATTTCCCTTTGGTTTGGTTTCCTGGATTCCAGACCTTGCTTACTCAGTTCCTGGACTCTGGCTTCTGTTTTTGCCCTTGGGCCTGCTAACTGGGTTGCAGCTTCCTGATCTCTGACCTGGCCTGTGTTTGGACTCTGCTCCTGGATTGCCCTTGGGATCTGGTAATTTGGCCCTTGATTCCTGCCCCTGATTTTGCCTGTGGCAATTAGCCACTAAGCAAGGTTGCTAATGTCCTAGTCTCTTACATTTATAAGCTAAGTAGATATATATATATAACACATGCTTTGGTGGGCTGAAGCTCACTTCATCAGATACTGTGAAAGGACATGCATTGTATAAGGAGAGAAAAAATTAAAAACAAAAGGCAGAAAGTAGGGAGGGGGGCAATGCTAGGAGAAGCAAACAATAAGCTCTTAGGAACAAAGAAATTAGAACAGTTTATACAGGTACTGGGATAAAAATCCATAGTTCCTGTTTAAACCATACTTAACACAGTCCAGATTATGGATGATTTCTTGTTCCATAATTATCCAAAGTCTCTGTCGGTTACAGATCAAACCCAAATGGACAGTTTTATGGAACTGAGTATCAGTTCCATAAAATGACCCAAAACAGTCAGTATATCTATCTCCCCCACATACAATTCCCTCACTTGGACAATATCTCCTCCTTGCCTAGATAGTATGTCCCCAGGATACTACTTGGTTCCCAGCCATTGCTAAATTTCATGATATTATCTTTTCTCCAGAAGTGATGCTCCTCGTCTTTAGTCTCTTCATAGCTGACTTCACCTCCTTGTTCCTCAATGTATAGACCAAGGGGCTAAGCATGGGGGTGATGATGTTGTAGACAACAGAGACCTGCTTGTCTACTGAGAAGATGGAAAAAGGCCGTGCATAGATAAAGATGCAGGGCCCAAAGATCAAAGTTACTACAGTCAGGTGTGAAGCACAGGTGGAAAGTGCCTTGCGACGCCCTTCAGGGGAGCGTATCTTCACCAAAATGGTTGTGTAGGAGGTCACCAGGATGATGAAGCAGCTGGTCGAGATCAGCCCACTGTTGGAGACTGTGAGCAGTTCCATCACATAGGTGTCAGTGCAGGCCAGCTTGATCACTGGTGGAACATCACAGAAGAAATTGTCCACATGATTAGGCCCACAGTAGGGTAGCTGCATGGTGAGTATGGTCTGGACTGTGGAATGGATGAACCCTCCTGTCCAGCAGGCCAGCACCAGGCAGCTACAAAGACACCTGTTCATGATACTGGAGTAATGGAGGGGCTTGCAAATGGCAACATAGCGATCATAGGCCATAACAGTAAGTAGGAACATCTCAGCTGCCCCCACAAAGTGGAGGAAAAAAAGTTGGGTCATACAGGCATCATAGGAAATACTCCTTCTTTCAGACAAGAAGTCCATAAGCATCTTGGGGGCGGTAACTGTAGAGAAGCATAGGTCCAGAAAGGAGAGATTGCTTAGCAGGAAGTACATGGGTGTACGGAGGTAGGGATCAGCATTGACTGTCACCATGATGGCCAAGTTGCCTACCAGTGTAGAAAGGTAGACCAAAAGGAAGACAACAAAAAGAACAGCCTGGGACTGTGGAGTTGGAGAAATGGCTGCCAGGAGGAATTCACTCACCATAGTTTGGTTTCCCCACAGCTGCTCCATTTGGCCTTAGGTAACTGGATATGGATGACCTGAAAGCAAAAATAAAGGGAAGAATCCTGTGGTTTTGGCTAAGGCTTGACTTATGCTTTACTCCCACTGTAATCAATGGGCATGATTTTGAAACCTTTACTGAGATTTTATTTCATCATGGAAATCAATGGATGAAACCCTGAATAGCTTACTCAAACTTTATGTAATTTTTTCCCATTAGTGTCCTAAATCAGCTTGGGGAATAACAAGAAAAATGAATTGGAAATTCTCCCCCCGTAAAAAAGAAATGTGATATAATTAGCATGGCTGATACATGGTGGGAGATTCATGGGCCTGAAATCATGTTAGATGGACAAAAAAACCATGATTCTTCTATCCAGGAAGAGGATAAGTTTGGCTAGATGCCTATCCTGCTTGAATGGTGAAATGAAGACAGAAATTAGAAATAAAATAGCATCATTTAACCACAGGAAACAGGGGATGTAGATATTGATATTAATTGGTATAAGTTGCAAGAGTAGACATTTAATAAGGGAAGCTGAAGACATTAAGTAAACCCTATGGCCAGCAAGGCTGAAGCTAAGAATTACATCCTAGAAATGGGATAGGCCAGGGGTGGGCAATTATTTCAGGCAGAGGGCCACTTACCAAGTTTTGGCAAGCCATCAAGGGTTGCATGACAGGCATCCAGGGGCAGATAAATATTAATTTTCTAAATTTTTTAGGGGCCCCATGGGCCAGATAGAATGGCCTAGTGGGCCATATCCGGCCCATGGACTGCATTTTGCCCACCTCTGGGTTAGGCACTTTACTAGGGATAGATGATAACAGTATTAATAACAATAATGCAAAACAGGCAGAAGTGTGGAGGAAATATTTCTGTTTTGCATTTGGTAAGAAGCAGGATGAGATATCTTATATCACATGAGAATGATAAAAGACTCGAATAAGGGCAGGGGTGAATCTAAAATTTTGCTCTTTTCCTGCCATTGGATGCCTTATTTAGAAGCTGCATGGAGACAACCAGTATTGTGTTGGAAATGTAGAATGGTTCATGATTTTCTTTTAATATAGGCAAAATAACCCCCCTCAAACCCATAAATCCAATGCTTAGTGCTTAGCAGGATCAACTGAAGGAAGGAATAACACCCTGTTCCAAACTAAGGGGATTCAAATTCTGACCCCTCACTTCCCAGAAGGGTGCTCTAACATCAGACTGAAGGATTTTTTACTTCTTCACAGCCATTAATACACTAAGCTTTATAGCCTTCCTCCCACAGTCAGGGAGAGACCCCAAGTGTCCTGGCCCTGAACTATTACCCCTATACTAACTTGCTTTGTATCCCAGTTACCAGTGTCCTGGTTCCTCATGGGGCAATAAGCTGCTGCCTGACATCCTGGTCAGGTAACACAGCCCTGCTGAGGCCAAACTGGTGGTGGTGATGGAGCCTCTGGGCTGGCAGGGAGCCTTAGGAAGCCAGGCAGGGAGACAATGCAGGTAGGAGGGACACTCCTGCCATTATACCTTGCTGACCCAGGTGCAGCAGAGCTGCTCCAGCCTGAGGATGCAGGAATCATCTGTGCAGGTGCTGGTTCCACTTGGGACAGCAGGTCCAGGGGGTGTGCACCTCTTTCCTGCCACTGCTCCCTGCCCATTGCTCCATTCAGTGTCCCTCACTGCCTCTATGGCTCCTGCTGCACCTCATCCCCACCCCCATTCTCTGAGGGCTGATGCCAGTGGCCTCTGCTGCACCTCCTATCTTCTAAATCAGCATTTCTCAACCCGTGGGTCGTGACCTAAAAGTGGGTTGCAAGAATATATGAATGGGTGCTGAACAAACTTTAAAAATGGATCAACACATTTAAAAATGGATTCTCATTTAACGAGGAAAACGTGGGAAACTGGCGGAGTTCCAGTCTGCAAGGGGTTGCTTGGGCCCCTCATGTCCCACAGACACCCCTGCTGCCCCGATCCCTCCTCCCCACCCCACCCCACACACTGGGGGCCTGGTGCCTGGGGGCAGTGGGTTGGGAGTGAGGGGCATTGGGTTGGGACTTGCCATTGATGTTTACAAATGGGTCCTGGTAAAAAAAAAAAAGGCCAAAAACCACTATTCTGAATCCCAGATCTACCCATGGTACAAACATCCAGTTTCTTCCCAAAGCTCAGACTAGAACTCATAAATCCTAGCTCCCACCTCCTCCTGTTCTAACCCCTTCTAACCCCTTTTTGAACATGTCTAAGTCTCAAGGTGATCTCTTATTCTTGAATGGTCCATAGTACCTTTTCCTTGTGTTATAAAATGTTTTCTTGGCTCAACTTCAAATATTCTTCCTTCTGTCCAAAGTTCTCTTGACTTGGAGCTACAAATAGACAAGCCTAAAATATCTGTATGCGTAATCTAAAAGGCAGCAAATGCCAGCCTGCTAAAATGAGAATACTTTTTCACTGAATCAGACCTGGGGAACTCATTCAAATGCCGGATTTTGGGGGCAAAGCAGTTAAAGTGCTTTGTTTCAGCTTCAGAGATAATAGACAAGTAGGGCTGGAGGGGACCTCACAAAGTCATCTAGTCCAGCGCCCTGCTCAGGGCAGGATCAGCCATGATTCAACCATATCAGTCAAACATCTGCCTAACCTGCTTATGAATACTTCCAAAGATGGAGACTTCACAGTTTCCCTAGATAGACTGTTCCACTGCTTGACCAACCCAGTCAGAAAGTTTCTCTTAATCTCCTGTCTAAATTTCCCCTCCTGAAAGTTGAGGTTATTGCTCCTAGTTCTGTCCCCTACCGCCACAGAGAGAAGCCCATCTCCATCCTTTCTATAATCACCTTTTAGGTATTTAAGGAGTGTTATCAAATACCCCTTCAGTTTTCTCTTTTCCAAACTAAATAACCCTAACTCTTTCAGCCTTTCCTTATAAGTCTTTCCTCCCAGGGCCCTCATCATTTTTGTTGCTGTGTGCTGGTCTCTTTCTAAACTATCCACATCCTTCTTGATGTGCAGGCCAAAAACTGGACATGCTACTCCAGGTGAGACCTCCCTAGTGCTGAATAGAGTAGAAGAATCATTGCCCTTGAATTGCAAGTAACACTGCTATTAAAGCAATCCAGGATGCTCTTGGTTTCTTTTGCAACCAGAGCACCCTGTTTGCTCATATTCAGTTTATGATCTACAGTAACCAGCTGGTCCTTCTCTGCAGCACTGCACCCTATGCAGTCATTCCCTAATCTATATTTGTGCATGCCATTATTCTGTCCCAAGTGCAGGAGTTTGCATTTGCCCTTGCTAAATCTCATTTGCTTGATTTGGACCATTTCTCCAGTCTATACAGGTCATTCTGGATCCAAGCCCTACTTTCCACAACTCTACCCAACTTGGTGTTGTATGCAAATTTGCTAAGCATGAACTCAATCACATAGTCCAAATTAGTAATGAAAATATTAAACAATACTGGACCCCACACACCCCTGGGAAACCTCCCTCCAAATATACAGTGAGCCATTCGTGACTACTCACTGAGTACGATGATCCAACCAGTTACGTGTCCACCTTACAGTATTTCCATCTGGTCTGTATTTTCTTAGCTTGTAGTTTTTAATGAAAATGTCATGGGAGAAAGTGTCAAAAGCTTTGCTGAAGTCAAGGTATGTATCACAGCCGCTACTCTCCCTGCATCCACAGAGCCTGTCACCTTATCATAGAAGGAAGTCAGGTTGGTCAGGCATGACTTGCTCTTGGTGAAGCTATGCTGGCTGTTCCTGACCACCTTGTGAGTTTGAGTGAGTTTGAGTCCCACATTAGAATCAACCCTAATGTGATTAGAATCACATTAGTACATGAGTATGTTCAATCTAGAGAATAAAAGGTGGGCAGATGTGATGCTAAACACTTCAGTCCCTTGTGCTCATTACCTATAGAACCTGGTGTGTTAGCCCGGTGGCCTGCTAGGTTTGGGCAGACACTGGACTCACTGAGACTGAGAACATAGCAAGATGATGCATTTACAGAGACTTGAAAAGACAGAGACACACAAACACCAACAGCAGCACATTCTGCACAGAACAATCAGTCCTTCTCCAACCTCACAATCTTCATGTTCAAAGGGAAATTACCAAAAATCTCCAGAAAATGGGTTTGGGAACAGAAATTCATAACTCTACTAAACAATTCAAAAATCTGGACTTTATATAAACAGTGGTTTAATGGCTTATTACAACCTATAAATATGGCCAAGAATCTCCCTGCACTTCACAGGTAATAACTACCACTAACACTAGATTGCATATTCTTCTGCTCTTCTTTTATCTCATAAAGGCTCCTGTTAATCCCTTTTCAGTCCTAGTTCACAGTCTTCCTTCATCCCTTCAAGCAGACTTTTTGAATTTGCATGGAGTCTTTTTTTCTGATATTAGCTCAGCCAGTATCTGCCTCTTTCTCAGACCTAAAAAAGGGCATTTCAGGCTTGAAAGCTTGTCCAACAGCACTCCCAACTACACAGTTGGTCCAATAAAAGATATCACAAAAAATCCTTGCCCTTCAGACATTTTCTTGACTATGACAGATACAACAACACTTCAACCCTACTTGATGGCATACTACATCAAGAAGATCCTACTTCTCATTATAAATGTTGACAAAAATGTTGTCACTGCAGACATGTCCTGTTCATATGCTCTTCCTCTAAATCATGTACTGTCTCTGTCAGAGACAGGAGACAGGTAGATGGACCTTTCATCTAACATATGGCACTGCTGTCATGTTCTGTCATGTTTCTCCCCTTCCTCTGAAGCATCTGAGGCTACCCACGATCAGCAGTGCACCCCTGGACTTGGTGGATTTTTGGTTTGATTATCACCATACTTGTATTTAGATTAGCTACACTTGCTATCCCATTGTACCTTTGTACCTGCCCAATACACCCCCACCTATTCATCACCTGTCTAAATAGAACCATTTTTCTCATTTCCTCTTCATAACAAGTCTAGGGAAACTTAGGGAGCTGAGGTTTAAGGCTCCCAGTTTCTCTTTCTAGTTCAAGCAGTGCAGAGGGTTAGGGCATGGGGCATATGAATTATGTCACCCGGGTTCTGTCTGTAGCTCTCAGAAAGAAGAGGGGTCTGTTGATTTGGAGCAATGTGAGCTGTGAATCAGGACTCCTGGGTTCTGTCTTTGGCTCTGGGATGGAGCTATAGTGTTAGAACAATGAGGCAAGAAAGTCTGGACTCCTCAGTCTTTTTAAGTAAGTGCAGTCTTGAAGCAAGGAAAGGGAAGAGTCAAGACCCTACATTCTGTTACAAGTTCTGGTACAAGAAATACAGTCTGAGAGATCAAAACTCTTGGGGTGGTGGGGTGGGGCGGTCAACTTCAAATATATCCTGTTACTGATATTGAAAAATGGAAACCATGGACTCAGATTTCTGGAGATGAACCTAGCAACAAATAATTGTTCCAATTCAGGGGTTTATCATTTACTCACCTCCCATGAAAAAATGAAGAGAAGACCTGTGATGATCTTGAGACACTGGACATTGATCTGTGTCTTCATCCCTTGCTTCTGATGATATATAAATTCATGTTAGGATCAGTGAATGATTTCATTATCTGGGACATAGCAACAGAATATTGCTACACTGGGGCTTTTGGCCAGGTGCAGCTGGAAGTGTGGTTTCAGAGGGAATTAATAACAAGTGACAAAACCAAATTGATTTTATTTCAGAGGCTCAAGGGCAACAAACTCTTTAGTGTTGAGGCAGGAAGTATCTGGAGTCAAATGGTGGAAATCTGAAACATTTAGGATTGGATCCAGCGCAGGACTTTAGTGCCTAAAAGACACACTGGAGTGCCTGACTTCTAAGAACCTGATCCATCTGGCAGGGCTCCCAGGCCTGCTCTGAGCTTCCTATACAGTACATGGGGAATGTTAGGTGCCTCTGAATGGGATCCACAGCAGGCAGTATGCTGGGCAAAAAAATTAGGTATACACCTATGTCTTAACACCAGCCCTTCTATGGGGCCTTGGCACCTCCATCCACCCAGAGATCACAGTTCATGTCACTCTCCTGAGAGAGCAGGCATCTGCAGTCACATTCTCAAAGAGGCCACAAAGCAACTTCATGGAGTAGACCCTTGGAGGATGACAAACTAGGCAGTCCTTTGCCTGTGGGGCTTGATTCAGTTGGTGCTCTCACAGCCCACCTTTCACAGTGAGCTGCCTAGGACACAGCCCAAGGAGAAGGCTGTGCCCCTCCTTCCCCCTCTAGAACAGTCAGGAAATGCAGGAGCCCAGGACTCTTTGTCCCAAGGGAATCTGAATCCACCTCTCTTCCTTTGAGGAAATGTCCTGTAAGCATCAGGCCAGGGGTAGAAAAAATATGGCTTATGAGCCTCCTGTCCAGGCTAAAGGCAGCCCATGAAAAGCAGCTCTCTCTGTGTTCACTTATTAGAGCTAGAGAGTCAGGGTCCCTCTTATGCTCTTCCTCTAGCTCAGGGCTGTCCAGCTTATAAGTGGCCTGGGGCTGCATGGGCCACACCACTGGGGACTGTACCATTGCAAACCATGGGTCCCATAGCTGAAATGCCCCCTTCCTCTCCACTGCATTGTATTGTGCAGCTGCCCCAGCCCCAACCCTCAATGTCCCAGGCCACAGGCATGGCCAACCCTGTGAGCTACAGCACACCACACCACCCCATGGGATGGGAGCAGGAAGTGGAAGCCGGAGGGGGAGCTTGGAGCCCCTGGCTTCTCCTGCAGCTGGAGCAGGAGGGGGAATAACCACTGGCTGGGAGCCCAGGGACTGCTAATTAACTCTTTGCAGCCCACATATGATCCACAGGTTTGAGAGCCCTCCTGTACCTGAGTCTATCTTCCATTCTGTTCTGCATCATGATCCAGGCTCAAGAGAATGCCCCACCGCCCCAAATAGCCTGGAGGCCAGTGCTTGGAGTAGTCTTTTGGGAAATATGGACTTGAATCCCATCACGTGAAGGAGGGCCAAGCACCCAAGTTTCCCACTTCATTGACCAGCGCTCTGCCTATGACTGGTATGTGGCCATCTTCCACCCACTGCACTATGTGACCATCATGAACCATGGTGTGTGTGCTGGACTGGTGACAGCATCCTAGACTGGGGTCTTCATTAGGGCTGTGTGAGACTTGGGACCGTGCTTTGGATCCGGAAAAGCTTCGGATGCTTTGGTGTCTGAAGCAGAATGTTCAGATCAAAGCGGTGGCTCCTTTAGGCTTTCTGAAGCAGTTCGGCGCTTCTGAACCACTTTGCAAAAGCTTCGGAGCCGCTACGGAAATCCGGTCATAGGGTATAATGGGAAATCAATGAAATATCTATACTTTGATTCTAACCCAGAGACTTCCAATAGGCCTATCTCCAGCTTCATATTGGAGCTCTGAGCAATAATATGGCTCTTGAACATAAAGCACAACCCTCCTCTTCTCCCCTGCCTGCCCTTCCTGAACAGCTTGTACCCATCCATGACAGTGCTCTAGTCATGTGAGCTCCCAACAAGTCTTTGCTTTTCCAATCACATCATAGCTCTGTGACTGTGCATGGACTTCCAATTCTTCCTGCTTGTTTCTCAGGCTCTGTGCATTTGTGTATAGATACCTGGGGTAATTAGCTTGTTCAGCTTCTCAGGAAGAATAAGAAGGCCTTCCTTGTTGCTCCTTCCTGCTTGAATTTCCTCCAGGTCACCCACTTGCTCAATTACCTCAGGGCTTTGGTCTCCATTCCCCAGAGAGCCTAGTTTAAAGCCCTCTATACTAGGTTAGCGAGCCTGTCTGTGAAGATGCTCTTCCCTCTTTGTCAGGTGGATCCCATCTCTTCCTAGCAATCCTTCTTTTTAAAGCAACATGCCATGGTCAAAGAAGCCAAATCCCTGCTGGCGATACCATATGTGCAGCCATGCATTGATCTGCAGGATGTGTCCATTTCTGGCCTGGCCGTTCCCCTTGACTGGAAGGATTGAGGAGATCACCACCTTAGCCCTCTCCCCCTTACCCTTGCACCCAGAGCCCTATAGTCACTTTTGATCAGCTCATGGTCACCCCTGGCATTGCAACATCCTTCAGCCATTTCTCTGGGTCACTTAATCCACCACTTCTTTCTAGTAGACCTTCACTAGCAAACTGTAAGCTGGACTGTTTGCTGCTCCTTGGTCCCAAAAGGTTCCCTTTTCCTTGCTAACCTGTTTCCTCTCACCAAGTTTACAGGGAAAAAAGGTGAGTTTCCAGGCAAACTCCCTAACAAACTCCCAGTTCTTCCAACCTTTTCTAATAAGTCATGTTTCTTAGCCTTCTAAACTTTTTTATTACTCCCCTGGACTCTTTGAAATTAGTCTTTCTTGAAATGCAGTGTCCAAAATTGAACACAGTGCTGCAGGTGAGACATTACTTAAGCTGGAATAAAAGAATCACTTTCCTCAGATTGCAAGCAACACTCCTATTAACATAATCCAATATGCTATTGGTGTTTCTTGCAACAAGAAAATGCTTGATTTCAGTACCAGGGGGTTGCTTTCTGTAGTACAAACTACAGTCAACCCAGTTCATGGCGCCCCGTGCCTGCCGGCCCCCCCCCCCCCCATTATGTATGTTCATTTGGTTGTTTCATCGTAAGTACAGGACTTTGCACTTGTCCTTATTGGATTTCATTCAATTAATTTTGACCATTTTTTCAGTTTATCAAGTTCCTTCTGGATCCTAATCCTGTCCTCTAAAGTGTCTGAAATTCCACTGAGCTTGGTGTCATCTGCAAATGTGCTAACTATGCATTCAGTCCTGGCATCAAAATCATTATAGAAGATATTAAATAGTACCAGATTCATGGCAGACCTCTAAGGAACCTGAGTTGATACCACTTCTCAATCAGACATTGAGCCATTAATGAGTATTCTTTGAGCATAATAATCCAATCAGTTATGTACCCCATTACAATTGTTTAATCTAGACTGTATTTCCTTACCTTACAAATGAGAATGTCATAGAAGAGTGTGTCAAAAGCTGTGCTAAAGTTGAGGTATATATCACATCTACTGCTCCCTCCCACTCCATGAAGCCCCTCATCTTATCATGGTAAGAAATCAGGTTAGTCAAGCTTGACTTGTTCTTGATAAATCCATATGAACTATTTTTGATCACTTTGTTTTCTTTTAGGTGATTAGAAATAGATTCCTTGATGGTCTGCTCCATACTCTTGTTGGGAATGAAAATCAGATTGGCTGATCTTTAATTCCCCAGGTCATCTTTTTCCCCTTTTTTATAGATGGGCATTATAGTGGACCTTTTCCAGTCATCCAGGACCTCATCTGATCTCCATGACTTCTTAAAGATAATAGCCAAGCAAGTGCTCTGCCCACATAGTGCTCCATACTGCTGCTGTTAGACAGCTACTAGTTTCTCTGTTAGTTCAGTTTCTCTATACTACCTGCAGTGTCACTGAAAGCTAGAAAGCCCCAATGATAAAAGAGAAGAGATCAAACTGTATATGTGTGCAGCCAGGGTACACCCAGGGTTGTGCCCTGTCTGCAAGTGGAAGGGATGGGGTGGTCAGGGAAGAGTGCTGTGAGAGGGGCCTGCCAGTAGGGAGAAGTTCCCTCTTTTCTCTATAGAGCCAGGCTAGGACAAAACACTTAACTACATACAAATTTACTGCTATACAAAATAAATATAAATAATAAACATTAAATATTTACAGAAGTAGTATGTGACACCTTACACAATACACTGCAATCAACACGTTGCACCACTTCGAGCGACTGCAAAACATAGAACAGGTGATTCACAGCAAAGGCAATAATTAACCCCATGCACAGATGAACATTAACACCCTGGAACAGGTAAGTCAAGGCATCAACACAATAAAACACATATAATCATCAACTTATATAAACCCAGGTAAGTTGAGATAGCAGTGCAATAGACGTACACAGGCAACAATACAGGTAAATTCCAATAATAGGCAGTAAACACATATAAGTAATGAAGAGAAATAAACCCATATAAACCCCCTTAAGGAGTACTCATAACTATATTAATCTCTACAGTATGAAGCAACATCAAAAAATCATCACAAACACAAAACAAAAACATCACAAACAAAAACATCACAAAATATGGGGTGTTCCCTGGAGCCCCTCCCCTTTAGGGCCCCAGGATGTGGACATGCCCCCCCTTACAATGAAGAAGGGTGGAGGCTGCAGACCCTCCTCTCCCAAGCCCGCCTCCCCTGTGAGACCTGCTTCCCCAGCAACTCACGCTCCCACTCTGAAGCAGACAGGGCTTGTCGGCAACCTAGTGGTCGATGGGAAGCTGGGTGACAGCAACCACGAGCTGATCACCTTCACCATCTGCTGAAAAGCTGGCAAGTTGGTCAGCGACACGGAAGTCCTTGACTTCAGGAAAGCCGACTTTGACAAGATCAGGAGGCTTGTCAGTGAGGCCCTAAGGGACCATGACCATGGGGAGAGGGGAGTTCAAGAAGAGTGGTTGCTCCTTAAGGGAGCGATCCTCAATGCACAAGCTAAGTCTATTCCATCTCGGAGGAAAGGCAGCAAGAGGGCACAGCAGCCCCCCTGGCTCTCCAGGAACCTAGCGGACCTCCTGAGGCTAAAAAGAAAGGCCTACAAAGGATGGAGGATGGGAGTCTCCTCCAAGGAGGATTATTCTGCACTGGTCCGGTCCTGTAGGGAGCATACCAGGAAAGCCAAGGCTGCAACTGAACTCCAACTAGCTTTGAGCATCAAGGACAATAAAACGTCCCTTTTCAGATATGTGGGGAGCTGGAGGAAAAGCAGGGGCAACGTTGGACCCTGCTGAACCAGATGGGGCAACTGACAACTGACGCCCAGGAAAAAGCCAACCTATTAAATAGGTACTTCGCGTTGGTCTTTCATCAGTCCCATGGGACGCCCATGCCCGCTACGGGACAGGGAAGTCCAGTTGAGGGTGATCCCCTGCCCTCCATTGATGCTGACTTCGTGAAGGAACATCTTGAGAAGCTGGATACCTTCAAGTCAGTTGGCCCTGACAATCTTCACCCCAGGGTACTCAAGGAGCTGGCGAGCATCATAGCCCAGCCTCTAGCACGGATCTTTGAAAACTCTTGGTGCTCTGGTGTAGTGCCCAAAGACTGGAAGAAGGCCAATGTGGTGCCTATCTTCAAGAAAGGGAGGAAAGTGGATCCGGCTAACTATAGGCCCATTAGCCTGCCTTCTATCCTGGGGAAGATCTTAGAAAAGTTTATTAAAGAGGCCATCCTTAATGGACTGGCCGACGCCAACATCTTAAGGGATAGCCAGCACGGGTTAGTTGCGGGTAGGTCTTGCTTGACCAATCTCATTTCCTTCTACGACCAGGTGACCTATCACCTGGACAAAGGAGAAGAGATTGATGTCATATATCTTGACTTCAAAAAAGCCTTCGATCTGGTTTCCCATGATCACCTCTTGGACAAACTGGCCAATTGTCGCCTTGGGTCCTCCACGATCCACTGGCTGGAAAATTGGCTCCGGGGTCGGACCCAGAGGGTAGTAATTAATGGAAGTCACTCATCGTGGTGTCCTGTGACCAGTGGGGTCCCCCAGGGCTCTGTCCTTGGACCCATACTGTTCAACATCTTCATTAATGATGTGGACACTGGAGTCAGAAGCGGACTGGCCAAGTTCGCCGATGACACCAAACTTTGGGGAAAAGCATCCATACCAGAAGACAGGCAGGTGATCCAGGCTGACCTGGACAGGCTCAGCAAGTGGGCGGATGAGAATCTGTTGGTGTTCAACGCCGATAAATGCAAGGTTCTCCACCTTGGGAAGAAAAACCTGCGGCATCCTTATAGGCTCGGCAGTGCTATGTTGGCTAGCACTATGGAAGAAAGAGACTTGGGGGTCATCATTGACCACAAGATGAACATGAGCCTGCAGTGAGATGCTGCAGCTAGTAAAGCGACCGAAACGCTGGCTTGCATCCATAGATGCTTCTCAAGCAAATCCCGGGACGTCATTCTCCCCCTGTACTCGGCCTTAGTGAGGCCGCAGCTGGAGTACTGCGTCCAGTTTTGGGCTCCACAATTAAAAAAGGATGTAGAGAAGCTTGAGAGAGTCCAGAGAAGAGCCATGCGCATGATTAGAGGTCAGGGAAGCAGACCCTACGATGACAGGCTGAGAGCCCTGGGGCTCTTTAGCCTAGAAAAGTGCAGGCTCAGGGGTGATCTGATGGCCACCTATAAGTTTATCAGGGGTGACCATCAGTATCTGGGGGAACGTTTGTTCACCAGAGCGCCCCAAGGGATGACGACTAGGTCGAATGGTCATAAACTACTACAAGAGCGTTTCAGGCTGGACAGAAGGAAGAATTTCTTTACTGTCCGAGCCCCCAAGGTCCGGAACAGCCTGCCACTGGAGGTGGTTCAAGCGCCTACATTGAACACCTTCAAGAGCAAACTGGATGTTTATCTTGCTGGGATCCTATGACCCCAGCTGACTTCCTGCCCTTTGGGCAGGGGGCTGGACTCGATGATCTTCCAAGGTCCCTTCCATCCCTAATGTCTATGAAATCTATGAAATCTATGAAATCTGGTGACCAGTCCTGCAAGGGCCTCTTTCCAGCGATGCCTCTGGCTACTCTTGATGGTGTGGTGCCCCACGCTAGACATCCACGGTGCTCCTACAGGAGCCAAGCCCTTACTGGCTCCAGTTCCCTGGCCTCACACTGGGGGTCTTTCCCCTTCCTCTCCCTGCCCTGGGGACCAGGGCTCTTTTAGTTTAACATGGAGCCACTCTGCAGGACTCTGGTTACTCGGCCTAGAGCCAGGGCTAACTTGAACAGCCTCAAGCTGCTCTTGAGGTCAACTCTCCCTGCGCTGAGCTGTGCACCGTGTGGGACCCCAGCTGCTTGAGCTGCTCCCAGGCCCAGCTCTCCGTGTGCTGACCTGCATGCTGGGTGGGGCCTGAATAGCCTTGAGCTGCTCCCAGGGCTGGCTCTCCATGTGCTGATCCATGCACCGCCCACCCAGCCGCTTGCCGGGTTCGCAGGCTCAAGCCACCTCGAGTGGCTCCCAGAGCCTGAGCACCACGTGCTAATCCACGCACCGTTGAGGCTTAGGTGGTGTCCCGAGGACAGTTTTCTCCAGAGCTCCTCTCTCCTTGCTGTCCTTTGCTGCATCTTCTCCCCAGCATGCCAAGCACACTCTCCTTTTATACGTTTCTGGGTTTCCACCCCTGAAGTCCGGCAGACCTGCCGTGCTGCAGTCCACAGTCCAGTCGGGGAGCTCCTCTCCCCCTCCCTTCGGGAAAGAGGTGGTGCCTACTTTCCCCCAGCTTGTTTCTGATTGATGGATTTGCTCCACCAATTGGAATTGAAGATTCTTGAGCCCCTAGACATACTGGAGCTTGAGTAGGTAAGCCTGTCACATGTGGACATGCAAAAGGTGGAAAAAGATGGACATAGACAGAGGTTTTAGGCATAACGAGGAGATGTGAAAAGATGAGACAGACGGGGCAGACAAAGAGAACACCACATCAGAGGCAATGTTTTGGCAAAACTTCACAACAAGGATTTCCCCAGAACTCAATTCCAATCACTCAGCATGTCCTAGTCCCATGCCAAAGGACTCCAGCAGGCACAGGGTCCTCAGCAAGGAGACTACCCCTAACACTGAAATCCATTTATCTGGGTCCTGATGCAGTTCCCAAATTACCAGAAGTCTTTAATCTTTTATGATCCTATGGTAATTATTGTCACCAGTCTTCTCCAGTCAGTGTCATTACCCCATTCTGCTTTTGGGGAGAGTGAGAGAGACTGAGACTTGCTCCAGGGTATGCAAGTCTGTGGCTGAAACTGGTGCTGTACCCAAATCTCCTCACTCCCCAGCTATTGACTGAGCCAGTGGGCTTCTTTTCTTCTCATCCAAAACAAGGAACAAAACTAGATGTGTATAAGGACAGCAATGGCTGCAACAGAACAGACCACTTTCTTTCCAGTGTGAGCTTCCCTGCTGTTCCCAGCTTGGCCAGCCCTGTCTCCCCTTCCCTTCTCAGTCAGCTCCTTGGGCCTGATAGACCCAGTGTTCCTGCCCTCCTCCTTCATCTCTGACAGGCTCCTCATTCTATGGACTTCTCATTCCTGTCCCCCAGATCAGCTCTTTCCATTCAGCCAGACTGGTCCCCTCCACACTGGATCAGTGATAGACAGACAGATGGATGGAAGGACAGACAGACGGATGGACGGATAGATGGATGGAGAGAAGGGGAGGAGGATACAGAGAAAGTGAAAGAAACATACAGTTAAGAAGAGGTGTGACAAATGTTAGGGTTTGGGGGAGGGAGATGAATAGGTAAAGAAGGAGGAAGGATGAGGGAGAAAGTAGATGAGATTTTTGACAGAGATCCCATCCAGGTCGAGCTCACCTTATTTGGGTACCTGCAGAGGGTCAGGAACAACAAGCCAGAATTTCATCTCCAGCTGTTCCCTCTCCGCCAATGTCATTTATGACCCAGTAGCCAGCTCTTTTTATGCCAGGTAACTTCCATAAATGCCTAGGGATGCTGGGATAGGCCAGAAAAGTGAGTAAGCCCTCCTGGGATTTGTCATCAGGGCTCTAGCTGACAGGGGAGTTTGGCAGCCAAAAGTGTCCAAGCAAACTGTTATGCTTTGCCAGGCTGCAATGTGGAGGTGTAGCTGTGAGCTTTGCATGTGGACAAAGGGAATGCAGCAGGCACTGCTAGCTCTTTGTGTACTGTGGGTCAATAGTCCAAAAACAAGGCTGACTTCTGCTTTTTGCTGCTTAAATAGACTGCACAGGAGTTGTGCTGTTGTACACCAGGTGGGGATCTGTCCCCACTGACTCTGATGTTGCTACAGCCAATATATACCAGCTGGGCTCTGGCTCACAATTCCTACACATATCATTTGCAAAGGAAACTTTCAAAATGTGGTCCAGGTGCAATCAATACAGTGATGGAGGTACCTGAGCTTGTCAATAGTCTGTAGCAACAACCCAAAGACACATGACCTTCTTCCATTTGTCTCAGTGCACTATTAATACTGAACACAACTAATGGCAGTATTTACTGTTGACAGCTTTTGTGTTTCCCAAAGTATATTAATCATAATGGCCACATCTACATGTGCACTTTACTGTGGAATAGACTAATTAGCTGCAAAGGAAAGTGTCATCATCTACACGTGGTATTAGGCTGAAGTAAGCTAATTTATGCCAGTGTAAGATGGTACTGTAGGGGACAATTCTATCTTATGCCAGGGTAATTTATTGCAATTAAGCGCACATGTAGACATTGATCATGGGTGTAAATTGCATGCAGGCCTTCACATACTGCAGGCTCCTTTTTTCACCACAGGTTCTGCTCCTGATCTAAGTCAACGCAGCTCCATCATGGTCAGCAAGCATGTGGGCTCAATCCTTATGTTAGAAATGAAACCATTGGTCATCAAAATGGGAAGAATTAAAATAAAAATCACCTTTCAACTCTGATGTACCTTGCAGGAGGCTTGGCCTCCTGGGTTCCTTCTACCACTTTGGGATGTTGTAGGGACTATTGGTCAAAGCATGTAAAGAGGAAGGAAGGGGGTAGAAAATCAGGCAGAACTACAGGATTCTATTCCCGTCTTTAGCAGAGGAGTGGAGTCTTATCTATTATAGTGAGGGACTGAGAACCAGAACTCCTGGGCTCCCTTCTTAGATACAGATTACATTTTTTTCATCCTAAATATATATTGGAAGGTACAAACAGAATGTTACTTGTATTGTGAATGAATGTGAGGATCCAAACAAACAAGTGTATAGCCCAAATGGGACTCTGCCCAGACCTATGACCAGAGGGAAACAAAATCAGAGGAGCACTATGTCTGCAGGGAAGTTGAGTTAGAAAGCATCAAAGGTTTGGATTTGAGGCTTTGAGGCACCTAACTCCTTTAGGTCTCTTAGAAAATCCCAGGCTAAGTAGCTTGCCCAAGGAGCTAAGGACAGAGTTGGGAACTCAGCTCAAATAGTCTAAGCCCAACCCAATAGATTAATTACATGGCCACTGAGCAGCTCAGGGAAACATGAGAGTTTTGTCATGAATCTTTTCACTAACCCAGAGAAGGATCCAGCCAACTCTGACAAGCTAATTTCACACCAAAACCTATTTGAAAAGTGTAGGACTCCAGAAGGTGGCTCCAAAAGGCCTGGCCACCTGAATCTGTACCCTAAAGGGAATACGACACATGGAGGAGAATTTTGTTTCCACCAAGTAGGGCCTACCACTGGACTCTCCACGCTTTAATATCTATGATACAAACTGTCATGATTCCATCTCCATCCAGTAGACGTGGATCTACATCTGCACTTTAGATAAGGTAGAATCTTGGGCCAGTTCCTGTCCCATTCTAAATCCCATCTTGGGGCCCATTCCTGTCCTCTTCTAAATCCAGGCCCTCCTTGTATCTTGTACTAACAGCTTTATCATTCCCAGCAGGGAAAGGGTTCCCTGCTGGGAATGATATAGGGGCAGCTTCTGTCTCAACCACTAGAGTGTGGCACTTGGCCACCTAAAACAGATGGATACCTGCAGGCCCCTTGGAAACTAGAAGAGAACTAGCCTGGTAGGAAATCCATACTCTTCTTGTCCTTAATTCAACATGTAATTTCCTTAGGAGCAATTCCTACTTCAGCCTGTAGGAGAGCACTCTTAAACATCAAGGACATGTATTGAAAGAGTCTTCTTTCCACCCAGTAGGATACAGTGCCCAGACACCCATGTCAGGGGTATTAGGACATGCACACAGAAGCTTTGAATGGCTAAAAAAAAGTCCATTCCCACCCTAGCATCACATATTCATCTTTCTGAACTTCTTCATAGCCATTTGCACATCCTTATTCCTCAGTGTGTAAATGAATGGATTCAAGATAGGCGTGATGACTGTGTAGAGAAGGGAGACAGCTTTGTCCAAGAGGAAGGAGCGAAAGGGGCGAGCATAGATGTATATGCAGGGCCCAAAAATCAGGGTCACCACAGTGATGTGAGAAGCACAAGTAGACAAGGCCTTGCTCCGTCCTTCACTGGAGTATGTCCTCAGCTTGGCCAGCAGGACAGAGTAGGAGATGAGCAGCACCACAAAGCACAGAAGGGTCACCAGGCCGCTGTTTGACACCATTAGCAGCTCCGCGGTGATGGTGTTTGTACAGGCCAGATTCACCACCTGGGGCACATCACAGTAGAAGTTGTCCAGCTTGTTGGGGCCACAGAAGGGGAGTTGGAGGATGATGACTACCTGGACAATGGAGTGGATGAAGCCCCCAACCCAGGAAGCTGTCACTAGTCCAACACACACACCATGGCTCATGATGGTCATATAGCGCAGTGGGTGGAAGATGGCAACATACCGGTCATAGGCCATGATGGTAAGCAAGAAGATCTTGATACCTCCAATGAAATGGAAGAAGAAAATCTGGGCCACACAACCCCCATAGGAGATGGTCTGAGATGGGAAAAGGAAGCCTACCAACATCTTGGGGGCTGTGACAGAGGAGTAGCAGAAATCCAGGAAGGAGAGGTTCCCCAGAAGCAAGTACATAGGCGTGTGAAGGTTGTGCTCACAGGCTACCAGTGCCACAATGAGGAGATTTCCCAGCACTGTTGTTCCATAGACAGCCAGGAAGATGAAAAAAAGGAGGAACTGGACCACTGGAGATCCACTCAGTCCTAGGAGAAGGAAGTTGGTCACTGTGGTATAGTTCTCCCTTTCCATGAAGTCACTTTGCACCTTAAACACACATCCTGAGGCAAAAGAAATAAGAAAAGCAGCTAATAGTTTTATGCTCTGTGCATGCCAAGAGCTACCCTGGTCTGAGCAGCTGAGGGCTTATGGCAAGATACAAAAAAAGGGTATTTAGTTGCTTAAACTCCCAGTGGTTCCAACAGGAGTTTAGGTGGCTAAATAGGAAGTAGGTGTTAGGCCCCCTAATATGTGAGAGTGCCTGACTTGACTACAGTGGGGTGCAAATTGAGAAATGCTGTCTGATCCAGCAGACATGCTCAGAGTATGCCTGCCACACTGGGGTGTAGGAGCCCTGGGTTAAAGTCCAGCCTCAGGTTGATAGTGTTCAAAGACTGATCTCCCACTTTCCAGGAGAGTGCCCTAACCACCAACCAATGGACTAATCAGGTAGGGCCAGCTTCCACCCATCCCACTGAAGCTGATCCACATTCTGACCCTATGACTGAAAGGAAGAAAGCTACAAGTAACTTGACTGTAACTTAGGGGTTGGGGCACTTAGTAGGAAAGCTAAATCCTGGACTCTGGTTCTTGCTCCCCATACTCTTTCTGTAGAGGAGATCTGGGAAGAAGAACCCAGCACTCCCAAGTCAGCGGAGTGCCCTAAGCAGAAGGGTACAGAGTTGCACTCTTTCTTGACCACATGCATTTTGCATCCCTTTCTACACAATAATAAGGGTTCAAGAGGAAAGGCGGACATCCAAGGAAGAGGGCCATGTTCTCCCCTCCTTCCTCCCGCCCAGCTATAGACGAAAGCAAAAATCCCCACAGACCTTACCAATTTGATCATGGGGGGAAAATCCATTGTGACCCAAATATGGTGATTGGCCTGACCCTGAGTGGAGGGGAAAGACCCACTAGCCAGGGACCTCTGGGTTTTAGTCCCAGCAAGAGCACTGGCACACCCCAGTCAAAATCCCCAGCCTTGACTGGAGCCAACAACCAAACCGTCTGAGGAAAGCAAAAAACCCCAAACAAACCCTGAAACATGTAGCAAAAATTCCTTCCTAGCAGGATGTGGCAACCAGCAAAGCCCAGAAGCATGGGAAATACCCACAGGATAACAAAGGCATAGCTACTCCTAGATCATCCCTAGATTTTCCCTGACTAACCCTTATCCAACCTCTTCCTTCCCTCAGCAGACTAGTCCACTGCCTCACTGCCCTGACAGTGAGGAAGGTTTTCCTGATACCCAACCTAAACCTACTTTGCTACAACTTCAAGCCATTGGTCCACATTCTGTTCTGCGCTACAGAAAAGAAAAGGTGCTTTCGCTCTTCTTCATAGCAGCCCTTCAGATATTTACAGGCTGTTAACATGAAGAGTGCCTTTGGGGGCTGCGTGCAGCTTTCAGGCTGCAAGTTAAATGCTTCTATTTAAGAAGAAAAACAGCGAACCCTGATCAGTTCATTAAAAGAATAATAGTCAGCACGGGCCCTCGGCAGGGCATTCAGGGCTCTATATTCTGAATGAATTAAATCACCTGCTTGAAGTCCTGAACAAGCTGTCTGTGGTCCGGAAAGGACCAGGTGTTCAGACCCTGCCTTGTGCTCAGCATTGCCGGTTAACTAGGCTTAGGCAGCTCTCTACAAAGCATGTGGATTTTTTAAAAATCCCATTTTGTATTCCCTAACTGCCCCCTTGTACATTGGGAACCTAAGCATCTAATTCTACTTTCAGGATTCCACTTTGAGGAACAGAAATAAAAAATGTAGACACTGAAGGACTCAACTTGTAGGCACTTAAGGTTTTATTTTTTCCAATCTAATCCTCTGAGCCCTTTTGAGAACCTCACTAGATACACCTGTAGATCCTTATGCACTGAAATGTCCTTGAAAATCTCATCCTTTGATGCTACAGTGGGGACTACTATACACATATCTAGATAGACAGAAAATAACCTAAGCCAATTGAACACACACTCATGATTACCCAGACAGAAGGAAGTGTAAGAAATAGTAAATGGCAATGTTTACATCTAGATTTCTAATGTGAAACGTGTATTTGTAACAGCTGTAATGTAGCCTGACTTTTTTAGAAAACCTACCCCAGATCAGATGACTGATTGCGCTAAAGTCACAATTTTTTATATTTTTAAAGAAAATATTCTGTAAAATTCTTAAAATATGTGATTTGGTCATCCAGTGTAACAGGGAATCAGATTAGTAGACTCAGGAGGCCTCTTCGAGTCTTGTTACCCTAATTTTCTTTTCTCAGTTTTATCAAGTAAATGCTTTGTGATTATATTGATATTATCACATAAATAGCTCAACAATGCTCTGAATTTATTGGATAAAATACACTGATTTTATCTGATATTTCAGGACTGATTTATCACAAAAAATCTAATGAAAATGTTAACATTGAAGTCATCAGGACCAGAATCTATCCAATTAATACATCAAAATATGTTGTTTTTATCAAATAATTATCTAAGCCATTAAAAAAAAAAATTAGAAGGGACAAATGGTCCATGAATATCATTTTTCAAATTCATCAAGTGTAAAACAAGAGACCCATTAGAGAACCCATTCTGGTCTCCTACATTTAGCATAGACTAACATTTCACTGCTCTTCCATATTTTAACATAGAGCCTAAACATTTGCATGTGAGAAGCATTCACAGTTCACAAGCCACTGCCATAAATATAGCAGATATATAAGTTCATTAAAAAAATTATCTTTAGGAATGAAGTGAGTTTATTTTTTTAATATGGGAAAATGATCAAAAAATATATCATGAATTTGTGGATAATATCAAATAAATATACTGGTTTCTATCTATCCATACCCATACTTAGTTCTCCATCCATACATAGCCTGATACACATTCTCTATCTAAACTTATATGCACTCCTCTATCCATATCTTTTCCTTGGCTCTTGAGGCTCTACTGCTGTATTTTTCCAGCATGATGCACTAGCCCTAAATGAATCCAAATATTTCCAGTGGCACTCTGAGATTCTTCCATGTTCATTTACCTCTGCGACAGTTATGCTGATTTCAGTAGGGTGTATTTGCCTGGCATCTCTCTTCTGATGCTCACAAAGTTCCTTTAGAGATGGACACGCAGCCTTTTGCACCCCAAAAATTCAGTCTTCTCATCCATCTGCAAATTCTAAAAAATTAGTTATTAGAAAGTCACATTTGTTGAGGTTCAGAGCAACTCTGCCAAAGATTCACATTGTCCGTAGACTAGAAGGCTGATATATCACCTTGAGGTCATTGGTAGGGATTGATGCAATTGGTGATGACAAAAGGATGTAGGGTGTTATGCTGATACTTTGCTGCTTGGTGGTTCAGCCTCAAAATAAGATTATTAAACACCTATTAGGTGACACTTGCTTGTAAATCAGAGCCTGTCTCAGCTAAGATGCCAGGGAGAGCTGGTATTTCAACCTAATTTTCAGAGGATAGAGGTTTAGGTAAGGCAAGACAGAATCCAGGACAATTCTCCAAATCGCACCAGACTTGGCCAGTTCAACTAAAGTGAATCTCCCTTCTCAGTCACCAACTCCAAGTCACTCAAACTGGCACGCTCAAAGGAGCCTAATAGAGTTAAGAGCCTAAAGGTCAAAGAATCAGGGATTAGCATCAGTTTAGAATTTAGGCACTTACAGGTTGGTTGCTACAATGCCTTGTAGGCACTTTATAGTTAGAGTTAGTTGAAAATACTTTGTCTCTCAAAAAAATGCAAAGAAGATATTTGTTACATTTTAAAATTTTTATTTTATGGGAAAATTCAAAATGAAATATATGTTTAGAAAACAAGACCATTTAGAACTTTTGCTCTTGCCCCTGCCACTTTTTAAAAACCTTTTCATTTATATAGGGCCTTTATATATTTTTCCTTTTAGCTCAAGCAGCTGAGGTTCATACTTTTAGCAGTGAAAGTACAGGGCCTAAAGAACTAAGATAAAGGCATAGTGTGTGTTGTTGATGCAGGGACAGAAGTTACTCTTGGGTGCTGGTAACATGACCACACAAGGCCCTATTAGACTGGGAGAGACTCAACATGTGGCAGTTGTGAGAACATGTTGAGCAGATTCTAAGAGTGATAGAGAAAGTGCTGGTGGTGTCATATTCAACAGAGACAGGTGTTGTCATCTGCTTCGGCCAAAGGAAAAGAGAGAAACGTGGGCAGAGAGAAGGTTTTTCCTATAGTTCTAAGGGATGACTCAATTTAGTCCTGAAGTAGTTCCAGCTGGGGTCTGAGGCTTAGGTTGAATACAGAAAGAGAGAAGAACAGCACTCTGATATCACTGTGATAGGAACACTACATTCAGAGACAGACAGACCCTGGACCTATAGGCTAGGAACAGAAATTACACATAAACTGGTTTAAGTGATCAGAAATGGGTTTAAACCTGTACCAGAGCAAAAGTTCAGTGCACATAAAACAGTTTCAAAATAGCCAAAAATGGTTTAAGGTAATCCTGGTAGAATGCTTTATCAGACTTAACTGATTGAGGTCAAACCGATTTATGGAACTTCTATCCCAGACCCCTTCCTGGTTTAAGTTAAACCAGAGTCCCCCAGTATCCCAGGATGCTTCTCAGTCCTGGGATGGATTGGGTTGGGCTGTATGCTCCAGACAGCAGGGCTGGCTCCAGCCCTCTCCTCCCTAACTGGAGCACTGACAATGCTCTGGATGGCTGAAAAAGGGGTGTAGGACTGCAGCTGGGATGTACCTGGCAAAGGCACAGTAGCATCTGCCAGACTTCCCTTTGCCTCCCCACCCCGCCCCGCTGCTTGCTGCTCAAGCAGGGATTCCCGCCTCTCTCTCCCCACTCCCGTAGCATAGACTGCAGCAGCATGAACCCCAGTTGGCATCTGGCCACACACCCGTCATGCTAGCTAATTCTGACAGGTGTGTGTGTGTGTGTGTGTGTGTGTGTGTGTGTGTGTGTGTGTGTGTCTGTCCAATTTCACTGGAAAAGAGGCAGACAGAACAGTGTCCATGTAGGCCTTTCTGGAACTAATCAGCAGGTCAGCCAACCAGGGCTGTTGCCAGCCCTCCCTCGTCTGTCAGCCAACCAGGGCTGCTGCTCTCCCTCCCTTCTTCCTGAAGAAGCCAGTGGCTTGCAAAGGTCTTGCAAATGCCCCCACTTTGCGGGTAAGAAGAATGTAAAGTAATGAGAGAGATGCTTTAGTTTTCTTTTGTAGTCAGCAAGCAGTGCTTGATGGGCTGATAAGCTTTGTGTTCTGATAAGCTCCCTGATGGCTTGCTTCAAAGCCATCAGAGTGCAGACATCTCCCATCCTGAAACTCTTATATCAATTGAAGTGTCATTATGCAGCCATTCTGGTGATTGCTTCTATGTATCAATTACTGAGCCTGGTTAGAGTGCAGCTTCCCAGACCTGTAATATGTCAGTGTTCAACAGAGGACAGAGGGAAATGTGAGAAATGACCTAGTTTGCAATGAATGTGACCAATCAGTGCTGTCAGTTTGAGATTTAGGCAAATATGAAGCACTAGCTAGCAGGATAATAAGGTGGCAGCAGATTGACCTGGAACAAACAAGTTCATACTGTCACACTGCCCTTAGCAACTCTTTGGGAAGTGGCTGTGCACACTCCAAAAAAGAAGACAGCAGAGGCACTTCTGAGAGACTTTGATGCCACACACTTCCTGTCTACAGCTGAGGACAGTATGAAGAGAAAGGGAGAGGGAGATTGAAATGCTCATCCAGTATCATTAATAGATGCATTCACTCTACACAAGCAGCTCCTCCCCTCCCCACCCCCCCGCCTTTGCCTCAGCATGCTAGCTGGCGGCCAAGGTCTGGCAACACTTTCCGCCCCTTGAGTGGTGAGTGGAGAAAAGCCTGGAAAGGGCTGCTTCCCCCTCCCCCTCCAGGCACACTCCAGCTGGGGACTGTGCAGGCCAAGGTGGAGGTTTAAAGCCCTCTCTAATCATAGTGGCCTACCTGGGACTGGCCATGCACCCCCTCAGCTCAGTATTGAGTAAGGGAAGGGAGGGCTGTTCTACCCTGAGCCACTGCAGGCATGTGCCTGCATTTTCTGAATCACAAGTGAATGTCTACGCACTTGCTAATAGGTTCAATCTATGCAGGTTACACTAAACTACAAACATTGAATCAATTCAGGCTCAGGCTTTTTGAATGTCTGTACTTAGCGCCAGAGACAGGTAGAAAGACAGAACATTCAAACAAGTTAAGGATAGTTAGTAGGCAGGCAGAAAGGGGGAGAAGGAAGAAGCATAAGAAATAACAATTTGGATACACTAGAGTGATATTCTGATAGATAGTCATGGAGGGTTCCTGTGCAGGATGGTGACATCCAGGTGACGGCATCCATATTATGTTGTTTTTGTGCATGTCCATTAAATTCTGTTTGGAATATTCTTACACCAGTATTAATAGCTATCAAGGGACAATGGCATCCTATAAGCAAAATCCCACTGATCACCACACTTATTTTCACAAACCTTATAATCACCCCAAACACACTATTAAAGCTGTGATCTACAGGTAGATTGTCAGATACCACAGTATTTGCTCTAGGGGAAATACTCATGACCCACCTGACCATTCTAAAAACTACCTTTACTCAACAAGGACACACCACCAAAGAAAAAGACTGCATCTCTGCATGAGCCACCCAAATACCCCCTAGTAACCATGAGACAGAGCCCCAGAAAGGTTAATGAAATAAGAGTTACTGGCAGTTTGTCCCATGCTGTTGTGAAAGATGTCTGAGCAATTGTCCCATGATATCATCGGAGGAGAAACAGGTTGCTTGGCCCTTGCTGCATCCCACAGAGCCAGCACTCCACCTGGCCTCCCATGTTTGGTCTCAGGGTGGGGGGGAGGATGCGAACCAGCACTCTCAGGGGATGCATGTGCACCCGCTACACATTATCTATGACCAGGGAATTAGGAAACCCAATTACCAGTCATTTAATGAAAGCTTCATCTCCAATTCCTTTCAACAACAGTATATAACTTGGTCAAGGTCACATGATTTGTTTTTATCTAGAAGTCTGTGCTGAACCAAGCTACCAGTCATGCCTTCAGCTTCAGGCTTAGAGGTGAATGCATTTGAAATACAGGATGCTTGTTCATTGTTAGCAGATAACACATTCTTAGGGAAGTGTGGAGGGCTATCCTTCAAAGTTAGAGGTTGTGGGGTTCATTCCTCTTTGTGGTTGTATGTCACAATACTGTCCTATCTCCATGTGCAGGCAGAGATGGATCAGGACAACCTCACATCACCAGTGACTGAATTTCTCCTGCTTGGTCTCTCCCAGAGTTGCCAGATTCAGCTTTTCCTCTTCATCCTCTTTCTGGTTGTCTATGCCACCACATGGGTAGGGAACCTCACTATCATCACTACAGTGATCTCTGATCCCCATCTCCACACACCCATGTACTTTCTTCTGGCCAACTTCGGTGTAATCGATGTCAGCTTCTCCTCTGTCACAGTCCCAAAGCTGCTGCATAACCTCCTCCTGGGGGGCAGGACCATCTCCTTCAATGGATGCATGGCCCAGATGTTCTTTTTCCACTTGGATGGTGGTGCTAAAGTCTTCCTCATAGTCATGGCCTTTGACCGCGATGTGGCCATCTGCATGCCCCTGCGCTACTTGAAAATCATGAACTGGGATGTGTGTATTGGGCTGGTGGCTGGGGCCTGGCTAGGTGGTTCTGCCCACTCCTTAGTCCAGGTTGCCCTCATGATATGTCTCCCCTTCTGTGGGCCCAAAGTGTTGGACAACTTCTTCTGTGATGTTCCCCAGGTCCCGAAGCTGGCCCGCACTAATACTTTTGTTGTGGAATGGCTGATGGTATCCAACAGTGGCCTGCTGTCCAGCTTGAGCTTTGTGGTGCTGCTGATCTCCTATGCTGTCATCTTGGTGATGCTGAGAATGCGCATGAGCGAGGGCAGGCAAAAGGCCTACAACACTTGCTTGGCCCAGATCACTGTGGTCTGTCTCATATTTAGACCCTGCATTGTCATCTATGACCGGCCCTTCCACAACTTCACAGCAGACAAAGTAATCTCTGTCCTGTATACAGTCTTCATCCTTATGCTGAACCCCATGATCTACACTCTGAGGAACACTGAGATGAAAGGTGCCATCAAGAGGATATCCAGCATAGTCCTGGTATCATGGGAAGGACTGAACATGTAAACAAAGGAAGGAGTGGGAAGAATACTCATCCTGCTTGGGTGTCTTTTATGGAGGTCAATGGAAATGGTTTGATTTGAAGTCAATGGACATTATTCATCCAAGGCAATGGGAGTCCCTCTCTTAATTCCACTGTCTGAAGAGAGCAATATTGTGAATGAGTTGTCAGCCTATATTCCACCACACCTACTTCATGTTCGGCAGTGATGCAGTTGCACCCTTATTTGTCTATGCCACGTGAGCTCTCAGCACGGTGGCTAGTCAGAGCCCCTGCTTTCATGGAGCTCCAATGTCCAGAGGGTGAGAGCTGCCATAGCCATTCATCCTCTTCTTTCCACTGCTGCTGAATGCAGCATGGGGGTGGGGGGGGGTGGGAGGGAGTATAGGAAAAAGCGAACAGTAGCGTTGACCCCCTGGCTCTGGAGCCATACAAAAGCAAAGGCTCCAGCCGCACCCTGCCCCAATCAGCTGGTGAACTCAGAACTCATTGCTCACTCAGAGCTTCAGTAGGAGCCTGCGCTGCCTGGACAGTGAGTTCAGAGCTCACTGTGCCAGTGCAGCACAGCTAAAGGTGTAGTGTGGGAGGGGTGAGGGCATGCCCCCTTGCCCCATTCTTGGATCTGCTACTGCCTGAATCTAGCCATGCAAGTTGAGGTTATTGAAGTGATCAAAGAAGGCTGAAATTATTTTTTTCAGTGAAAATTCTCCAGTGTCTTCAGTGTTTCCAGTCCCCCAAGGGGAAAGTATACCCTTCTAATTATGTTCTTGGCCTAGGAGCCAAGAGATCCGGACTTTCTTTCCAGGGCTACTAGAGACTCTCCATGTCCCCTTGGATGAAACATTTAATCACTCTAGACTTCTGTTTGCACATCTGTAAAATAAGGATAGAAATCTTTCTCTCTTCCTCTTTCCCAGAGTTTGTTGGGGACTGAGGAATTATCAGCTAACCTCAATTGTACAACACATTGTTCCACGTTCTTACCAGAGGACCCCACTCCTATTGTAGCAATTGGACAGAACCCAGATTCCCAGCCTGCCTGCTTTTTTAATATTATGTGGCATGGAAAAAATAAGAAACAGGAATAGGAGAGTCAATCTGACACAGATGCCTTGAGAATGATTCATTCTATTGCATATGAGAGTGAATCATCACATCAGGTTCTCCGTCTCCTTGTCTCTCCAATAGACCAGACCTGAGAGAGGCTGTGGGGCAAGTGGATAGCTAGAATACTCAGCCCCTTCCCTCCCACATTGCCTCTGTTCTCCAGTTACAGTTACTCTGTTGTCTGTATGTATGGCTTTTATTTGATGGAAGACATTCAGAAAGGTGGAATGAATCTGTCAATCTGAACAGAATATATTAAAAAAATTGAATTTTTTAAACAGAGAATTTTAATTTTTGAGAAAAGTATTTCTTATCAGAACTTCATTCCAACAAAGAACCTTAGTAATTATTTCCATTTCATAGATGGAGAAACTAAGGTATACAGTGATTAAACCAGTCCTCTTCCCCACCCACTAGTCCACACTCCACTCCCATAAGTAGGAATGGAACTCAGGAGTCCTGGGGTGTGTGTAGATGAAATGGGGGGGGGGGGGGCCCTAAATTGAAGCGGTGGGTTTTAAAAAACACTGCTTCAATTTAGGGCTGATTGAAACCCCGTGTCATGCACACACCCAACTGACTTACCTGCCTCTCCGGCAGGGAGGAGAGGGCGAACTGCTGCAGGGTGGTGTGGTCCCTGGGCTGTGGGCGGCTGTGGGGGGCTGTGGGAGGTGGGGGGAGGAACACCTCTCGTTTCGTCAACACACAGCCCTAGTTTCTAGTTTCTTCCCTCAGCTCAAAGGACTATGCTAGGGTATGGAGCAACTTAGTCTCAGGATGCCAGTTTCTTGGGTTCTGTTTCTTCATGACACTTGAAGAATTCTGTCCTTACATTCTAGTTGAATTCTCCTGGGAGCAGCAATTCTCAGTGAGGGTACTGCGGCACACACAGGTGCCATAAGATCCTTGTAAGGGTGTAATGGGGAGTAAGGAGGTAAGTGCTTATTCATCCATGCCCAGATTCTATGTGCTCACTCCTCCCTCCACCCTCCTGCCCAGACCCTGAGCTCAGAGGTGAGCACTGTAATAGTTTCATATTTTCATAGTTTCATAGTAGTTTGGGGTCAGAAGGGACCTGAACAGATCATCTAGTCTGACCCCCTGCCACTGGCAGGAGCACATGCTGGGATCACACGACCCCAGACAGGTGTCCATCCAACTTCTTTTTGAATTTACCCCATGTAGAAGCGAGGGCTACTTCCCTAGGAAGTTGGTTCCAGATCCTAGCCACCCTAATAGTGCCTCCTAATCTCTAACCTGAACCTATTCTCCAGCAGCTTCTGACCATTGTTCCTGGTCACCCCAGGTGCTGCTGGGGGGAATAGGGCCCTTCCTATTTGCTGCTGATCTCCCCCAACAAGTTTGTAGGCAGCTACCAAATCCCCCCTCAGCCTCTGCTTCCGGGTAATAAATAAATGCATTTTTGTAATGGTGTGCCATTACAAAAAAAATTTTCTAAATTTAGAAAATAATGATGAAGTGCCTTGAGTCTAAAACAACATTTCCCAACCTTTTCCATCCCACAGCACACTTACATGGCCTTTTCCATCCCATGGCACACCAGCCAGATGCAGAGTGGGAGGGTGCGGGGTGGCGAGTGGCCAGACGCAAAGTGGGGGGAGGGGCGGTATCGGCACAGGGCCAGCCAGGGTGCAACGGCAGCATGGAGTGGCAGTGGCGGCACTGGCTGTAGTTATTACGGCTATTAGGGCTGTGCAAAATTTCATTGAGTGTTTTGTTTCAAAGCTGTTTTGATGTGTTTTGAGCTCAAAACAATGAAACTGAAATGAAACAAAAGCCTTTGAAACAATTTTACAATGAAGCAAGGGCACTTGAAACATTTTGAAAGTTTCTAAATGTTTTGGGTTTTGAAGCCGGGCGTGGCTTCAGCACTGATCCCAGCTGGCAGCAGCAGTTTCCTGTCATCCCACGCAGATCCAGGAGCTGTGCCCCCTGGGAGGATTCTGGCACAGCCCCCAGACCTCCTGGGGGGTGCTGGCCCCCAGATCTGCATGCCAGATGACAGCATGCAGTTGCTGCTGGCTGGGGCCAGCATCAGTACCAATCATCCCGGTGCTGGGTGCGGGCTGTGCCCAGCACTGGTCCAGGCCGGCAGTAGCAGCTTCCTGTGATCCGGCAAGCAGATTGGGGGCCCGCACCCCAGGAGGAGTCTAGAAGACCCCTGCAGCTCTCCCGGTGGTGTGGGCTTCTGATCTGCCAGATAACAGAAGGATCGGCTATTCCACTCCAAAAAAATTGTTAATGCAAAAAAAGACCCTCCTCCTGCTCATACTTTTTGTCACAAAATGCTAATATGACACCTTTATTAAACTAGCTTCTCTAAAGAACTGCAAACATATATTACTAATTTAAAACTTCATTCTGTTTGCATAAAGATTCATAGAATATAGGGGGAAAAGTGATCTGAAAAGATTATTTGGTCCAATTCTCCAACCCAAATTAGGGTCAATTATACCTAAAACATTCCTGATAGATATTTATTTAATTCCCTCATAACATCATAGCTATTTACAAATTAGTGACCAATAATTTTTTTTCTGAGATTAATTTCTTTTCATCTGTTAAAATTAAGTCTAATATAGAACTTCCCTGTGTTGAGTATGTGTTTCTTGTGTCAGGAAATTGTCACCTATAATTTTTGGAAATTCTAAAGACCTTTATTTTTAACTGCAAGCATGAGTTTATTAGTAACTGCATTTATTGTGTGTTCTTCCCTTGCACTCCTGACTACCATCCAGAAAAATAGAAATGGAGTAGGACAGTGGGCCTGATACTTTAACTCCATTGCCAGCAGATCTGTCATGGCCACAAGTGGAAAAGATATCTGAGAGGCAGCAACCCAGCTTCTACTGGGGCTTGGTACAAGTCTGAACCCTTCTCCAGGGGGTCATCACTGCTTGATATGCCTGTGTCACATTCCCTGAAGCACAGCAACCTCTACTGTCATGACTGGATGTTGGGAGTTGCACCAAGTGCAAAGAAAGATGTTCTGGGTGCCAGGACTCCTGCAGGATTCCGTCATACCTCAGAGACAGGAGTGGAGTCTAACAGGTTGGAATAAGTGGGGCAGAGAGCCAGGGCTCTTAGGTTCTAAGACTGGCTCTACAACTTGCTTGTGAGATATTGGGAGAATAGTTTTCCATATTTATTTGTGCCTCAGTTTCCCCCTATTAAAGCAAGGGTGGAAATTCCCATCTCATGTTCTCTTCTGGCAAATACTTAGATTGAGACTTCCATTTTGGGACATTCAGAGCCCTTTTATGTCTGTGCAAATAAATGAAACCTGGGTTGCTCTTATCCCCAATCAGCTTTCAAAAATCAAAACCATGAATGTAGAGCAATACCAGTGCATTGGCAGTTAGCATATGCACTGCATTGTCAATTGGGATTAAATATTAGGGGTGTGTGAAGCGGGCCCTATTCGATTTGCATTCGGCCCAAATCAGGGACAGTGATTCAAACTGTTGATTTTCATTAATCACTATGACAAACATTTTGTTTTCCTTCCCTTTCTAAGACCCCTGTCTTCCTTAAGCAGAAACAGAAAGACACAGAGGTTTTTGAAGCCACATGAAAACACACAACTGTATGGATCCAGAGTCTCAGGAGCCCCCTTCTAACCCACACCTAAGCAAAAAACATATTGAGGAGGTTCTGACCTCACAAGAAAGTTTATCTACAGAACCCAATGCCATGTGAGAAAAAAAAAACCTTTTGTATTCATCCCCTCAAAGTGTAACACTATTTTTCTCTGTTCACAATTAAGTTTATGCCCAGCAGAAGACACACCTGTTCCTCAACCGCCTTATGGCTTCCTTGACCTCCTGGTTCCTCAGCGTGTAGATAATGGGGTTGAGCATTGGTGTAATGACAGTATAGAAGACAGAGGCCATCTTGTCTACCCTTGAGCTGGAGAAAGGCCTGAAGTAAACAAAAACGCAAGGCACAAAGATGAGACTCACTACTGTCAAGTGGGAACTACAGGTAGACAAAACTTTCCTTCCGCTTCCATCTTCAAAGTGGCTCTTTAGTGTCACTAAGATGAAACTATATGATCCCAGCAAGACCAAGAAGCACAGCAGTGAGAGAAGGCCACTGTTGGACATCATAAGTATCTCAAGTACATAAGTGTCCATGCATGCCAGCTTGACCACCTGGGGCACATCACAGTAGAAATTGTCCAGCTCGCTGGGACCACAGAATGGCAGCTGGATGATCAAAGCTAACTGAGTAGTAGAATGAAGCAGGCCTCCAGCCCAGCAGACCAGAAGTAAGCAAAAGCAGCGCTGATGGTGCATGATGGCTGTATAGCTCAGTGGGTAGCAGATGGCCACATAGCGGTCATAGGCCATGAGAGTGAGAAGGAACATTTCAGAGCCACCAAGGAAGTGTACAAAAAAGAGTTGGGTCATGCAGCCGCCGTAGGAGATGGTATTGCCTTGGTTTATCAGGTCATGAAGCATCTTGGGAGCAGTTACAGTGCCCAGTGCCATGTCAATAAAGGAGAGGTTGGCCAAGAAGAAATACATGGGGGACTGGAGGAGGCGGGAGTCTGCCCACACTGTTGCCATGATGAGGAAGTTGCCCAGAAGGATGGTGGCATATGTGGCAGAAACCAAGGCAAAGAGGAGGAGCTGGAGAGCACGAGAGCGGGACAGGCCCAGGAGAATGAACTCTGAGACTGCAGAGCCATTCATCCACTCTGTGTCTGGGGCAAGGAGGAAATAATGGGAGTTAGAGAAACTGTCTTGAATAGGAACCAAGAATCCTGACTCCCAGACCTGCATGCTATAACCACCAGACTCATTCCCCTGCTCCTCCACTGATGACATAGAACCCTGGCTTCCGGCCCCACTAGTCCCCACTCTACCCATGCTGCCCCTGAGACACACTCCTTATATTACTGTTTCTCTCTCTTTTCAAGATCTCTAGTTCCAAGTTACTGCATTCACACATCAACCCCATCTTCCTCCCTAGCCCCATTGCCTGTGCTTTACCCTCCCTGGGCTATCTTGGTGGCAGTGCCTGCTGATCAGGGTGTGTGTTTCTACATCTGTGGTGCAGGAGAATGGTTTTGTGACTTTTTGTAATGTGATGGTTTAAAAATGTTTCTCCACTGCTACAACAGAAACACCAGCATGGAAATGTATCATTGATCATAGCTCAGTCACAGTAGACAGTCATAACAACATAGTCACAGCAAGAACAGTCCAGTCTCAGTCATATAACATCCACAATTATATTTACAATCACAGCCACACTCTGGTCATAACCACAAAAGGTCACAATCACAGGAACCCCATTACACACAAACAAGAACAACCCATCCACTCACCAAAATGGACCAGTTACAGCCACACCAAAAGCCATAATCATAACAGCCCAGAAACTTTCACATTCACAGAAAAAAGCAGCTCAGTAACAGCCACAGTCAAATTCACAATTCAAATCACACTTTAGTAACAGCACAAGTGCTCACACATACTTATCTATCTATCTATCTATCTATCTATCTATCTATCTATCTATCTATCTATCTACCTAGAGATTGATATATAGATATCTATATCGATATAGATATAGATGTAGATGTAGATATAGATATCTATATAGATATAGATATCTTATATATAGATATCTATACATAATTTATATATATAGATATATATACATAGATATATATCACTGGGTTTTTATGATCTATCTATCTATCTATCTATCTATCTATCTATCTATCTATCTATCTATCTATCTATCATAAAAACCCAGTGCCAGCCACAGCAGTGGTCACAATGACAACATGAACAATCACAACAACAGACACAGTGACGGGTCTCATACCCTGACCCCTACCCACCATGTCATACAAGCCACAGGGTCATTCCTCCATAACCACCACAGTAGGAAATTAAACCTCCTCACTCATACCAGCTGTGGCATCACCCACCGGAGAACAGCAAATAAGAGGGGCAGGCATCATCCCCTGTGGTTCTGCAGAGCACACGCTCCTTTTACTCTACCGGGGACACCCCAAGACCTCATCACAGCTCACTGTAAGCCAGCTGGTATCTCTGATCACAGCCAGTTCTCTCCCTGTTAGGAGCATTCAGCATGCTTCAGTGGCAGAGACCTTCCTAGCACAACAGTGGCCCTAGGTTTAGGGACACAGGGAGATGCACTGAACCCCACTAGTAGAAAAAAAAGAAAGGAGCACCAGTCTGGGTAAGGGATCTGCTCAGGATAAGCAATAAAAGATATGTGGAGGTCAGAAGAGGACCCAGTAGCTCACGCCTGCAGTCCCTCTTCCCTTCCTCTTGAACACTAGTCTCTTCCCAGAGCTAGGAGTAAAACCCAGAATCCCCGCTTCCCTGCTCTAACCAACTAGACCCCAGTCAATACCCAGAACTGGGCCTAAAAGCCAGGACTTCTGACTGCTAGCTCTGCTCCCACATGGTCTAACCAAGTAGACCCCATTTCTCTCCCTAATCTGGGGATTAAATCCAGTTGTGCGAGCTCCCAGCTCCACTCTAATTTACTGACCTCTCTGGCTTTCCCAGAGCCGGATACAGAACCTGGGTGTCTTGAGCTCAGGATAAAAATGTAGGTTTGAAGTAAGGTCTTGCTCTTTACCATCTGGCAGTTATAGCCCTGACCAGCTGTTCAGAAGGAATCAGGCTGTTTCACCAAAGCATCAAAACAAAGCAGAAACTTTAAAGACACACTAGACTCCCTGTGGAGACAGTCCCCAGAGGACTTGCATCTCTGCACTCAGAGACCTTTGCTAAAGGAAACATTAATCAGAATATCTCCAAAATTAGAGCATGAGGTGGGAGAGGACTGGGAACCAGGAGTTCTGGGTTCTGTGCAGGGTTCTGGGAATCAAGTGAGATCTAGTATGAATAAGAGAGTGGGGACAAGAGAATGAGAGAGAATAATAATAAGAGAATAAGAGAGTGGGGACAGTGGAGGCTGGGAGTCAGGATTTCTGAATTCTATCCCTAGGGAAGTAAGCGGGGTATGATAGGGTGTAGTGTGCTAGAGAATAGGAAAAGTGCTGTGAGCCAGGAGTCCTAGGAACATCCATAACCTGGGAGGGGAGGGGAGGGGTTGTAGTGGTTAAAGTAGCTGCACTCCATCACTGTTGTCTGTTCAGTGTTTAGTTCCTCTTCTGAGACTGCCAGCCACAAAGCTGACTGGTGCCATCAGTGGTAGTGTTCTCTCTCATAAGATCATCTGTTGCACTGAGAACCCAGAAACTTGCTCCCCATGAAGGCCAAGCAAAGGACAAATGATAATTACTGATTTATGATGCATTCACCACTGCCACCTGTACAGAAATGACCCAGCTATTGCCCTCTGTCAGGAAAAGGTCTGGTTTTCCATTCTCACTGTCTGAAACAAGGAGCTCCTGTTCTGCAGCTAGATCAGAATCATCTTCCCCTCCCTACCCTCTCCCCAACCTCCTCAATGGGAAATATTTGATGCCTCATTCCCCACACTTTAAACAGCTCCAGACCAGTAGCATAGGCTGGATCAGACCCAGTGCTGCCAAGATTAGAAAGGCCCTATCCTCCATTCTCTTCCTGGCATCCCAGCCAGTTCCCCTTTCTAGAGGCTGGACTAGGGCCAGCCCTCCTAAGAGATCTCCTTGCTCCATTCCTCATTCCTTGATCCAACTGAAACCCCTGCAGAGGGCTAGGTCAGAGACAGGGCCCTTAGAATAAAATTATCTACATGCCATTCATAGAATCATAGAGAAGCAGAGCTGGAAGGGACTTCCATCGGTCATCTAGGTCTACCCCCTGCCTGAGGCAGGATCATCTCTATCCGAACCATCCCATACAAATCCTTCACCGTTAGAAAAACTATACACTCAACCCTGACACAACACAAGACGTAACACCCTAACCTACCACAGGTAAAACATTCCAAACCCTCCTGAGCCAACCGATATCCAGACAGCAAGATAATCAAAATACACTGGATAGTATTTATTCCCTGCAACAAAGTTCATCAGTAACGTGCACGCATACATGAATGCGCGTGCTCACACATGTGTGCACACACACACACACACACACAGCAGCAGGAAGGGTGGAGGCAGAGGTCAGAGCACAGACACATACAGATTGGGGGACACAGAAAGTCTCTTTCCCTCCAGCAGAGACAAAAGATAAACCTAATATCTTGTTTCTCCTGAGCGCCTTAAAAATTCAGACAGAAGCAAATGGACACAGTTTGACAAATTTCTTGCAGTACTGTCAGCTCCATTCCTCATTCCTTGATCCAACTGAAACCGCTGCAGAGGGCTAGGTCAGAGACAGGGCCCTTAGAATAAAATTATCTACATGCCATTCATAGAATCATAGAGAAGCAGAGATGGAAGGGACTTCCTTCGGATTTTATCTTGAAAACTAGTGGTGACGTGTAGGGGGCGCACATGTGTGCATGTGCATCCCCTAAGCATGGCGGTGCACCCCCTACAAAAAGGCACCACCAAAACTGTTGGCATTGCCTGTACGTAGTCGCCACTTGCCACCCCCACCGCCGACACAGCCGGCATCATCTGCAGGTGGTCAGTGATTGTTGCTGGCCACCACTGCCGCTGCCAGTGGCATCTGTGGGTGGCCCCCAACCCCTGGTCAGTTATCGTCACCCCTCCATGCCCACCACTGACAACTCTGGTGGTATCTGCGGGATCTCCCTGCTTACTACCACGGTGCTTCTGCCGCCACAGTTGTGCTCTAGCCACCACCAGTGCTGCCATGCCCCCCCAGCCTCTGGGGGCACATGTTGTTCATGTTGACAACTAAGATAGTTGTTGATTTTTCTGAAATCGAAGTCTTGAAAGCAGGTGATATCCTGAGATATCCTGTGAATCAAAGCTTCTACAAGCACATTTCTAGGCCTAGTGTTTGCAATGGGAAATTTGAAGCCATGATGCCTGTATTAATCAACCCCAGAAGACTTTGTGACAGTGCCTAAATACATTCTTAAGAAGAAATTATCTCATACAGCCTAGTGGAGAAAGACAGAACAATAACCAGTGGCTGGAAGCTAGAGCCAGACATGTTTGTATGAGGAATAAGGCCCAGATATTTAACAAGCAGGAACATCCTACAACTTGTGCAATACATCAGATCAGACCAGACAATCTCATAAATGGACCTTCTGTTCATAAAAATCTTAATTTCTGTGGAATCAGCAAAATCTGTTGAATCAACAGAATCTTAGAATCTGTGCAAGCCAACAGTGTGGTCTTGTTGCAGAAAAGGTCAATGGCATACTGGGTTGTATTAACATGCTTGTCACTTGCAAATCTTCCACTCTATTCAGCCCTGGTGAAGATTCACTTGGAGTACTGTGTCCAGTTCTGGGCCCCACACTTCAAGAATGACGTGGACAGATTGGGGACAGTCTAACACAAAGCAACAAAAATGATTAGGGGTATGGAAGGCAAGACTTCTGAGGAAAGGCTGAAAGAACTGGGGTTATTTATTAAGGAAAAGAGCGGTCTGAGGTGGGATTTGATAACAATCTTCAAATAACTGAAGGGTGATTATGAAGAGGATGGAGATTAGCTTTTCTCTGTAGCCACAGGGGACAGGACTAGGAGCAGTGGCTGCAATCTGCAGCAGAGGAAATTGACGTTCATGATTATGAGGAGCTTTCTGACTATGAGGGTGGTCAAGCTTTGAAGCAGAATGCTTAGAAAAGTTATGGAATCTCCGTCTCTTGGGAATTTTCAAGAGCAGGTTGGACAGACACTTGACTGGGTTGGTTTAATTAGAAATGATCTTACCTTGAGCAAGAGGCTCAACTAAATGACCTTGTGAGGTCCCTTCTACTCCTACTTTCTTATGATCTTAATCTATGAAAAAGAATACCACGTTTAGGATATTTCAGACCCCCAGGATTTTTCTGAGAAGGCCATGAGATTTTGGGACTAGTCTTGTGATTTTTGGATGTTTGGGCTTGTCTGTGTGTCTCACATCCTCAGTATATCTCCTGGACCTCTATAGTAGGTTGAACACAGCCAGCTGCACAAGAAAGCATAGCACAAAGACCTTGAAAGTCCCACACATTGCATTATGGAGAAATTCATCTCTCAGGCATAATGTCAAATAAGTTATTTCTAAAGTGTAATTTGTAATGAATCCATTTTAAATGTTCCTTTCTAAGAGCAATTTTGTGAGGAGAAGATTTCAAATAGTAAATTCTAGAGATGGGTTGAGCCTCCAAAAATCCATGCATGTACTTATTCAAGTGTAAGATATTAATTTTCAAAGATACTTTACAAAGTTGAAAATTAGAAAGAACCTGCTGTGTTAGAAAGGACCCCTCCCACTTTAATTTTGAAAATAGTCTGAATATGTCTTTCTTTAGTAAGGTCTCAGACTGGGAAAATGTGAGGTCCCCAGGGCTCAGAGGATTGTCTCTATAGGGAATCTGGCAACTCTTTGTAGTTTTATGCCATGTCATGAAGGGGCCTGGTTTCTTCTGAAGGACTGACCAGGGCTGTTGCTGCTGAAAAATAAAGGGCAAGGGGTGCCTTATAACTTACAGCTAGGTCTGTGCAAAACAGCACCGTTTTGTTTCAACTTCCATTTCACCGTTTCACCAGGGCAGTGTTTCATTTTGAGTTTTACTCTGTTTCAAAGATTCCATTTTGTTTCATAGATTCATAGATTATAGAGTTGGAAGGGACCCAATGGATCATCGTGTCTGACCCCCTGCCCCTGGCAGGAAAGAGGACTGAGGTCAGACGACCCCAGCCAGGTGATTGTCAAGCCTCCTCTTGAAGACGTCCAAGTTAGGTGATAGCACTACATCTCTTGGAAGCCCATCCCAGACTCTGGCCACCCTTACTGTAAAAAAATTCTTCCTAATGTCTAACCTAAAGCTACTCTCCACTAGTTTGCGCCCATTATTCCTAGTTACTCTCTGGGGCGCTCTGGTAAACAGCACATCCCCAATTCCCTGCTTTCCTCCCCTGATAAATTTATAGGTGGCTACAAGATCATGCCTCAGCCATCTTTTGTATAGGCTGAAGAGATCCAAATCTCTCAACCTCTCCTTGTAGGGTCTTTCACAGAGATGACTAATCATGCGAGTGGCCCTCCTCTGAACCCTCTCCAGATCCTCCATGTCCCTCTTGAAGTGTGGCGCCCAAAACTGGACACAGTACTCTAACTGCAGCCTGACTAATGCTGCATAGAGGGGGAGCATCACCTTCTTCGATCTGTTGGTCATGCATCTGCTAATACACGACAAGGTGAGATTGGCTTTGTTGATGGCTTCATTACACTGCCAGCTCATGTTCATCTTGGAGTCAGCTATGATTCCAAGATCTCTCTCAGCCTCTGAGCTGCTGAGGAGGTCATCCCCCAACCTGTAGGTGTGCTGAGGATTCCTCCTTCCTAGGTGGAGTACCTGACATTTATCTTTGTTGAATTGCATCTTATCATGTTCTGCCCATTGATCTAATCTGTTCAGCTCAGGCTGTATTGCTCCCTGCCCTCTGGTGTATTAACTTCGCCCCATAATTTGGTATCATCCACGAACTTAGGGAGGGTGCTCACCACACCCTCATCTAAATTGCTGATGAAGATATTAAATAACACCAGCCCAAGGACCAAACCCTATGGGACCCCACTGCCCACTGCCTTCCAGGCTGAGAATGACCCGTCAACCACCACTCTCTGGTTGCAGTCCCTAAGCCAGTTAGCTACCCACCTGACTGTGTAGGTATCCATTCCATAGCCCGTTAGCTTCCCTATGAGAATAGGATGTGAAACTGTGTTGAAGGCCTTCCTAAAATCCAGGAGATGACATTGACCTCAGCTACTGTGTCAAGGCAGTGTGTGACCTGGTCATAAAAGGCTACAAGGTTTGTCAGGAAGGGTCTACCCATGACGAACCATGCTGGTTTTCTTTCAGCATCGTTTCCCTTTCTGGGCTTTCATAAATACGCTCTTTGATTATTTTTTTCTAGTATTTTCCCGGGATAGAGGTAAGACTGACTGGCCTAACGTTACCCAGCTCCTCCCTTCTCCCCTTCTTAAAAATGGGTACCATGTTGGCCTTTTTCCAGTCCTCACGGACCAGTCTGGAGCACCATGAGAGCCATGCCAGTGGCTCAGCAATGACACTGGCCAATTCCTTCAGCACCCATGGATGGAGGTCATCCAGGCCTGGTGACTTGTACCCATCTAGCCCTTCCAAGTGCTCTTTAACTAAGTCAACACTAACCTTTGGCGGTCTGGTGCCTTTTGGACATCTGTCTATGCTCAAGGTGAGGGGATTGTCTTGGTCAGTATTAAGGAATACTGAAGTGAAGAACTCATTGAAGAACTCTGCCTTTTTGTCTGCATCAACTACCAACTGACCTGATTTGTCCTGCAGGGGTCCTATGCTATTCTGCACCTTCTTTTTGCTCGTTATGTATCTGTAGAAGGACTTTTTATTGTCCTTGATTGATGTAGCCAGCCTAAGCTCTAGTCCTGCCTTGGCCTGCCTAGCTGACTCCCTGCAACAGCGGGCCAGGGTGGTGTATGCCTCCTTGGTGGCTGTCCCCTGCTTCCACTGCCTATACATCTCCTTCTTTGCCCCCAGTCTTTCCTTAAGCTTCCTGTTAATCCAAGAGGGCTTTTTTATCCCCTTAGCCCCTTTTCTGCATAAGAGGAGAGACTCCTTTTGTGTCCCAAGGATCACATGGTGATCATGGTGACCTTTGACACCAATGAAGTTGCAGGAAGTGACAATGAAATGAGTCTGGAAATGTGGTTTAAAATCCAAAATAAAAACAATATAAAAGCAAGAATGAAATAATACCAAGCACATGACTAAAATAAACACTTTCACTTCTACTCACTTCTCAATGAATGAAAGAAGCATAATGCAAGTTGACAGATCAAATGTGGAAAAGATGTCAGCCAGAGTGGAAACTAATCAAAGCAACAAAATATGGGCATTTTTGAGAATAATCTTCAAGAAGATTTACTTTTATTGAATTAATAACTTGTTAGAAACACATCTTTAACAAATAGTAACTAGTTGAACCCCCAATCCCACACACAGAGAAACAGAAGCAAACACAATCCAAACACTGGACAATATTTTTACAAAGATTTTTACCTGCTCCAAATTTATGTTGGAGCCCAGATCGTTCATGCTCTATTCTTAAGCATATTGTTCAGTCTTAAAGGAGCATACACCACAGCTGCAGGGGGCCCAGCCACAGCTTTCCCACCCTGGTGCAGCCCAGCCAGCCCATCCCATCCCCTATCAAGCGGTGGCTTCCCCACATGCTGCTGCACTTTCTCCCTACCTGTGCCAGCTGGTCCCAAAAGGCAGGAGGCTCCACCGTCACTTCTGCTGGCTAGTGCCAACTCCGCTGGGCATCCCCAGCAGCACGTGAGAAGCCAGCATCAGCTGCATGCTGCCCCGCCCAGCTAGGTCGTCACCGGCCAGGAAAAGCAGCAGGCAGCTGAAGCCAGCTTCCCACATGCTGCTGGGGATGGGAGGAGGCTGGCCAGGTCGGCACCAGCCAGCAGAAGTGGCGGCAGAGCTGTGTGCTGCTCAGGACTGACCAGTGTAGGCAGGGGAAAATGCAGCTGAGCCCTTGCCACTCCAGCCAGCCTCGTCCTGTCCCGAGCGGCACACAGCTCTGCTGCTGCTTCTTCAGGCTGGTGCAGACCCAGCCAGGCTCCTTCCATCCCCAGAAGCACGTGATAAGCCAGTTTCAGCTGACCCAGAGGGGCCATAGCAGCCGGACGATCCGGAGGAGGAGGCTTGGTGGCTCCCTCAGAAAGGGAGAGTAAAGAGAATGCTGGGCCAGTGAGGGCCCAAGTTGTTGCTGATGGACCCGGCATGGACCAAAGCCGGTAGCCACAGTGACTGGGACGTCAGTGAACACAATGAGGATGGGACCTTGACCCGAATGACCGGTGGCAGATACTGAACTCAGGGGGTCAATGACGTGTCAAGGGTGGTGGGAGCCCGGGTAGAGCCCAGTTTCATGTAAGCCAAAGAGCAAAGAGGGGCCGTAGAATGCGCTTGGTACTCTGCGGAGTGCGCGGAGTCTGTGGAGTGCACTTCACCAGTGGCCAACCATGGCAGCCCCTAAGGAACCAAGTGGCAGGGAGGGCCTGAGCATTGGCCTTGACAGGCAACACCATGGTTGGCATTAGGCGGGGTATAGGGGAGGTGGAGCCCCAAGAAGAGACAGTTGCGAGGATGGCAAAGGGAAAGTACCAGGGGGGCAGGACCAGACATCGTCCTTCCGATTGGAAACTCCTTATCATCAAAGATGTGGCAGGAGAGACCCCTGGGGATCTGACCCCAGGCCACTCCCAATAGCCTGGCCATGCAGCCCAAGAAGCCACAGTGAGGTTCGTGAAGAACTCAAATGCGCGATGCTCAGGAGAAAGGCACAGGAAGTTACAGGCACAAAGCATGACATGACAGGATGCTACTGTGCGGTAGTACCAAGCTACTGTGCAGTCAGCATCACCTAAAAGCCATTCGGCAATGCTACTTCACAGTAACTGCCTATGGTGAAGCCATTCAGAGCAGCTTCCCCACCAAAAGACACACACATACACAAAACTTCTGCTCTAGTTTTATCCAGAGTGACTCTTCAAATTTGCACACACGCTTTGCTTGGTTAGTTGGATCAAAGCCAACATATCCTAGGCTTCAAATGCTCTAGATCACAGACCCAATTCCCTGGTGTAGCCAGTCCCACTGCCCTTGGGAAGAATTGGAAGAGGGTCCGTCTAGCAGGAAAAGGTCCCTTGCCTTATTCTCTGCACCACTCCCTTCCAGGTGAGAGCCAGATTGGACACATTACCTCTTCCCCAGTAGTGTCCACCTCAATACTTCTTTCATTTCCCTGTTTCTTGAACTGTAGGTCAGTGGGTTAAGCAATGGAGTTGCCAGTGCATAGGAAAGTGTCACCACTTTCCCATTGCTCCCAGGGATTGACAGAAGGATGTAGATAGTCATAACAGAGGTTTAGAAGAGACTTACCATGGTCAGGTGTGAGGTGCAGGTAGAGAAAGCCTTGCATCTACCAGACTCCTGTGGCAGCCTAAATGCTGCCTTAAGTACCATCACATAGGAGGTCAGAATGAAAAGGAAAGTGGTAAAGATAAGAAGGCAACACAGGATATAGCAAGAAAGTTTAGTGTGGGGAGCTGGGATGCAGAAAGTCGTCAACAGTACTGCAATGCGATGCTGCGGCTAGTAAAGCGACCAAAACGCTGGCTTGCATCCATAGATGCTTCTCAAGCAAATCCCGGGACGTCGTTCTCCCCCTGTACTCGGCCTTAGTGAGGCCGCAGCTGGAGTACTGCGTCCAGTTTTGGGCTCCACAATTCAAAAAGGATGTGGAGAAGCTTGAGAGAGTCCAGAGAAGAGCCACGCGCATGATCAGGGGTCAGGGAAGCAGACCCTACGATGACAGGCTGAGAGCCCTGGGGCTCTTTAGCCTGGAAAAGCGCAGGCTCAGGGGTGATCTGATGGTCACCTATAAGTTTATCAGGGGTGACCACCAGTATCTGGGGGAACGTTTGTTCACCAGAGCGCCCCAAGGGATGACGAGGACGAATGGTCACAAACTACTACAAGATCGTTTCAGGCTGGACATAAGGAAGAATTTCTTTACTGTCCGAGCCCCCAAGGTCTGGAACAGCCTGCCGCCGGAGGTTGTTCAAGCGCCTTCATTGAACACCTTCAAGATGAAACTGGATGCTTATCTTGCTGGGATCCTATGACCCCAGCTGACGTCCTGCCCTTTGGGCGGGGGGCTGGACTCGATGATCTTCCGAGGTCCCTTCCAGCCCTAATGTCTATGAAATCTATGAAATCTATGAAACAGTAGGACAGGGTCACACATGAAATGATCCAGAATATTGGGGTCACAAGAAGGGACTTGGGAGATGAGGACAATGGGGACTATGAACCAGAGGAAGCCAAGGAACCAGTAAGAGGCCACCAGAACAAGGCTGGGCCACTGGGACATAAGGCTGGAGTAGTGCATGAGATGACAGATGGCCAGGTACCTACCTAAAGCCATGGATGCAAGGGAGAAGCACTCACAGCCCCCATGGGGAAGAAGTAGAACTGGAAGAAGCAGCCTTGAAAGGAAATGACATCTCTTTGTGGGGTTGGCAGGTTTTACATCATCCGTGGCACTGTGGCAATGACATAGCAGAACTCCAGAAAAGAAAAGTTTCCCAGCAGGACATACATGGGTGGTAGGGCTGTGTGAAGCTTTGGTTGCTGGTTTGATTTGGAGGAAATTTGGCTCAATGTGGGTGCCAAATCTCCAAATCCGAATCAAATCAGGAGACCCATTAATCTCTCCAAAGTGAATTGGAAGCCTCCGATTCGATCTGGAGAGATTCAGAGAGATTCTATGATTTGGACATAGACTCAACTTTATGTTTTTTCTACATACCTCAAGGTACCAGGTGGCTCATGAATGCTGAGATGGTGGGGCGGATGGAATATCCCATGGGACCGTGGGGAGGTCCACTTCTGGTCCGCCGTGGAGCGCATGGGGGACCCCCGCCACCCCCCGGCTCAGCAACTGGTGCCTGCTGGGTCTGGGGGAGCACCCAGGGGTTCCCCCACAGCTGATTGCCGAGCTGGAGGAGCACAAGGGGGAGGGGGTATCTCCTGTGCACTCAGCGGTGGACCCGAAAGTGGACCAGAAGTACTTGTGGTCCACTTCTAGGTCTGCTGCTAAGCATGTGAGGGGCCCCTCCATGCTCCATCCACCCCACCATCGCAGTGCTTATGAGCTATGCCTGGTACCTCGAGGTATGAAGAAAAAACATTTAAAATTGTGCCTATGGCCGAATCACTGATTCTCTGAATCAGAATCAAATCTTCAGATTCGGATTTGGCCAAATTGAATCGGGACAATCTGAATCAGTGAACTGAATCACTGTCCCCCGAATTGGGCTGAATCCAAATCCAAATTGAATACGGCCTGCTTCGCAAACCCCTAAGGGGCAGGCAGTTGAAGTGGGGGTCATGCCCAACAGCCCATACAATGCATAAGTTGCCTGCTAGTGTCAGAGTATGGGCTAAGGAGAGGAGAATACTTAGGAGGATGCGGTTCTTTGGTCAAGGGAAGGGAAGCACAACAGAATGAACTCAGTCACAGGGTTGGTGGTGTTTCTAGATTCATTGTGGAGACCTGGATTTGAAAGAAAATGACAAACAGGATTCCCGGGTCTATTCCTGGCCCCAGAAAGGAAGAAGGATCTAGTGGGTGAGAGCTGGGAGACACTGGAAATAAAACTCCTCAGGCTATATCACCACATCTGAAGGCAATGGGGGGTCTGGAATTTCAAATGTGATGGAGCAGCGGTGGGACTCTGAGCATAGCCCCATCACTCAAGCTGGGGGCAGCAGTCAAACTATGTGTGCATGCAGACATGAATAGGCACAAGTCTGTCTGTAGCTTGCACAAGTAACAGTCTCACATCCACCTGGGATGGTTGATCCACTCAGGGCAGGTTCATTTAGCTTTTGGTGGACACCAACCCTGCTGGAGAAAGCCACTGCACTGAAGCCCTAGGACAGCTGGATAGCCTGGCTTTCCCACAGCTGGCCCTGCTTTTGAGGGCCAACCTAGAAGAATTTCTTCTCAGCAAACCAGAACTAAGACTGGGAGTTTCAAACATTCCTCAACTGGTTACAGTCAGGTGTTTCTGAGACTCTCCATAGGTACCTCTCTGCATGGTACATCAACTAGTTTTTGAATCTGGCCAAGGCTTCCTTTTAAAAATGGGATTCAGACTTCAAAATCAGCTAGATGCCTTTGAGTGCTTTACCCACAATATTTATCTCTAGGAGACTGTGGGGTGAAATTGAAGTAGATTAAAGGGACATTTCAAATCTCCTTACCTTCTGTTCAAACAGATCCAGAGATGGCATCAATCATGGATCAGAAGACACTCACATGTAGGAGGAAAATCTGTTAGTGCAGGTTCCTGGATATGCCTCTCTCAATTCCTGGTTGTAAATAAAAGAAAGAATGATTCATTAGAAATGAAATAAACTTATAAATCAATGGATGATTATTGCTATTTTTCATTAGTCACTCAGAAACACTCAGGAGCCCAGCCCTGGCCAGGTCCCATGCTGCTGCACACTGTGCAGATCCAGAACACATGCTCCTGTAGCAAAACCCCCAGTTTTTCTTTTTAATTATTTTAAAATTCATTCCCTCCCCTTCCCCAACCATTTCTGACTTTTTCTCTCCCTCTTTATTCCCTATAGATAAGTATAAATATGCTAAGATGTAGGATAAGCTTTGACATTTTATTTTAGGTAGTAAGTTTTATTTTCTCTCCCCTCTGCAAATAAGTGCCCTGCTATTTTGATATAGATATCCACTGTTTTATAAGGGATAATTGTTATGTTTGTATTGTGTTTTTTTACTGCTTTTATATTGTGTGATTACTGTTTTAGACCTACACATGTAAGTTAGCATAAGTCATGTCAAGTTTTCATCTTGTAATGTCAAGCTTCCATTTTGTGTCCCCTGACCTATGACTCATACCTACCTCTCCTATATAACTTGGTTCCTGAATGAATGTGGATGAATGAGGGTGCTTGAGAGACAATGGCAGTAGGTCTAAAAATAGTTCCTTCTGAATGACAGAATTATCAACATCAATACTTGGACCAACAACTCAGCCCTTGGAACCACTCATCAGCATTTAAGAAACAAAAGATGAGGCAACCCACCATTGTGCCAAGGCTGCACATGCTCAGTAAGAACACCTGGAACCCTCTGGAATAGGCCTGACATTGCCTGGACATGCCGTCCCCATAGGAGATCATAGGTAGTCTGCCCCATAAAAAGGGGTAGTGAAGACTGACACCTTGGGACGCTCTCTCCATCTGGACCAGCATCATGCCACACCACCTATCCACCCAGAGGCCCTGCCGATGACTCACCTCCGGACAACACCTACTGGATAGGTAGCTATCACCCCCCCAGCCCCTCTTCAACCAAGGACTTGGACTCTGCTTCTCTTCCCTACCTGGACTCCAACCCTTCCACTGAGTCTGTTTCTCCTGCTGCCATTGTGAGTGCTTGTGTGTGTGTGTGAACCAATAACTTCATGGGGCTGTGTAGTGTGTTGTCTGTTTAATAAAACTGTTATTTGTACACCTGAGTTAGGTTTCTTTGCTACAGTCTGGCCCTGCTCCAATCTCTGCTCCTCGCCCCTCTAACTTCTGTCTCATTTCTCCCTCTCCTGCTTCTGTCTCACTGCCACCTCCAACACCTGTCCTGAGCTCCTCTCTACCTCCAAACCCCCTGTTTCTTTGCCACTGTCTTATCCCCACTGCCTTTTCCCCTAAACTCCCAGGTTTCTGCTTCAGTTTCTTTCCTGGCTGTCTCCTCCTTGCCACCAGGCTTTTTCCTCTTGCACCAGTAACCTTGAGTAACCCTGGGGCCACTTGATCTTAAGTAAACTCAGTTCCTCAGACAGCTTCTCTTTAGTCTACCAGTTCTAATCCTGGTTCTGGCAACTTTCACTTGCTACACTCTAACTCTCTCTCTCATCTTAACCTTCCCCCAGGTACTCCAAGCACACACATACATACTGTACCATACAAGTTATGAGGTATGGACAATTGATTTTTGTCTAACTTTTGGGATGTATAGTATATGTCCTTGAATTGATGATAGGTATGCATGTGCCTAGGCTAGTTTGGATGTGTTTTTGCCTGAGTTGGTAGTGTGTGTGTGTGTATGCACCTAATTGATTTGTGTGTTTGTATATGTGCAACTGTGTCACACTCTCCTGTCTAACAACACAATATTGAGATCCTGAGAGTTGGCTTGACCCCACAGGCAACAGTCTCTGACCCAGAGAGTCTTCATGGTCAGTCAGATTACACAAATTCCAGGACTTAATGTTTAAAACTTATGAGTCTGTGTTATAATAATGTCTACATTTGATTATTCTGTGTATCCCTATTGTTATGGAAACACTAAGCCAATAATGATTGTGATGTTATTTTATACTTATAAATCCACTAAGTTCCTGACTGCATATGATATCAGCCCATGCCTTCTTTTTCAAAAATAATTATAATATATCATATTATTTAGAGTTTAATTAAAGTAATATAATATGAAGAACTATAATCAAATTATTCCTAAATTCTTTAAAACATTGATTCAATATTAAACACTGTACCTCTAGATTGGCATAATTTGTTACACTAATGTTTACCTGCTATGTTAAATTCTAGGTTATTTTAAAATGATTAATATTAGTATCTTAATTTAGTAAGGTTTGTCATGATTCCTGATGTTTAAACGTGTTACATTAATAATGTTATTATATCAATCCTTGGTTCTGGGTAGGATCAAGTCAGGCAACACATGGATCTGTGAAACTTGTGAAACGGATGCATCACTGTCAAACTGGGTTTGTTAGCCTTAAATGGATTCATCAGGTATCTGACTAGACCTCTTATGTGTACGCCATAATTAATAAAATTAAAATCCCTATATTTTGATTATAGAGATCAATTTTGTTATGGAAATACTACTTTAGGAATTATATATCATATGGGGCATGTCTACGCATTCATTAATGTGCAGTAGTTACTGCACATAACTAGTTTAGTACTTGCTTAATGATGTATTAACTAAATGCACAATAATTATGGTTACAGTTACAGAACAATGCAATGTCTGATGAAAAATCAAAAACTGTGCTGTCTGAAAAATGCTGGTCTTCTCATCCCTCACAATGCAATGGGTGAACTTAGAAGTCTTTTTTTCTCTTCTGGGTTGTGTCATCTGGTTCAACAAAAAGTGCTCAACCTCTTACCAAGGTCTGTCTAGCAGGTATCTTGAGGATCTAATCTGAGGGTCCTCCAGAAAAGATGTTAAGGCCAACAAGGACCATGTGTGGTACAGGTAGTCAACCTATGGCCTGTGGGCCAGATCCAGTTCAGAGAGCCATTTTATCCAGCCCATGGAGCTGGAGGTTCTACAGGGTTTTGGCACTAGGGAGCCAATGCAGTGTTTCAGCACCAGAGGACATTGCCAGCATGGTGGCTGGGTGGCAAAGAGAAGCAGCACAGTGGCAACACTGCTGGGGGGTTGGGTAGTGGTGACTAAAGCAGCAATGTGAACTGGGTTGGAAGTGGCCCATGCTCAGTACTTAGTTCCTGTAAAGGCCTTCTTCAAATAGTTACCAACCCCTGACATAGGAGGTTATCTAGTCTGACCTCCTGTATCACACCAGCAATATCATTTTATCCAATTACCTGAAGCCAATCACCAGGAAAAGTTTCGAAGAGGACTGTCAAGGGGGTAAGTGGTGTTGAATCTGGCTTCAGCTTCCAGTCATTTGTTCTTGTTTTGCCTCCCTGAGAAGATACTTAGATACTATCATCAACTCCTCTTTGTTTTTTTTTATTATGTTCCACTTTTGGAGAAACCAGACATCACACTTTAAATCTTATTTCATCAAACATGAGACCTGGAAACTTATTTTTTTGGTTCAGATGAAAGCTGAGGCTCAGAAGAAATCTTCTGAATCTAGGATCTGGGATTGTAAACAAAATTAAACACTGCAGTTTTGTGATAAAATAGTAGGAGTTGGCACACTTTTATAAAAGGCACCCTGCCATGTCTATAAAGTTTAGTTTTGTTGGGCAGTGGGAACATATACACATATTGGGGGAATGACACTTGCTGTGTATGTGTGACTCTGATGCCATCTGCAGGTGAGCTGGAACTCTGTCCATTATATTTGTGCCAATCTTTCAGAGACCACCTGGTAAAACTGGGATATGAGTAGTAACACAGTAGTGGGAAGAGGGCCAGGCAGGGAACTAGCTCTGGGCACCTATGTAGTGGGGGACACCAGAACACAACACAGATCCACTCTAGCTGTGGGGTAGGCTCTTTGTACACTGGCTACAGCAGCCCCACAGCACGGGCTGTTTCTGGTGCCCTGTTTGTTCTCCACCACATCCCCAGATACACTACTGGGAAAGAAGCTGCACTTTCCATTCCAAAAACTGGGGGGAGGGACATTATTTCACTCAACCCCTCATCTCCATATACCACTGAGTGCTGGACTCCCTGGCTGGGCAGTGCAGGGCTGCACCTGTGACAGCAAAGACTCCTTGAGCAGGGTGGGGGCAGAGGAGAGTGGCAGGCTGCATTCTGGTGCCCAGTTCTGTGCCAGTGTGTGGTGAGCTTGCTCATCAACTGCAGCAGCTGCTATAGACTTTGCTACTACAGCAGCAGCTGCCACCAACGTAAGGAGAGGTAGGGCAGGTAAGACTCCCCTCCCGCACAACTCCCACTCTTCAATGGCTGGCACTGTAGGAGCTTGCCATGGCTCTTGATAATGTTGGCTACAAATGTCCAACTCAGGATCCTTAAAATTCTAGTTTATTAGGTGGATTGAAACACTGTAATCATAAACCTTGGGGCTGGTCCACACACACACATGCACACATGCACACACATACACACGCACACAGTAGCAGGCTACAGAGTCAGGTATACCTATCCTACAAGCACTGGAGTCTGTCGTTGAGGCTTCTTTCAGTGTGGTGTTATCTTCCAGAAGGGGGTCGCTGGCTGGTCCTTCTGGCTGGACAGGTCTGGTCGAGTTGGAGATCAAGAGGGCGCCACTGAGGGTCACTTTTCACTGCCTTTTATCTGTCCCTGGCAGACTTTGGTGACTCCCCAGTTTTCTGGTTTGACCAATCCAGGGGTCATTGACCCTCGTGGGACTTCCCCCCCTCGGTGGCTACTGGGCAGCATCTGTCAGCCCCAGGGGTCGTCCACATGTACGTGCAGGTTTGGGAGTCCGTTGATGAATTTAGAATAGGGCTCTGGGAGTGGTCGATCTGGAGATATTCAGCCCAAAAGTTGGTCTCTGGTGTTGATTAAGTCAGGCCAGGGCTTCTAGCCCTTGATCAGTGAGTTTTAGAGATTTCCCGGTTGTTACATTGTCTTCTATTGAGTTCAGCTTCCAGGTGACAATTGCTGCCTGCTTCCATGTTACACATTCAGTCACTGATTCACTCACTCTTTCAGAGGCCAGCCTGATACAGGGAAGGGCAGTTTGATTCCTGCCCTTGTTAACAATGTTGCAATGTATAACTTACTAAAACACATTTAGTTGCAAGTTGAAAGGTGAGGAGTATAAAATATAAGCTACAAATGCCATGGCACACAAATAGATAAAAATACCAAACTACAAGGGGAGATACAAAATGCACACATACAAATTTTAAAATACAATTCCTTATCTTAAAGTGAAAGAGAGAGGAAGGAAGAAAAGGTAGAAAAAGAGAAACATATCCAAAGAGGGGAGAGCAAAGGCAGGCAAGAGGAAAAGGGGGCTTTCTGCTACATTAGAGGAAAAGGGGGCTTTCTGCTACAATATGAGGCACCTGTCTAGGGGTCACTGGATCCATTCTGTCCTCAGAGGGAGAGGAACTGCCTGGCCCAGAGTGATATGGAGAATGAGATATGGGGCCACTCCCGGTAAAGTCTCAGCTGTGAATGCATCCGAGGCCAGTAAGTATTATTGGAACTTTGACCTTTGTAGGGCACAAGTTTGTGGGTTCTCACTGACCTTATATGAGAGATGCTGCCTAATTACTCTCTGTCTGGCAGCCTCAGTGACAGTCTCAGGCTGAGCAGATCACGGTAGTGGAGCAACTCTGTTCTTACCACAAGGCCTCATTCTCCTGTCATTGGGCTTGCATCCCAGGAGCTGAAACTACAGCTCTAACCTCCTAAACCATACTAAGAGCTGGTAAGTGTTCAACCACTCATGGATCAGAGCTTCAGTGGTCAGGGTTTCCCCACTCCCTAACCCAAACTGGCCACCATAGTCCTCTGGCTTGGGGGCTTTTTATTTGCTCTTGGAGGGCAAAAATTGACTGATCAGAGGTACCTACCACTAATTCACCTGGTTGAATGAGCTGTGGTTGGATCTCATGTTATCTGTGGAACAATGAAAGTAGAGTGCAGTCTGAATGGTAATGGGAGGCTAATACACATTATGTCTGTGTCTTCTGCCACTTTCAAGTGGAAGGATGTGAGCAGGACACATTGCCCACCAGGTTGGAAATGGTGGAGTGATCCCTGTGTACACCTCAACATTGAGGGTAGAGGCAGAAATGGGACCAGATATTGTGGCTGTTGTGTGTACTGTCCTGGGTTGCTGATGTGACTCGGTTGTCATGATGATTGTTGCTGGCATTTTCATAGAATCATAGGATTGGAACGGACTTTAAGGGTCATCTGGTCCAACCCCCCGAGACAAGAATGTTAATCCTAAATCATGTCCTCTGCCCAATGCTTACTAGCCTCCTCTTCAAAACCTCCAGTGAAGGAGATTGCACACTATCCTTGGGCACTGTAACATGGGGCCATCCGGGGGCCTGTTGGTCATTGGCCTGTTCCCCTGTCTCTGGGCTAACTGCCCACCTTCCTTACCTGCCACCCCTTGATGATAATAATGAATATGTTAATCAGGTGGGAGGCTGCCCATTTACTTGGCCAATCTCAAGGGTATTACACATGGCTCTAAACTCCCCTTACCATGTCTCACAGATGGCATCCCACCATGACTTCCCCAGCCCCTTATGGATCATCCTTGGCCTTTGGCTCTGCTTGCCCAGGTATCCTCAGTTATGCACTGCCTTCTTGCTAAGGCTCAGCTCTGCCTCTGGCCTAACTTCTCCTTCACCTGGTCTCTAGGGCAACAACTTACCCCCTCCACTGGGGCCCAGTCACTAACTTACTTTAGTGAAGCCCTTCAGGTTGCCACTTGCAACCCTATACTGTACACACATCAGTACTGCACACCCTTCAGGCCTCCCTCGTAGCTCTACTCTATACATCCAGTTCTTTTTCTCCGCCCCCTTACTGGGGCCAACACTCTGCCCCAATACTGGGGCCTTGGGGTCTTACACCTCCTGGGCTCAGGTACCTCTCCCTAGGCATGGCTCGTTCCACTATCTGCTCTGTGACCGACTGGATAGTGGGGGCTGGGGATATAAGGTGCTCCTACCTGCCTTTCACTGGGGAAGCAACTGGCCTGGCATTTCATAGGACTACCCCAACACAGGTAGTCCCATCAGACCATCCTGCCCCAGCAGGGTGCAGTTTTCAGTCATAACCAGGGCCTGGAGCCTCCTTTTTCCCCATAACCTCTGCCCATATACCTTCAAGTATGTTCCCTGCAGCAGCTCAGCTAGGTGTTGCTCTTTTCATAGATTAATAGATTCATAGATGTTAGGGTTGGAAGGGACCTCAATAGATCATCGAGTCCGACCCAAATGGTTGGCTGCCAGCAGCAGACTGCTCCCTCAGCCCTGAGGGCCTTGGTCTAAAATGGAGGCTGATCAGTCTCCTCTTCCAATCCCAGAGCCCTCCTGAGGTCATGTGACTTCCTCATTAGGGCTGGCTCACACCTGCTTGCTGCTCTTCTGCCTGCTCTCAACCTGTAAAGTGGCAGGCACCAACAGTGTTCTGCCACAGGCAGACTATTCCACTACATTACTGTTCTGAGAGTAAGGAAAATTGTTCCCCCTCCTCCCCCCCCCCCGGTTTAATCTAAATCTGCTTTGCTGAAATTCAAAAACATTCATTCATGTGGAAATTTATCAACACTCTTAAAGAAGCCAACTCTGGAAATACAGGAGAGGATTACTGCTTCCACCTTCCATGAACCTAGGCCAGACAACTTTTACTTATTACCCAAGACCCACGAACCTGGCAGTCTAGGACACCCCATTATCTCTGGCATCAGCATCATAACAGAAGGAGTTTCTGGCTATCTTGACTCTATCCTATTCCCATATGCCCCTGGAGCCACCAGCTATTTGAAACTACCACAGATTTAAAAAAAACACAAAACTGGGCCTCATTGACAAGCTACAGCAAACTCTATATTTGCTACCATGGATGTCATGTCTCTGTACACCCCATGAGGATGGATTACAAACTAGGAAGAACATTATCCCTATTAAATTCTATTTCTGTTTCCACTTCACTCTCCTGTTTTGCCCTCATACACATCTGTTTCTGGTCTGGGGACTCCCTGTCTGTGAACATACAAACGAATGGCACTGGAATAGGCATACATATACCCCCTATCCAATATACCAGCATATTTATAACAGATCTTGAAGTTCATTTCCCCAACAGCTGCCCTCTAACCCCCCTAGTTTCTCCCCTGCCCCCACCTCCAGTGACATTAGTGACTTATTAATTATATGGACATTTGGAAAAAAGCCTCTAGAGAAATTTCACCAGCATTTTAACAAATTCCACCCTTCCATCAAACTATCTCTGGAATATTCCATGCATCATATTAATTTCCAGACATCACAGTGAAGGTTAGCAATGGCCACATTGCTGCTACATTGAATCAGAAACCAAACAACCAGCACAGCTACCTTTATGCTACAAGCTTTAATCCTAAGAACATCACTAGATCCATCTTCTACAGCCAAGCTCTGTGATATAACCATATCTGCTCTGATTCCACTGACAGGGATGAATACCTGAGGGATCACAGAAACATAGAAAATGAGGATGGGAAGAGACCTCAGGAGGTCATGTAGTCCAACCCCTTGCTCAAAGCAGGATCAGCTCCAATTAGATCATCCCAGGCAAGGTTTTGTCTACCTGGGTCTTAAAATCCTCTAAGGATAGAGATGTCACAACCTCTCTGGGTTGCCTGTCCAAGTACTTCACAATGCTTCTAATGTAAAAATGTTTCCTAATATCTAACCTAAGCTTCCCTTATAGTACAGTCTTAGAGGTACAATCCCCAAACTGTAGGCACTCAAATCAACAAACCAGACTCAGACCCTACTCTGGCTTACTACAGTACCAACACCAGATCAAGGACAACACAATCCCTTGCTTGGCACCTACAACCCCCACCTTGAACACTTTAGATACATGATTAAATACCTCCTATTCCTCCTGGAAGAGAAATTCCATCTCTGGTAGTCACTGGTGACAAAGCTGTCCTGGCTTACAGGCAGCCCCTGTTACTGGATGTAATCATTAAACTTTAGGTGGTGACACGGAAGTCATAAAAATGGCTCGAACAAGAATAGTCTGTTCTCTGAAGAATTATTATTATTGAGCACAGAAATCTGCAATTTCAAGCATAAGACAAAGAAACAACAGAAAAACTTTGCCTAAGCTACAACACAACAAGATAAGACAAAGCAAAAATGTACAACTTAGCTAAAGTCAAGACCAGGGATCCAGGTTTTCCATTTCCAATGGGAAAATGGAGTAAAACATGAATTTACCCCTTTACCAGAATAAAACATGGATATCTCATTTTACCAGAAAAACCCACAGATTTTGCAGTTTTGCAATAAGCCCTCTGCAGGCTGGGGGAGCAGGAGGAAGGTGGTTAGGCAGGGGCCCATGTGCATGTGAACAGAGCAGCTCCCACAGGTAAGTATGTGGGGGGTGGGGGTGGGATTGAGGTCCCCCTGGGGAGGGAGGGAGCGAGTTGGGCAGGGCAGGGGCTGGGACTGTTGCCCAGCTGGGCAGTATGGGGATGGGTGTGGGCTACATGCTGTGGGCTCAGGTTCCTGGCCCACTGCCAGCTCCTGGGGCCTCCACAGCCTGGTGGATCTGACCTGGCACTGAGATATAGCTAGATAGCCCAGGGATTCTTCCTGATTTACATGGGGAAAAATTTGCCCACTTGAACTGTGTGATAATAATCCATGCAATGCAGGATAACAATTGAAATTAAACAGCATCAAAAATTGAAAGAGGGGATCCAGCATCCAGGCACACACTATCATTGCACTTTTTTACATTGTGCAAGCATAGAAACACACAGTTTGTGTTCCAAGTGAATGGTCATATGGATTTTATCTTTAGTTGAAGAGTGACTCCTAACAGTCACACAGAGTGTGTTTGCTCTCTTAGATCAGAGATAGAGTCTTCTAGAGGGGAAAGGACCCTGCCTCATTCCTGGGCCCAGATTAGAGTTGAAGCCTCCTACAGGCACGATCCACTCTGATATACTCCCTATGCTGTGAGCCAGTCTGTCAGTATCTCCAGAAGTTAAACGGGAACAGCTATCGCTCTCCCAGCAGTGTCCTCCTCAAAGCTTCCTTCACCTCTTTGTTTATCAAGCTGTAGATCAATGGATTGAACAGTGGTGTCACCACTACACAGAAGAGTGTAACTATCTTCCCATTACTCCCGGAGGCTGCTGGATTGACATAAGTGACCATTGCAGAGCCATAGAAGATACCCACCACAGTGAGGTGCGAGGTACACGTGGAAAAGGCCTTGTGTCTCCCAGTCCCCTGGGGCAACCTTATCACTGCCTTAAGAACCAATGCATAGGAGGCCAGAATAAGCCAGCAGTAGGGCTGGATCACAGAGAAAATGATCCAAGATATTGAGGCAATAGAAGGGGAATTGAGAGATGAAGACAATGGGGATGATGAACCAGAGGAAGCCACAAACCCAGCAGGAGGTCACCAGGAGTAAGCAGGACCGCTGGGACATGAGATTAGGGTAACACAGGGGGTGAAAAATAGCTAGATACCTATCAAAGGTTATGGCTGAAAGGAAGAAGCATTCAGTGGTTCCCATGGAGAAAAAGAAGTAGGACTGGAGGAAGCAGGCTTGAAAGGAAATCACATCTCCCTGAGGGGTCACCAGGTCCACCAGCATCCATGGCACTGTAGTTATGACATAGCAGCTGTCCAAGAAAGAGAAATTCCCCAGGAAGACAAATGGTAGAGGTGGGGATCCTGTAGAATAGCCCACATGATGCAAAGTTTGCCTGCCAGTGTGAGAGTGTAGGCTGAGGAGAGGAGGACACAGAGGAAGAGGTGGTTTGTCTGGTCCAGGGATGAAAAGCCCAAGAGGATGAACTCAGTCACAGGTCGGATTGTTTAAAATCATTGCGGAAGCCTGGATCTGGAAGGAAATGACACATGAGATATTCAAGTTTTATTCCTGGCTTTGAGAATGGATAAGGCTCTAGTGGGGTAGAGCTGGGAGATCTAGGAGTTAGGACTCCTGTTATATCATCAGCGCTCAGAATGTTCACCAAATGGTATAGGAAAGCAGACATTCATTCACTGAATGTGATTCCATCCCCCTATAGGGAGCTGTGTTCTCACATGTGCCACATACACATGCACATACACTCACACATATAATGTATTTCAAAGTCCATACATGATCCAACACCCTCCATGCATGGAAAAGGCCCAATATGGATGCTGTAGATAAGTAGTTTTCAACTTCATTGGACTCTCAATACCTCTTGTTAGACATGGGGCACCCCTCAAAAATTCCAGCTCTTAGCTCCCAGTCATTTTTTGGCTACAGAGAAATAACAGAGCAATTCTTTTGTTGCTCAGAAAAAAAACTCAGAAAGACAACAGGACATTAGAACTGTTTTGATAATAAGAATTGCTATGGGAAATCTTTGGGTTCATCTTGTGAATCATGTGTGTTGTAGTGTTCAAGTGAAGTTGTAGGCACATTGGTCCACAAATTATGCAAAATTGTGAGGATTTTTTGGGGGTGATATCCTTTATTGGACCGACAGTACAGTTGGAATAAGGTTAGATTAGATAAGATTTCAAATGCAATGCATTCTTCATCAAGCTATGTATAGCATTTGCACACCTAACAGTACTAAGATGATGCAACATCCTTAAAAGGATCTTAGGGTACTCCTAGGTGCCGCAGCACCTTGGTTGAGAATCATTATTCTAGACCAGCTATACTGCCTAGGTAACACATTCCCATGCCTGGACCTGCTTTTGAGGGCCAGTTTAGATTAGTGGTTTTCAAACTCTGCTCCAAGAAGTCCTGGGCTTTCACAAGAGATCGTCAAGGGTTCAGGCCAAGCAGGCTGAGAGATGATGTGCTGCCATTGGGGTCCAGGTTACCTGGATCGATGTTGGGTAAAAGAGTACTGATAGGGGTTCCATGGTAAAAGAAGTGACATGAGAAGCTTCTGTGGCTTTAGGAAGTTTGAAAACCACTCGTTTAGAGGATGGGAAACCCTTCTCTGTGCTGGTCATAAGAGCACATAATGCTCAAGAGAACATCAGGCAGCTGATGGGCAACCCCCTTTCTTCACTCTAAGTGCCTAGATGGTTGTTAAAATCTGGTCAAAGTTCATTTTTAAAAATAAAATTCATACCCCCCACATCATCATTGAAAATTTACCCTGCTTCTCCTCTCCTGTATGACTTGTGAATAAGACAAAATTGGATCAGTGGTAGGATTTACAGATACTCACTTTGAATTCAGGCAAATCCAGGAACAACATCAATCATTAATCAGGCCTAACATATACAGGAGAAAAACCTGATAGTTCATACTGTCAAGATATTTTTTCGTATTAATCTCTATGTGTGACTGATATAAACCCCAAAATATTTCATATGAAATAAGCTGAATATCAGTCCAAAGTGTGTCCTCATTGCAAAGGAGGCTAATGGCATATTGGACTGCATTAGTAGGAGAGTTGTCAGCAGATTAAGGGAATTGATTCTTCTCTATTCTTCACTGGTGAGGGCACATCTGGAGTACTGTGTCCAGTTTTAAATCCTCCACCACAGAAAGACTGTGAACATATTGAAGACAGTCCAGCTGAGGACAATATGGTGAGGGGTACATGACTTAGGAGGCACATGATTTAGGAAAAGTTGAGGGAAGTTGAGTTTAGGAGAAGTTGAGGGCTTATTTAGTTTGGAGAAGAGAAGATCGAAGGGGGATTTAATAGCAGCCTTCAACTACCTAAAGGCGGGGTTCAGAAGAGGGTGGAGCTGAACTGTTCTCAATGGTGGCAGATGACAGAACAAGGAGCAATGGACTCAAGTTGCAACAAGGGAAGTTTAGGTTGAATATTAGGCACCATCCATGTGGGCACCAATGACACGGCTCAGAGCACTCCCAGCCAGGTCATGAGGCGCTACAGGGATTTGGGAGTGGGGCTAAAGGGTCTGGGGGTGCAAGTGGTGTTTCTTCAATCCTCCCAGTCTCAGGCTACGGGCTGAGGAGGGAAAGGAGGATCCAGGTAGTGAACCAAAGACTGCGGTGCTGGTGTCATAGAGAAGGCTTTGGCTTCCATGACCACAGCCTGCTCTTTGATAAGACAGGCAGTGAGCTGCTGGGAAGGGATGGCCTCCACTTCTCTCTGCACGAGGCACACTCGTGTGCCTATACACAAATGCCAGGAGCTTGGGGAATAAACAGGAGGAACTTGTCCTCCTGTTAAATGCAAATAACTATGATGTCATAAGGATAATGGAGAAATGGTGGGACTCCACCCATGACTGGACCATGGGTATAGATGGCTATACTCTGTACAGGAGGGATTGAATGGACAAAAGGGGCAGGGGTGTAGCTCTCTATGTCAAGGAAAGCTACGCATCCCTGCAAGCTGACATTGGCACCTACGGTGGATGACTCAAGGCCCTCTGGGTTAAAATCCATAGGGAACAAGGCACAGGGGACACTATGGTGGGAGTCTACTACAGACCCCCTACCCAGGGTCAAGAGCTCGACCAGGAGTTTGCCAGAGAATTTGCTGAGGCCGCGTGTTCCTGGTGTATGGTTGTAATGGGAGACTTTAACTACCCAGACATCTCATGGGAGGAGCGCTCAGCCAAATCCAAGCGGTCACAAAGCTTTCTCTCGCGCGTGGATGACCTCTATCTGATGCAGGAGGTCTATGGGCTGACCAGAGGTAAAGCACTACTTGACATGGTACTGGCAACCGGGGATGACCTAATCAGCGGCCTAATGATCGAAGGGAAGCTGGGTGACAGTGACCATGAGCTGATCACCTTCACCATCTTCCATAAAGCTGGCAAGTCAGTCGGCAATATGAAGTCCTCAACTTCAGGAAAGCTGACTTTTGACAAGCTAAGGAGGCTTGTCAATGAGGCCCTAAAGGGCCACAACCCAAAGGGGAGGGGAGTTCAGGATGAGTGGTTGCTCCTCAAGGGAGCAATCCTGGATGCGCAAGCAAAGTCTGTCCCATCTCAGAAGAAAGGCAGCAAAAGGGCACTGCAGCCCCCTTGTCTCTCCAGGGAACTAGCAGACCTTTTGCATCTTAAAAGGAAGACCTACAAAGGATGTAGGAATGGAACCAATACGAAGGAGGAATACTCTGCTCTGGTCCTTACCTGCAGAGAGCAAACCAGGAAAGCCAAGGCTGAGATGGAACTCCAGCTAGCTACAAATATCAAGGACAATAAAAAGTCCTTTTTTAGATATGTGGGGAGCTGGAGGAAAAGCAAGGGCAACATTGGACCCCTGCTAAACCAGATGGGACAACTGACAACTGATGCCCAGGAAAAAGCAAACTTGCTAAATGGGTCCTTTGTGTCAATTTTTGTACCAGTCCCATGGGACGCCTCTCCCTACTATGGGTCAGGGAGGCCCGGGTGAGGGAGATTCCTTAGCCTCCATTGAGGCTGACCTCATGAAGGAACACCTTGACAGGCTGAATACTTTCAAGTCAGCCGGCCCCAATGGTTTACATCCAAGGGTACTCAAGGAGCTGGAAAGCATCATAGCTCAGCTCCTGGCATGGATCTTTGAGAGCTCCTGGTGCTCTGGTGAAGTGCCTGAAGATCAGAAGAAGGCCAATGTGGTGCCTACCTTCAAGAAAGGGTGGAAAGTAGATCCGGCAAACTACAGGCCCATCAGCCTGACCTCTATCCTGGGGAAGGTCTTGGAAAAGATTATCAAAGAGGCCATTCTCAACAGACTAGCTGATGGCAATATCCTGAGGGATAGCCAGTACGGGTTTGTTGTGGGTAGGTCTTGCTTGACCAATCTCATTTCCTTTTAAAACCGGTGACCTATCACTTGGACAAGGGGAAAGAGATTGATGTCATAAATCTTGACTTAAAAAAACCTTCGATCTGGTATCCCATGATCACCTCTTGGCAAAATTGGCTAACTGCCGACTTGACCTCACCATGATCCACTGGCTGGGGAAATGGCTTCCCGGTAAGACCCAAAGGGTGGTGGTTGATGGAAGTCAATCGTCTTGGTGTGTGGTGACCAGTGGGGTCCCTCAAGGCTCTGTACTAGGGCCTATACTATTTAACATCTTCATCAATGATGTGGACATTGGTGTCAGAAGTGGACTGGCCAAATTCACCGACAACACTAAACTCTGGGTTGTCCTCCACACCTGAGGACAGGAGGGTGAACCAGGCAGATCTAGAGAGGCTCATGAAATGGGCGGATGAGAACTTGATGGTGTTCAACACCGAAAAATGCAAGATTCTCCATCTTGAGAGGAATAATCTGCAGCACGATTATAAGCTCGGCAGTGCTACGCTGGTTAGCACTATGGATGAAAGGGACTTGGGGGTCATGATTGACCACAAGATGAACATGAGCCTTCAGTGCGATGCTGCAGCTAGTAAAGTGAGCAAAATGCTGGCTTGAATCCATAGATGCTTCTCAAGCAAATCCTGGGGACATCATTTTCCTGTTGCACTCGGCCTTGGGGAGGCTGCAGCTGGAGTACCGCGTCCAGTTTTGGGCTGCACAATTAAAAAAGGATGTGGAGAAGCTTGAGAGAGTGCAGAGGAGAGCCACGTGCATGATCAGAGGTCAGGAAAACAGACTTTATGATGGAAGGCTGAGAGCCATGGACTCTTCAACCTGGAAAAGCACAGGCTCAGGGGTGATCTGATGGCCACCTGTAAGTTTATCAGGGGTGCTCATCAGGATCTGGGGGAATGTATGTTCATCAGAGCACCCCAAGGGATGACAAGATCGAATGGTCACAAACTCCAATGTGACAGATTCAGGCTGGACATAAGGAAGCACTTCTTTACTGTCCAAGCCCCCAAGGTTTGGAATAGACTGCCACTGGAGGCGGTTCAAGCACCTACTTTGAATGCCTTCAAGACACATTTGGATGTTTATCTTGCTGGGATCCTGTGATCCCTGCTGATTTCCTGCCCCTGGGGCAGGGGGCTGGACTCAATGATCCTCTGGGGTCCCTTCTAGCCCGAATGTCTATGAAATCTATGAAATTAGTAAAACATTTCTCACTAAGAGAGTAATAAAGCAATAGAACAGAGAGGTTGTGGAATCTCTATCCTAGGAGGTTTTTAAGACCTGGCTGGACAACCCCCCCAGTGAACTCCAACCTATTGTGCTTCATATTGTACAGAGAGAGAACAAAAATTGCCAGTCAGAGTTATATATCTTATGAATATCTGTAGATGGAATATAATATTAATAATTAATACTTGTCCATGGTATAGAGTTCTGGGGGTTTTTTAAATTGTGAGTTAACCATTATATATTGTGGCATTGTTCATTCAAATGGAAACAGTGAATATTTTATCAATAATTGTTTTAATTACAACAGTAAATGAATCACTGTAGTATGAATTCATACTGTGTTTAAATATAACTGATTATTTTATGTGATAGACAATACTGCTTGAATTAATATGTAAAAAAATATTTTTCACAATACTCCTAACTTCAGTTAAAATATTAACTCAACAAAGCCCATGGCATTAATTTCTAGATTTGATTGGCATATTATTTCAATAAGCTCTCTACTGATGTCTTTATATTATCAATTGCTATGCAATCTAAACTTTAGATTACATATTAATTTAAGGATTTAAAAAAATATTATTGTAATGATATCCAAATTTGCTAGAACTGTTAACAGATAATTAAAAAAAAATATATAAATCACTAGTTTGAAAAATGCAGATTAATTATTACATCCTTTGTTTTTTTTAAATAATAAATTGAGGTTTACCTATGATAGAAATATCTAGATATAGTTAAAATATTATATTCTGAACATTTTACTAATCTGCAGATTAATTGATATAATAAAATAAATATATTTTCAGATGTAGTTAAGTAGTAAGCTAATACCTCTATGTATGTTTACATTAACTTAATATATTAAGTGGGAAACTACATGTTATATTAAGTAAAAATTTTATATTAGAATTATATAAAGCCTACAGATACAATTACATTATTGTGTTCGCATCTTTCTGTTGTACATTTTTTTGAAATTTGATTAAAATTTAAATTAAGAATGGTGCCTTGCCATTTTACAGTTTCAGTTTTAATAGTAAAATAGTAAATACTAATTTCTAGATAATGGTATTAAAACAAGAATTGGCAATTATAACTCAGTAGGTCCATATAATCTAAAAAAAATCATTTTCTATTGATTTAAAGAATTGATAAAATTAAAGTAATCTCTATTAAATCTGGGTCAAAACAAAGGTGGGAAGCATCTGTTCACACTGTCTAAGCTCAGAGGATGCACAACAGGCCAGAACCTCTTTAGAAAGAGGTAAAATGGTACTGTAACACTCTTAGATACACAGCATCCTTGGATACACTACCTTAGATACACAGCATCCTAAACATGTGCAGGCGCACACATGTGCACACACAAGTGTGCACACACACACATGCACAAACGCTACCCACACAACCACAGGTATCCTATATGCATAATTCCTGCCCCACTAGGATAGAGTTGATTTGCTTTGAAAAATATACATTTACAAATGCCACTCTTTACTAAAGCTGCTTTAGAAAATAAGTTTAAGAAGTAAGCCTTGAAAATTGCTTTAGAAATTCTCTTCAGAAATTACCATGGGAAATTATCTCTGGAAAATTATTTATAGAAAATTCTCAATGACATTGTGGACATGAGAACAAACCGGGAAAACTGCTAGGAGAGGAACATCCTCTTGGATAGGAACTGTGGAAATATAAAACCTAACTGATTCCCAGATAGAGCTGGATGATCTGAAAGTGATGGTATGCATAGGTTGCCTGTGATGGCAAGGGATTGGTCTTGATTACCCAAGAGATTCCTTCTAGCCCTGCATTGCTAAATACGCTTTTGACAATTTTCTCTGGATATTACTACCGCAGTCCTGCAAGCAAATACACAGATGTACAATTATTTTAAGCATGAAATCCTGACTTCTTAGTATTTGCTTTTTAAAAGCACACTGCTACAAATTTCTCCTCAGAAATCAATTTTTTGGGAAAAGAAAAAGTCAGAGCTAGGTCATTAGAAATCATACTTTTGAAAGTATTTGTCAAAATTAATGCCTTAGTATTTTTTTCTTTTTCTTTGATATTTTCCAAGATAAGTCTCTATAGAATATAATGCTTTAGCAAAGTCCTAAGTTTGAAATTACTCAAAATTAGTTGTTTGGAAAAATAGTTTATAGAACTATATTTTGAGAGAGCTGAATAGGAAATACCATTTTAAAGATTAAAATTCCATTTTAAATTACATTTAGAAAAGTATACCCTGGAAAACTGGCTGTGAGTATCCTAATGGGAAGGGCTGTCTAAAAATACCCCTTAGAAATTCTTTAAGAAAATAGTTTCTAGAAATGATGCTTTGAATATGTAACAAGAAAAAATAAACATACAAATGATACTAGGGAATATGGCTTTAGACAAACAATCTGATTATCAGAAAAAAATATTTTGGAGACCATCTGTAGTAGTTACAACTTTTTCTAGGAAAATAATTTAAAATAGAATCCCTTTTACATTGAGAAATTCTTAACTTCAGATGTATGCTTTAGACAAATATAAAGGTATTTCCTTTAGAAAATCTTTCTAAAATTACACCATAAAATTTATTTTTTTTATTCCTTTTGAGATGATAATTTGGAAAATGTTCTTTCAATACCACATGGGAAAATTTTCCTTAGAAATGTTCAGAAGAAAATTCTCAGGTCTGGGAATGACTTTAGAAAAGACACTTTAGGCAAATAGGAACTGCTCTAGGAAAATAAGCAGTATACAAGTTACACTTTAGAAATGACTATTTAAACAATTGTCTTTAGAAAAGCCTGTTAAAAAAAAAATCTTGATATAACACTATTTCTAGAATGATTCTATAGAAGAAGGTGGGTAAAAAGCTGTCTTCAGAAAGAACGCTTTAGAACACTGTAGATAGAAAATTCTCTGCAGAATTAGTGCTTTCAGGATACTCTTTTTCGTATGGTGTTGCATAAAATGTCTTTGAAAAACTCTCATAAGAAACAAATGTTCTAGAAACTATAAATTCTTGGAAATTCCTGCCTCTTATTTTATAAGTCAGAAAATCCCTCACAGTATTTACCTTTGTAGGTCTCATGGTCTAGTTAAAAAATTCCAGAGTTCTTGGCCAGCTGTCTCCATTGCTAACATCACACCAATTTGCCTCCTTCACTCCTGAACCAAGAGAGAATCCATTTCTGATGGAATGGGGACTGTAGCAGGCATGACCAGTTGGGTGAAAAGGATTTTCCAATGGAGGATGCAATAGCTGAAGAACAATCAGTATTACATGCTCTCAAATAATGTTGGTTTTGCTTTTGTCATGAACTGCAAGGCCCTTGGGGAAGGGGGAGGTACCACCATCAAAGATGGCCTAATCAGCAGCCTACAGAGATCACACCTTCCTCAGTAATGAGGTAGAACTTGTTAGGGTAACAATATAGATTTTGGGGAGCACCGTGTGCGCAATTGAATGACGGCTTTTTTTCCTGTGTCTCAGCAAAAGTCACTGGTCACAATGCTGGATGATATATTAAAAGTAACTAACTTTGCTAATGCTTAAGTAAGCAGATTTTTAACAAAAGGATAGGGTGCAAAGTGCATGATGTGTTGTGTGAAAATAGGATACAGACCAATGGCTATCCTTAGGAGACAAAGCAGAAGTACGGCCTTGGAGATGGTGCTGACGTCAGCAAGAAACTAGAAAGAACCACCAAGAAACCACAATTGACTGGGAGAACACAGGGGTCAAAGTCTTACCAGAGAGGCATGTAAACGAATGAAATGCATAGTAAATACCATGCTAAGGAAGCAAACAGTAAACAGAGGTGCAGTTTGAGATGGGAGGAGAAATGGGTGGAACAAAAGGAGTGATGGAGGTGAAGTGAATGTTAATGAGTATGAACCAAGGTGTATACATGTGGAAAAAATATATTTTTTCGGTGCAGCTCCCCCGTTTGTTGTTTTTTAGGGAGTGTGCCCATCTTGATTTGAGTATCCATTCATGCACCGCCTTGGCACGGGTGCCTAGTGATGGATGTGGAGAGGCTTCTTGCAACCTCTGATAGAGGTCCTGATTACCCCAGGGAAGACCCCAGAACTCTTCTGCCATGACTTTGAGTGTTTCTTCAGTGGTGGGGTCTCCCATTGGCGGTCCCTCAAGGTGGGTTGTTCCTCCTGACAGATATTTGTGGGGCTCCACCTCCCCTACACCCCTTCCATATGCCAGCCTCCAATGGGCCACCTGATCTTGATGTGGCTGACCAACCGGTGTTGAAGACTCTTACCTGTCGCATGATCTCAGGTATCGGATCTTCTTCTTTTCCTAATAGACTCTGGGTCTGTGGGATGTTCCCGTCTCCTGTGGGCCTCCTGTGTTCTCTGCCAGTTGTCTGCTGCTTCTTGTAAATTGTCCTTGGTGTATGGCTGTCACCCAGACCCCTCAATGAAGAGTCACCAGCAAATAAAATGAAATAACAAAATAAAACAGAAGGCAACTCAGTAACAGGCATAGGCCAAAAGGAAGTGAAAGGTAAGGATGCCAATGAAAGAAAAAAAAAAGACAGGTATGCAAAAGGAAAGATCAGGCTTGATTGCCTGAATATACTGGCTCTGCTCTAGAGTCTGTGCCCTGCCATATCCCCTGACACTGTTCCACTCTCTGATGGTTGAGGGTTTCCCATACCTCTCTCTAGGTTAATTCTTCTCCCACAACCTGGTTTGAAAGCGTCCAGCGTGGGGAGTGTCCACCATCCTCCATGCTTCTCCTTGGTCTTCTTGGAGCAGGATCCCTTCTCAAATGCTAGTGCCATCTGTGACTGGCATGGGACTTCTCCACAGCTGTTGCTTTTGGGGCATCCCTGCCCGATCAGAGTTTCCTTCTTTCCAACACTGATTGACACCAGCATGGAAAGCATCCACAGCCTCCACTTCCTCTCCCACTCTCTTCTGCTTCCAGTTGGTGATGGCTTTTATCCTGACTGGCTGGTGATCATACGTGATGCCACCCGCTGGCCCCAGCTGTATATAGGCATGGCTGATGAACCACATGGGCTTTTCTCATCGGCAGCTCTTGCCTGACGTCTGGAGCCCTAGAGTAAGTATTCTTTACTTTTGGGCTTTCCTCTCTGGGGGTGCGTAGCCCCTATGCTTGTACCCGTGGGACAGGGAGCTAATCTGAAGCTGTCTCCATTCTGAATAAAGCTTTTGCGAGCAAAGTGTGCTCGTGTTTGCTCCCTGCTTGCTCTGGCTAATGAGTAACAGGATCCATGGGCAATTGGACCATCGTCTCCCTAGTTGTTGGGTGTTGTATGGAGTTGGGGTCTAACATCTTGGTGTAGCTGGCAGGATTCAACACACATTTGGAGGGGGCTGATCATCCCGATGCTACCAGGGTAAAGTTTAGCTGCATACTTATACACGAGTGTACTAGATTCTCTCGGGCCACCTCAGCTATCATACCCCATCTTTTACCTTTCCCCAGTAGAATGGAAGTGGGTTCAGAGGCTTTTCCTCTGGGGTCAGGGTGACCTCAGTGGTGTTTCTGTAAGTTGGGTTAAACAGAATGGGGGTCCAGAACCCTGGGAGAGTCCATCTAGCCTGGTTTGGATTACGGCCTGGAGTTGGGTCGAGGGAATTTTAAGTAAAGCAACTGCCCTCCAGGATTTAGCTTGGAGTGTTCAAGATTTCACCTCCAGACTGCTAACACCTAAGAGAGGGAGCCTCAGAGTAAAGCCTGCACCCTGGCCAGATGTACCTTAACTTTGATGACAGCCTAGGCTTAGTAGATATAGAATTGTTTAATTGTCTGTATTGTTGTTTTTTGTTCTTGCTCTGTATTAATAAATTCACCTATTATTGACTAGCAGGTGTTGTGGTCAGTCTGAAAGTTGTGTCCGTCCAAAACAAAGGTATAGGTGCTCGGTTCAAATCCAGTCTAACAATTGGCAACTACATCAGGACACAAAAGTAGTAACCTGACTGATGAGAGAACTTGTTGATACAGAGTGATCTGTTTTAGAGGGGTTAGCTGAAACTTGTAGTAAAGTTATATAGGAAGTAACTGAAGTTATAAGTATTGTGTAGGAGATGCTGTTTGTTACTGATGGTCAGGAGACTTTGTTCAGGCCAGGCAGAGTAGTGAACAGGAGTACGTGCTGTGGAAGTATATGCTGTGGTCCACTTGTATTTAAGTAAAAACCTCCTGTTGTGTTTACAATAGAAAGCTAAAAAGCAAAGGAAATCATCTCTCTGCTAGAAAGGCTGTGTGAATGAACAGGGTCCTTTAACTGTAAGGTCCTCAGGAAAATAATTACAGCCATTTTTAGAGAAAAGACAAAAGCAGGTGTGTTTGCTGTGAAGTTTGTAAAGTGTAAGTTACTAGTACAAGTTTTAGCAAGACAAAGTGTTATACAGGCAGTATAGTTTCAAAGAGATCAAAGCCAGTTAGAGAAATATGAGACAGACACTCTAGAATCCTGTGTATATCAGAAAATGGAGGCAAAAAAGAACAGAAAAAGACAAGGTATGTTACTGGACATCTGCTCAGGCAGTGGCAGAGAATTTGTGATTGAATGTGAAGGGAAACTTAGTTCTCTCTCTCCCCTGCCTCTCTAGGAACAGTGAAGAACTTAGAAAAATAGAAATAGTTGTAGGAGTGTAATTGCTTATTTTAAGAAACATCAGGGTATAGCTGTGTAAAGAGAAATCAGTGCTCAGAATTTCTTTAAGTTGCTCTGAGCAGGGAAAGAGGAGTGAACTTATTCTTAAGAGGCATAATATGTTTTTCTCTGCAGAGGCATAGTTTAAAGGTTTCCTTTTTAAGGTGGGAAAAGTTTTCCTAAAGGAATTCTATGTACTGTGTAATTTGTCACCCACAGTCTTTCAGGGAAACTTTCTTAGTCCTGAAGTGAAGCCTGCTGAGCTGTACAGCTATAACAGAGAGAAATTTGATGAATAAATTAGTTTACAAAGAGCAAGGCAAGAAGGGGCCACTGATAAGAACGGCTTGTGAAGCCTGTAGCCCAGAAAGGATATGGTTAAAATATGTTAAGAAAAGGAAAACTAAAAGTTGAGTGAAACCTAGAAAAAGTGTTAGGATTCTGAAAAGTTGTTAAAAAGAGAGAGAAAAAAAGAAAAGAAAAATCTAATAAAGAGTCTTCAGAGCCCTAAAGGACCAAGTAATCTGGCAGTCCAGAAAAAAGGCATAGAGAAAAAATCAGTTAGAGCTGCCAGAGACTGGAGCCTGCAACCTCAACTAACCCGAGGGGTGGGCAAAAAACCCAGAAGTCAGAGACTGTGGCCATCAGAAATAAAGAAGATCAAAGCAGGAGAGTAGAAAGTTTAATCCTAAGGATGACCTGAAACTGCCACCCTCCTAGGTGTGGTGAGTGTAGTAGAGCGACCTGTAGCAGGGTAGGCTCTGCAAAATGCTGCATAATAACCACCCTGGGGAATAGGCAGAGGCAAATACAGGGTGCCTTAAAACCCTAGCTCCCATCTCATTTTCTCATTATGAATTAACAAAAAGCTAACGGGAGCATACTCCAACGGAAAAAACCCTTGGTGCAAGTAAAAAAAAAAAAAAAAAAGTGTGGCATGAAACGCCACCACTTTAAGAGAAGAACACTGCTGTAAAAGCAGCCTCTGTGAAGTGCAAGGAGGAGAAAATTTTAAATGAGTGCCAACCTGGCTATAAACCAAGCAAAGCCAGCCACAAGTGTATGAAAAACTAAACTAAAGGGATGAACTCCTTCCTTTTTGTTTTTTTGTTTTACAGAATGGGACCACCACTGAAGACAAGAAAAAAATCAAGCTTAACTGTTATGTGTAACGATTGTGTTTTACTAAGTCTGTAAAATGCTAGTATTATAAGTAATTGTAATAACAACTATGCTGGACTATAAAATGTGAAGCAAAACTTCTTGATAAGCTATGAAATACCTGAAAAGGGGCTACAAAATGATACATTGTGCAAAGCATTACCTCCATGACCTTGCAGAGTTCAGCCATGCCAAAAATAAAAAAAGGCTACTAAATTGTTTGCTTTGTCATCCTTTGTTTCCCTTTACACCCTTGTTTTTGTTTTGTTTGTGTTAAAATTAATGTATTTTAGTTTGTATAGTAAAAATAGTAATGCAATGTGGTTTTATTAATTCCCAGAATTTATGCAAAGATTAGGAACACAAAGTAAAATAAAAACCAGGGCCTTCCTGTGCAAACAGCATACCTATTTTCCATGGCAAGTTAAAAAAGGTCCTTTTTAACCCTTGACATTTATTCAGACTTTTAAAAAATCAAAGTCACTAATAGTGCTACAATAACACTGTAGAATCAGAAAAAAATGAATGCCTTAAACTTTGATCATACGAGTTATAAGATGACATAACTGCTTTGTGGGAAATTGCTGGTTCTGTATAGTAGAACAGATAAGAGAAAGTGTTTGTTCTTTGTAACTCCTCTGAAACTGCTTCACTCACCGCGGCCTTGAAGATAGCAAAAAGTATGTACAACTCTGATTTCCAGGTGCAAGAAGGGAGTGTTATTTCTCCCTTTGTCTCCCCCTATAGTTCCCAGCCTGATAACAGCAAAGCAGTATGAAGTAATGTTTGTAGCTGCTTTTCTAGCTAATTCCACTATATGATCATGTGAGTTGTAAGCGACTGTTAAAAAGTATATAAGTCTCCTGATTTTGCTCTTGGGGGGGGAACCCCTTCCAAGTGCTTGGGAAATCCATGTCACTTTGGGGTCCCCCCTACAGCCATAGTTTCATTTGAATAAAAGCTTCTACTGACCTGACTCAAAAGTATGCTGCGTGTGTTTCCACGACAACACCAAGCATCTAGTTAATGTTCAGCTGCATGTTCATGCCATTGATAAAGAAAAAAATATCCCTATGGTACCATCGTCCCAGTTCCTGGCTCAGTCCCAGGGTAAAAAGCAAGTGCCCTAAACACCCACTCAATGGTCATCAACGATAGGCAAAGGTCAGACCTCTGTCTGAGTAACACAAAAGCACCATCTACCTTGCCAGGCCCAAGGGGTGTATTGTGTGGGGAGAGTGATGAACGCTGGAGAATCATCTGGGTTTCTCTTTTGCGGCCTATACTAATTTTGTGAGGGAGTGTTAGGGTAATGGTATAGATTTTGGGGAGCATTGAGTGTGCAATTGAATTAAGGCTTTTTTTCCTGTGTCTCAGCAAAAGCTGCTGGTCACAAGGCTAGATGATATATTAAAAGTAACTAACTTTGCTAATGCTTAAGTAAGCAGATTTTTAACAAAAGGATAGGGTGCAAAGTGCATGATGTGTTGTGTAAAAATAGGATACAGACCAACAGCTATCGTTAGGGAACAAAGCAGAAATACGGACTTGGAGATGGTGTTGAAGTCAGCAAGAAACTAAAAAGAACCAGCAAGAACCACAACTGACCGGGAGAAAGTCTTATGCACGCGCTTTTAGCTGAGAGGCATGTAAATGAATGAAATGCATAGTAATACCATGCGAAGAAAGCAACCTTAAACAGAGGCACAGTTTGAGATGGGAGGAGAAATGGGTGGAACCAAAGGAGGGACGGAGGCGGAGTGAATGGTAATGGGTATGAACCAAGGTGTATAAATGTGGAAAAAACTATTGTTCAGTGCGGCTCCCTGGTTTATTTGTTTTTTGGGAGCTAGTCCAAAGCTGTCTCCATTCTGAATAAAACTGTTGCAAGCAACGTGTGCTGGTGTTTGCTCCCTGGTTGCTCTGGCTAATGACTAACAGCATCCATGGGCAATTGGACTGTCGTCTCCCTAGTTGTTGGACGCCGCATGGAGTCGGGGTCTAACAGAACTTAACACAAGTTTCTCCTCTATTGTCCATCAGAATGCTCTGTCTCTTAAGGAGGCCTGTCAGGTTTCATGTGGATCTGAGGCACAGCCATCATGGTTTCCTCTGAATTATATGGCCAACAGCCAATAATAATAATAAAGTTCCCAAAATTTATTGGCATTCTCAGACAAAAATAAATAAATAAATAAAAATCATTGGGTTTTGTAATACCCTAATATGAGGTTATTTTTTCAGATTGCACACTTTGAAGGCCAGAAAGAATCATATATGAGACCATCTAGCCTGTCCTTCCACATTATACAGGCTCTAGCATTTCACGCAGATACCCTATCTTGAGCCTAGTAACATTTGTTTGATGAAATCAAATCACCCAGATAGTCCTCTGGGCTGGCTTTGAAGGGCCAGGAGCTGGGGAATTCACCACTGCCCTTTGGAACATGTACCAGTGATTACACTTCCCTAGATCATAAGAATTTGAACCCTATTTCTCATTTCAAGATGATCACCATTCAGCTGTTGATTTTTTCCTGCCTTGCTTCATGCGCTAGGCAAAAAATATTTTGACCTGGTATTTGCTCCCTGAGAAGATACTTTGACCCTGTGAGAAAGTCATATTTTGAGCACCCAAAATAATAGAAGCTTATGCCTTTTTTCTCAAATCAAGCTGTTTGGCTTTAACTTCTAGCCATTGGTTTTTGTTTTGCTTTACTCAACACAACAACCTTTTTCATACCTGGTCTTTCCTCCTTGAGAGGATACTTGGGCAAGGCAGTCAACTTAGAGCTAAACTTTTTATTTGTCTTTGAGTATGGGGGAATGACAGCTTTCAGCCCAAGGGATTCAGGCACAGGGCCTATGAAGAGTTTGCATTTTCAGCTCAAGCTGAGAGTCTGAGAAAAATCAACTGATATTAGGAGTTGTTGCTTTAACAAAATCAACAAACAACATACCATTCTTGTTATGGTATCACGAAAGTTGGCAAGAGATTGAGAAAATGGGATTGCTCATTCTCTAGAGCAGGGGTGTCAAACTCACTTTGTACTGAATTTTGGGCCAAACCCAGACTGTAGTGTTCCTTGGAGGCCTGTGTGAAGCGACTAGTATTTGCTTTGGATTCGGTAGATTCAGGGGATAGTGATTCAATTTGGTGATTCAAATCACTGCCCCAATTTGATTCAGCTGAATTGGCAAAGCAGCCAGGCCAGGTCCATCCCTTGCCCCTCTCCCAGCCTGGCAATGGCTGCCCCAACTCCTGGCAATTGAAAAAAAAAAAAGCCCCCGATGCTTGCTGTTCTCCCACTGCCACACGTTGCGTGGGGGGCTCTGCATGAGGCCCCTGACCCCCCCCCGTCGCTCCCTCAGCCACCCCACAGGTGCCCTGCATGGGCCATCTTAAGAAATGCCTGTGCCATGTGTCCTGTGCACGAGCCCCGCAAAGCCCCGAGGCCACTGCAGAAGTGGTGAGTCCTGGGGCCTTTATCCATCTTTTTTCTTGAAGGGCCAGAGCTGGCCTGGGTGGGGTACCTGTGGGGGGGCTGGGGGAGCAGTGGGGGGATTGGAGGGCTTGTGGCAGAGCCTCCCATGCAGTGTGGAGCAATGGCAGGAAGCAGGGATCGCGCCTGTGCCCGGCAGTACCTGGTGAGCACCGGGGCTTTTCTTTAAAGTACAGAGCTGGGATGGGCAGGGCAGCCATGAGGGGGCAGGGGGAGCGGGGGAGGCAGGAGGCTGGTAGGAGTCCCCACATGGTCCCCTTCCCCAGCCCCTCCTCCTTCACCCCTACTACTTACCAACTCAGAGTCAGTTGCGGCTCCCTGCTGCAGCCACCAGGGACTGCCCAAATCATCAAAGCTCTACGAATATTTTCCAAAGATTTGGAGAGCTTTGAATTGATTTGGACCTTTAACTTGGTCCCCTGATTCAAATCAGATTCAGAGATTTGGCCACCAAATCTGGCTGAATCTCCTCCAAATCGAATCACCACCCGAAGCTTTGCATAACACTATTTCCTTGCAGGCTGGATGCTGCCTGAAGCATGAGGAAGCTCTCCTGCTGGGACCCAGATTCTCCCCTAGGAGAGGAGGATACTCCACCAACCATGCCCCTGACCTTCTAGGACCCTCCTGTATTACACACATTGCCAATTGCTCAAATCACAAGTGAGGCCCTTATGAGAGGATAAGGCAAAGTCCCACATGTATTGATTACATAAAACAATACCATACAAAGACTTCACAGAGACAAACACAAAGACAAACATACTCATCATTCACACAGACGAACACACTCAATAGAAATGTTATAGTTACCTGCTTGCTTGCTCAATGTTAGCACTAGTTGGCCAGCCCAGGCTCATTGAGAGAGATGGTGGTGGGAGCAGGGGTGAAAAGATGTGCCTATACTCCCTGATGTTGCAGTGTGAATCCTCCATTCTGGCATTGCTGCATCCCACTTTTATAGGGATTTCAAATCTTTGTTCAAAGTTGAGGTATTTTTCCATCTGCAGTCTTTGCCCAGATGTTGTTTCTCAATAATCTTCTTGTTATCTCAGCTCAAGGTCATTCCTGTCATAAAAGTGAGTCTTCCAGCCTTGAAAGTTGTTTAAACTAAATTGCAGGACAAGCAGAATTCTTCCTTTACCCTGTAGCTTAGCTTATCTCCTCTGCAACTGGTCACAGGCTAGTTCTTCAATCATCCATTAGTTAGTTTACTGTCTGGTAACTCATACATTTGGCACATCGTTAAGACAATGCTTGGTTACATAGACTGTTAAATCCTCCTTTCACTTACAAGCAAAAATCTCCATTCATTCATCTACACATACACATCACGTACCCAGGGCATACAAAGATCACTCACTTATGTCAAGCAAGAAACAACATAAAATGGAGTCCTTAAGATAGTTCACAATTTAAGGAAAATACAAAAATTAACAGCAATAAGGTAAAAAAAGTCTATTAAATCCTAAGCATGATCTTTGTTTTAAGCACAAAACAATTTTAAGCTAATAAGTTTTGGTGGGCATTACATTATACATTGCTATTCCTACAAAATAAAAATATTTTTCCCTTTGACATGCTGCATTTCCCCAGTTGACCTTTCAAGCATCAGCAATGAACAGGTCAAAATTTAGACCTGTCAAACAGTTAAATGTCTGATTTCTAATTGAAGGGCTCGAAGTTTTGGATATAGCGATTTCATGCAACAGCACATATAACACATTATAATAAATGTTATTCCAATTAATATAGAAAAAATCATAATAGGATGTAACATAACATTTAGGACCGCCGTCCATGATGGTGACAATCCCTTGAAAATATCATACCAATGGTGTATCATCATTTGCCTAGCTTGTTCCAATACTCTCAGAATTTCTGAACCTTGGTGTGAAATAGTTATAACACATAGTTGGTTTTATTCTTGTGTTGTAGTAATAAGATAGCTAATCTGTGAATTCTTTTGTAACCAATAATTTAAGATAGTCCAATGGATTCTTAAAGAGAAATGAAAATCAATTAAATTATTGCATCTACATTGATGATTTTACTTTTAAGCTCTTTGCGTAATTCAAAATGCTCAAAAGAAAAATAAGGAAAACATAACAATGTGATGATAAATCTTAACAAAGTAAAAAGCAAAAAGCAACAAGCAAAGCTAAGTCAAAATATACAGGGATCATGACATGCAGTTTCCAGCATCATGTGCAGCTTCGATATATATTTGTTAAATAATCGGTCATGTTCGATTCATGACACACAAATATATAAAAAATAGAAGAACACAACAACAAATACAAATTAACGCTTGTTCTCTTTCATAAGAGAGGGTACAACACTGGCATCTTGTAACTTTCAAATAAATTTAATAAACTGAATTTCAAACACCGTTGTATAACTTTAACTGAAATACATGTACCCATTTTGATTCTATTCCCAAATGTTATAATTATTTATTTTTTCTGTGAGGCATTTTTGTATGTTCTGGGCTGTGCATGATGCTGGCAGGCAAAAGGCGGATGCTTGTGGCTGCCTATGGCCTCTTCTTGCAGGGCACAGGCCCATCCATTGAGGGTTTAAATTTTTGGTTTTTTTAAATTTAAGTGTAGGCCAGAGGTGGGTGAATGTATGTATAGGAGTGTGGTGCAGGGATGGCCGGGACATGGGAAAAAGCTTGGGCTCGGCTATGGCCTGCTTGCGTGACCTAGTGGTCTGTGTGATAACTGCAGGGTCCGAGCAATTTGAATTTAAGCCTGTGTGCGCGCAGAAACTCCCAACTGGACCCCTGTCACCAAAATGTTTTTTCACCACAACACATGGATGCTGTCATTGGCCCCAAAATCAAACAAAGTAGTGGCAAGGCTCTGAGGTGGAAAAATGCAGGCCTCGGTGTGGCCCTGATTTAGGCCCGTGCTTCAATTGGAGCGCTCAGAGTGTGTGTGAGGAAGGGAAACTTGGGGACCCAAATTGGGGTATTTTTGTTCTTTTTGAATTTTCGGGCAGCCAAGACTGTTGAGGCCTGAGCACGAGGAAGCCAGCAACTCTTGAGGCTTTTGTTGTACGTCCTGGGCTGTGCATGATGCTGGCAGGAAAAAGGGGGATGTTTGTGGCTGCCTCTGGCCTCTTCTTGCAGGGCACAGGCCCATCTGTCAAGGGTTTACATTTAATTTTTTTTTTTTTTAAGTGTGGGGCTGAGGCGTGTCAATTTATGTGTGTGGTGCTGGAAAGGCAGAGTCATGGGAATGAGCTTGGGCTAAGCTTTTACCTGCTTGTGTGGCCTAGTGGTGTATGTGTAGACTTCACTCCCCCCCAAAGAGTTGCAAGTTCAAGCCTTGTTGTGTTCCCAGACTCCCAGGTGGAGCTTCACAGCCCAGATATATATATATTTTTTTTTTTTTGCACCATAACACATGGGTGGTGCCATGCACCCCAGAACCAAACCGAGTAGTGGCAAGGCTCCAGGGTAGAAAAGTGCAGGCCTCGACATAGCATGCCGAACCCCATTCGGGGTTTGGCATACCACGCCAAGGCCCAGATTTAGGCCGGTGCTTCCATTGGAGTACTCAGAATATGCGTGAGAAAGGGGAACTTGGGGGGCTAAAATGGGTTTTGTTTTTTTTTTTAAATTTGGGGCAGCTGAGACTGTTGAGGCCCAAGCACAAAGAAGCCAGCAACCCTGGAGGCTTTTCTTGTATGCCCTGGGCTGTGAAGCATGCTGGCAGGCAAAAGGGGGATGTTTGTGGCTTCTTCTTGCAGGACACAGGCCTGTCTGTCAAGGGTTAACATTTTTTTTTTTAAGTGTGGGCTTGAGGTGTGTCAACGTATGTATATGAGTGTGGTGCTGGAAAGGCAGGGTCATGGGAATGAGCTTGCACTGTGTCTTGACCTGCCTATGTTGCCCAAGGGTGTGTGTGATAGCTCCCTAGCCAACAAGTTGCAAGACAAGTATGGGTTTGGGACCATTGATCTGCATGCTAGATGACAGGTGGCTTCTACTGTTCCCTGAGGCCAGCAGCACCAGTTAACTTCCTTGTGTTGGGTCTTGGCTGTGCCCAGCACTGGCCCATGATAGAAGCAGTGTTTTGTCATCCAGCGTGCAGGTCTGGGGCCTTCTATGCCTGCGGCGACTCCAGCACAACCCTCCCATGTGTGTGGGTCCATACTGGATAACAGGATGCTGTTGATAAGTGTTGTTAGCTTTGCTTTGAACAGTTTGAGGTGCAGTTTTCCAGAAACCTCTGCACCAGTGTTGTTGAAACTTCACAGGCTTTATGCCCTCAGGAGGGGCTAGAAGTCCTGCAATTTTTGTCCAAATCAGGGAAGAAATGACAACATTTCGGGGATTTTCATGATTCCCCATTATAGCCTATGGGCAAAATGTTGAAACATGTCAAAACAGAGAAACAGTTTAGACAAAATGAAATAGAACAATGATTCAAAACAAAACAAAATGATGAAACGAAACACTGCCCCTTCAAAACGGTGAAATGGAAGTCAAAAGAAAATGGTGCTCTTTCACACAGCCCCAAATGACAGTGCCAATATGATGCAGCACCCTTAAAAGGACCTCATAGTACTCCTGGGTGCCACAGCATCTTGGTTGAGAATCGCCATTCTAGACCAGCTATACTGTCTAGGGAATATATCCCCATGCCAAGACCTGCTTTTCACGGTGAGTCTAAATCAATGGTTTTCAAATTCTGTTCCATGAAGCCCTGGGCTTTCAAAAGTGATCATCAGGGGTTGAGGCTGAGCATGATGAGAGATGATGTGCTGCCATTGGAGGCCAGGTCATCTGGATCCATGTCAGTTCACAGAATAGTGGTAGGGGTTTCATGGCAGAAGAAGTGTTATGAGAAGCTTCTGTGGCTTTAGGTAGTTTGAAAACCACTGGTCTAGAGGATGGGAAACCCTTCTCTATGCTGGTCATGAAAGGACATGATGCTCAAGAGCAGTGGTTCTCAACCTTTTTTGTACTGGGACTCATTTGTAAAGATCAATGGCCAGTCCTGAGCCCCTGGTCCTGCCAGTGACCCTCACTCCCAAGCCACAGTCCCCTGCCACCCTGGGCCATGCTGGTGTCCCTCACAACTTGCAGTCTCCTGCTCCCTGAATTTGTCAGAGGGGGCCCCCAGCTGACCCTGTCTCACTCGGGCCTGAGTACAGTGACTGTGGCAGCTCTGGCTCATGCAGGTGGCATTGGAGTGAATCCAGCCCCAACACAGGCTGAAGGGGGAAGGAGGGGAGGCCTGTGGCACCTCCCCTGCCCTAGGCTGGGGCTCCCACGCTGCACCAGGCAGCCTGGTCATGGTCCTGCCTGCCCCCCAAGCAGGTCTCCTAGACATTCCAACCCTGCATGTATGGGCACCGCTCCATGTACCACTTGCCCAGTCATGTAGCTTCCTGCCACCCTGGAAGGACTGCTCCCTTATCTCACTGGAAGGGAAGACACCTCCCCCCACTCCACCACTGCCTACCCTGATACAGACTTGGCATATGTCCACCTTCCCCCACTGCCAGCAGGCACCCCACACACACACACACACATTCCTGTTAGACCCTGACTCCACGCGGTGCCCAATGACTTAGGGAGATGATGATTCAATTGCTCATGGATCCTGTTACTCATTAGTCAGAGCAAGCAGGGAGCAAACACCAGCACACATTGCTCGCAACAGCCTTATTCAGAATGGAGACAGCTTTGGACTAGCTCCCAAAAAACCAAAAAACTGGGGAGTCGCCCTGAACAATAGTTCTTTCCACATTTATACACCTTGGTTCATACATATTAAGATTCCCCCCGTCTATGTCCCTCCTTTGGTTCCACCCATTTCTACTCCCATGTCAAACTCCGCCTCTGTTTACTGTTTGTTTCATTAGCATGGTATTCCCTTCTTTTACATACTTCTCTGCAAAGCATGACCCTTCTGCAAAGCATGACCCCTATCTTCTTTCACTTGCGGTTTCTCACTGGCTTTTTCTGGTTTTCTTGCTGAATATGTAGCAAAACCCCCAGTTTTTCTTGTTTATTATTTTAAAATGCATTCCCTTCCCCTCCCCAACCATTTCTAACTTTTTTTCTCCCTCTCTATTCCCTATAGATAAGTATAAGTTTGCTAAGACACAGGATAAGCTTCAGCATTTTATTTTGGTAACAAGTTGTATTTGTTTTGTTTTTTCTCCTTCTTTATATTGTATAATTATTATATTTATATTGATTTTTACTGTTCTATATTACTGTTTTACTGATACTATATGATTTAGGCCTACATATGTAAGTTAGCATAAGTCATGCCAAGTTTCCATTTTGTTTGTCAAGTCTCCACCTTGTCTCCATGCCCTGTTGTGTAACCTATGACTCATACTACCCGTCCTATGTAACTTTGTTCCTGAATGAATGGGGATGAATGAGGGTGCTTGAGAGACAATGGCAATAGGTCTAAAAATAGGTTCCTTTGCCTGATCGAACCATCAGAACCAATATCTGGACAACAATCCAGCCCTTGGAACCACCCTCAGCATTCAAGAAACAAAAGATGAGGCAACCCACCATTGTGCCAGGCTGCACATGCTCAGTATGAACACCTGAAGCCCCTTGGAACAGGACTGACATTGCCTGGACAGGCCCTCTGATAGGAGATCATAGGTAGTCTGCCCCATAAAAAGGGGTAGTGAAGACTTACTCCTTGGGACACCCTCTCCATCTGGACCAGCACCTCACCACACCACCTATCCACCCAGAGGCCCTGTTAGTGACCCTCCTCTGGACAATACCTGCTGGACAAAGACCCCTTTCCAGCCTGGATAGGTAGCTATCACCCCCACGCTCTCTTCAACCAAGGACTTGGACTCTGTTTCTTTTCCCTACCTGGACTCCAACCCTTCCACTGAGTCTCTTTCTCCTGCTGCCATTGTGAGTGCTTGTGTGTGTGTGTATGTGTGTGTGTGTGTGTGTGTGTGTGAACCAATAACTTCATGGGACTGTGTAGTGTGTTGTTTGTTTAATAAATCTGTTATTTTGAAACCACAATTTGGGTTTTTGTCTGTTTCCTGACTGTTTCCTCCTTGCCACCACTTCTCAGCCCCAAGCTCCCAGCTGTATGCTTCAGTTTCCAGTCCCAAGCTCCCAGCTGTATGTCTCAGTTTCCAGCCCCAAGCTCCCAGATTTCTGCTTCTCTCTCTCTCTTTCCTGGATGTCTCCTCCTTCCCACTGGGCTTTCTCCATTGCACCAGTGACCTCAAGTAACCCTGGGGCCACTTGACCTTAAGTAACCCTAAGCGTCAGGTCCTCAGCCCAGCTTCTTTCTAGTCTACTGGTTCCAGTCCCAGTTCTGGCAACTTTCACTCTTTACACTTTCTCTCTCACCTTACCCCAAACACACACATATATACCATACCATCCAAGTTAGGAACTCACCTGTGTGTATGTGTAGGTGCGTGGTATGTATGTGAGAGCCCAGCAGGAAAAATTATGCTGAGGGGAAACCAGCACGGGTTCGTAGCAGGTAGATCATGCCTGACTAATCTAGTCTCTTTTTATGACCAGGTTACAAAACACCTGGACGCAGGAGTAGGGGTTGACATCATTTACTTAGACTTCAGGAAGGCCTTCGATACGGTATCCCACCCCATACAGGTGAAAAAGTTAAGAGGCTGTGGCAAAACTCCTTGCTGAAAGGAGTATTTCCAGAGGCAAGGAGAGGGACTTCTGGTGGCAAAGGTCAGGGGTTAGGGGGCAGGACTTCTGGTCATAAGATGGAGCCTGGGGGGTGGGGCACCCATCAAGGGGCAGGGCTACCCATGCAGTAACTCAGTAAGCAGCCCTCTACCAGAAATAATTGCTCATCCCTGTGATAGATAGAACTTATTTTATTTTATGCAGCCAAATTACTTTACTTAGATGCATAAGTGCCACTTATGGAGTGCCTGTACACACCACAGGTTTTAATTCTCATTAAATTAGATAGGTTTATAAAATTTAAACTTGTTTATTTTGGAGCGTCACAGCAGTGTTTACACACATTAGGTTTTCAAACAAAATTTTTAAAGCATCATGAAATCCTGCTTGTGCAAACATACACGCAGTTGCAGGACATGAAAGGGCAAAAATTGTGGCATGTATATGAGCCCATGGGCATTTAAACTTTAAGTCCTATTTCACATGTAGGATAAATGTTGTAACAGGGAGTCAAGTCACTATTATAAAGAATGGACAGAAAAGCCTGGAAAGATGACATGGCCTCCTTAAGACTCATTTTTGGGCCAATAGGAGCAGAGGCCTAAAGGGGAGCTTAAGGGAAGGCAGAGAGACCCAAGTAATAAACCCACTACTGGTACAGTGACTGCACAGGCAGTGAGGGACTCCTCCATCAGGTGGAGCAGAAGGGGTCATGTGATTGGAAAAGGAGAAGAGCTAGTGAGTATAAAAGCCTACCCCAGGATAGAGGGGGATATTCAACCCCACATTGTAGAAGAGGATGGATTTCCTTTGGCAGATTCAGGGGAAAGCTGCTGCAGATTAAGTGAGTAGACCCAAATTAGGGAATAAGCCTCAGTTGGTGTTTTTGTTACAGTAGTAATCCTGAGGGATAAAATATTAGATTACTGACTGTGTGTATTTACCTCAAGGTGGGGAAGAGCCAAAGACCACAATATCCCTGTCACTGTCTTGGACAAATTTTATAGGTGTGCCAATAAGTGAATTGGAACAAAGTGTTGGATATACTCCTCATCTGCAACAATGAGATAACCGATTAGGCACTCAGGATAAACCACTACAACCATGCTGTTTTTCATTGCATCACTGCTAAAATGGCAGCTCAGGAACACAACCAGGACTGTAACCAGTACTACACAAAGACCAATATCCTGAACCTGAGGTACAAGATGGCATGACACACAATTGGATCTCTGGCATCCACAGGATGATGGCCACCTACTAGAAGGATTTTTTACACATCCACAAGGTGGAATGACTCTTCGCTTTATTGTTGGCAATGCTGGGCAAAAGGCACCAAAGACTCTGATGCTTCCAAGGAAGAGGAGAAGAAAGCCCTGCCTAAGTCTGTTCCCACAGCACCTTGGATCTTATACAGGAAGTCAAGCCACTTTCAAAAGACTTCTTGATTCTTTTTGGTGAGGAAGTAAAGCCTTACCATCCTCTACCATAGGAAAGTGATGACAAGATCAACACTGGGACCGACATGAAGCAGTCTACATCATCCCAGAACATCAGTCTTTCAGTGTTACATCAGGTTGTGACACCAAGCTCTTGCCCCTTACACTCCCTGATTTTCAGCCCCTTGATGCTATTCCCTCCCTGTCACTGCCCACAGCTCTGGCCATATTGCAGACATGAATACTGATGACAAGTGAGTGACCTAGACAAATTGCAGGACTGGGCCAAAAGGAATTTCATGAGGTTCGACTAGGACAAGTGCATAGTCCTGCACTTCAGATGAAACAATCCCATGCACCAGTACAGGTTGGAGACTGACTGGCTGGGCAGCAGCTGTGCAGAAAAGGACCTGGGGGGTCACAGTGGACAATAAGCTGAATATGAGCCAGCAGTGTGTCCTTGTTGCCAAGAAGGGTAACAACATTGGGCTGCAGTAGGCCCAATCCAGCACAGTGTTGGCACATTGGTGCAATCCAGCACATTGCCCCCAACCCACTCCCCATATCGCACCCCCACCCTGTGTGCTAAATTAGGCCCACTGTCCCTGCCCCAGCCCCAGCCCTGTGTGCTCCACATTATGCCTACTGCCTTGGCTATGGCCCCACGTATGCCAGATATAATTTAAACATTGTCAACCTTGTTCCTCCTTGATAAGGAGCCCATGAAATTTTATTTTTAGTTTGAAATGTTGAATGAAAGTTTTAGCTATGTATACAATGAGCACACTAGTCCACAGCCCTTCCCCGCTACTTGTCTTCCTGTTGTCCCATGTCCCACACTGTCTTGAAGTTGTCTGCCAAGTTATCCCTCAAAAAATGTTCTGGTGATTGATTTTTCCTAGGTGCTCAACAACCATGGTTCCATAACAGGCCAACAGTCACTGTACTTCATCTGCCCAAGTAGTGTGGAAAGCTTCTCCATTGTCTAGCAGATGTGCAGGACACAGGTGAAGAATAGAGAGTGGGGCACGTAGTGCTTGGAGTCACCAGGCAGACACCCTGTATCTTTCATAATCATAGAAGCATAGAAAATTAGGGTTGGAAGGGACCTCAGGAGGTCATCTAGTCCCACCCTCTGCTAAAAGCAGGGCCATACCCAACTAGATCATTCCACCCAAGATTTTGTCAAGCTGGGCCTTAAAAACCTCCAAGGATGGAGATTCTACCACCTCTGTTGGTAACTCATTCCAGTGCTTCACACCCTCCTAGTGAGAGAGTTTTTCCAAATATCCAACCTAAACTTCCCTTGCTGCAACTTGAGACCATTGCTCCTTGTTCTTTCATCTGTCACCACTGGAAACAGTCCAGCTCCACCTTCTTTGGAACCCCCTTCAGGTAGTTAAAGGCTGCTATTAAATCCCCTCTGTCTTCTCTTCTGCAGACTAACTAAACCCAGTTTCCTCAGCCTTTCCTCAGAAGTCATATGCCCCAGCCATGAACCATTTTTGTTGCTTTCTGCTGAATTCACTCCAACTTGTCCGCATTCTTTCTAGGGGGGGGAGGGGGGGCACAAAACTGGACACAATATTCCATTTGTGGCCTCACCAGTGCAGAATAGAGTGAAATAATTACTTCCCTCAATCTGCTGGCAACGCTCCTGCTAATGTACTCCAGTGTGCTGTTAGCCTTCTTGGCAACAAGGGCATACTGCTGATTCATATCCATCTTACTGTCCATTATAACCACCGGTTCCTTTTTTGCAGAGGTTCTGCTTAGCCAGTCAATCCCCAGGCTGTAGCAGCACATGTGATTCTTCTGTCCTTAATACAGGACTTTGTACTTGTTCTTCTTGAATCTCATGAAATTTCTTTTTGGACCAATCCTCCAATTTGTCTAGATCATTCTGAATCCTAGCCCTACCCTCCAGTGTATCTACTACACCCCCAACTTGGTGTCATCCATGAACTTGCTGAGGGTGCAAACCAATGGGGCACTCCACTTGATACTGGCTGCCAACTAGACATTGAGCCTTTGATTACTACCTGTTGAGCCCAACACTCCAGCCAGCTTCTATCCACCTTATTGTCTATTCATTTAACCCATACTTCCTCAGCTATCTTGCAAGAATTCTGGGGGACATGGTATCAAAAGTCTCGCTAAAGTCAAGGTATATTAAGTCCACTGCTTTCCCCGCATCCACAGAGCCACTTATCTCATCATAGAAGGCAATCAGGTTGGTCAGCCATGATTCACCCTTGTTGAATCCATGCTGATTGTTCCTAATCAGCTTCTTCTCCTCCAAGTACTTAGAAATGGATTATTTGAGAATGCCTTGAGACTTCCAAAATTGTACTGCAGAATCATGTGTCTATTGATGAGGCAGTAGTAGAAGAGATTCTTCCTGACATCCAAGTACCCTATGTATGGCTTTGAGTCAGGGACAGAGCAGGTATGCTGAATCTCTGATTTTTGAGGAAGGACATGGTCACCCCCTCCACTTCAATGCTTACAAATTGTCCTCGCTTTATCAGGTTAAGGAGGCCAGAGTTGCAGAGTTGGATCTTGCCTAACTAGCCAACATTAACATGAATGAACTACCTCAGGTGGTTCACAATGCTTTGAAACACGACAGGGAAGAAGCCCTTGCAGTTGATGTACCTTCAACTATGATATGTAAGGCCCAGGATGGCAATGTTGATGCCATAAATGGCCTCAAGGAAAGTCAGCCACTGCCTTTTTTTTGTACACTGAATAAGTACACTAGATTCTGATCCAATGCTTCTAATAGAAACTTAGCCATCAGCAGAAGTTAAGATAGTATACAGTTCAGAGCACATATAAGTAACCTAGAGTTTAGGGTAGAAACATTACAAAAACACTGCAGAAGGCAGAGTAGAGATGTATCTTATAGACTAACTGTCAGGGACCCTAATCAGGCAGGCCAGCCTGGTTTAACTGCCTCGGTGCCCACACCTATCTGTGGTTTTGATTGATAAATCTGCCCCAATTAATTAACTGGCTGGCTTCCTAAATGGCTGCTGGGAGTACAGCTGTGACAGCTGAAAAGTGTGCCTGTGTGATAAAGGTGCTTGCTGATGGTTCTATGAAGATTAGAACAAGTGTTTTTCTGTATTTGTTTAGATATTAAACTATGTTGCTGCTAAAAGCCTAATTCAAGTTTAAGATGTAGTGAGGCCTTGTATAAAGTAAGGCCTAGTACATTTAGCAAAGCCTAGAAGTAGTAAGGCCCTGTGGTGCAGTTAAAATTACCTTATCAAAGGAATGCAAGGCTTGTACTGCTAATTGATCAGTCTAAAGACAGTTGAAGTACAAAGAATCTGAGTGGTCGTTTGTTATCAGTATCATTCAGAAGCTATAAATGAGCTAGAATATCTGGAAACCATTCAGAAAGAAGATACAGCTCTGTAAAAATGATTAGTTAGCTGTTGCCTGGATCAGTGGGCCCATGGACCTCGAGGAGCCCAAGGACTGCATTCCAGGGTCCTTCACGGCACCCTTCAGACAGCGCTGTTCTGGGACACCTGACTTTGCTGAACTTTGTGGAAAGGGAAGCTTGCTGTGTATCAGGCATCAGAGGGGACTGTTGATAAGTTGCTGACATGAATTGCTTTTGTCTGTCATTGTTTGTTTTGTTACTACGCGTAGTTGTGTTTTTGTTAAGTCAATAAATCTTTCTTACCTTTCTACCCCCAACCACACTCTCAATTCCAAACCCTCCACAGGCGGCAGCTGGGACAGTAGCTACCCATTTAATCCCACCCAGGCATCAGCCTTCAGGCCAGCCAATAGTACTGATTCAGCTCTGCTCTGGTGAGCCTCCGAGTTCCTGCACTGTCTGGTTTCCTGGTTCCTGATCCTGGTTTGGCTCTGTCCCTGAACTGGCTTTGCATTTATTCTTGGATCATTTTTCTGGCTTCTGGATCCTGCTTGCATGGTTCCTGAACTCTGGCTAGTCGTTTTCCCCCTTAATTATAGTAACTTAGTCATGGACTCATGATCTCTCACACAGCCTGTATTTGGATTCTTCCTTTAAATTACCCTTGGGATCTGGTAACTTGGTCCCTGATTTTTGCCTCCTGATAGGATTTATGGCAAGTAACTACTAGGCCTATGTTCCAGTCTCTTATGAGGAGAGGTGTGTAAGTTTTGTAAGCCCAACCTCACTTAATCAAGTGCTTATTTAATTTATAAGGTGCATCTCTACCCTGCCTTCTGCTTGGCTTCAGACTAACACAGCTAACTACCTCTCTCTGCTCAAGAATGTTACAATTTTCCAACAACCCCTCCACCCCCATAGCATACACATGGAGAAAATTTCCAGTGGAAGTTCAACAAAATCCCAAAATACTTCAACAAGAAATTCACAGTAGAGAACCTTAACTCTTTATATAACAGGCCAAAAAAATGGTGGGGAGGGACCGTTCGACTCTGCAACACTCACTAGTCAGCAATGGGCTGCGACTGTGAAAACCCAGGCTAAATGTTGCCAAAATCCCTCTTTATTTCTCCTCCTAGATATGTATGTATAAGTATAATCCTCTTCTACCACATGTTGAAACAGAATCTAAAAACTAAGTGTCCAAAATTGTATTTACACAGTTATGCAAGTGCCCCTTAGGTGAATAAAGGTGAAAAAAAAGTTTTAGGCCTTTATGGATTCATTGTAGTCATTTCTTTTCAGGGAAGATTCTTCTCTTCAGGAATTTTTTCAGGGCACATTTAACCTCTTGGTTCCTTAAGGTATAGATCAACGGATTCAGAACTGGTGTGACCACACTGTACGTGAGAGTGGGGATCATGTCTCCTTCAGAGGAGACCCCGGGGGAAGCTAGCATGTAGTTACCAAACACTGGCATGTAGAATAGGCAAACCACCATGAGGTGGGAAGTGCAAGTGGAGAAGGATTTTCTCCTGCTTTCCCAGGACTGCATCTTCAGAAGGAGGAATGAGATGATGTAGAGGTTAGAAAGGAGTGTGGTGTTAAAGGAAAGGAGAGCAATATTTCCAGAAAAGAAGTTGAGAAGGATCAGATTGAGCTGGGTGCTGCCACAGGCCAGGTTCAGCAGGGGCTTGATGTCACAGGAGAGGTGGTGAACAGAGACAGGGCCACAGAAGCTCAACTGAGAGGTCATAACTGAGTGCATCAGGGCATGAAGGAAGACAGTAGCCCAGGTGCTTCCTGCCAGCAGTGGGCAGGCCCATTGGTTCATGACTAGCGTGTAGTGTAGAGGGTTACAGATGGCCACATAATGATCATAGGCCATAACAGCCAACAGTATTGCTTCACTGCTTCCCAGGAAATGGAAAAAGTAGAGCTGGGCCAGACAGCCTGAAAAGGAGATGGTCTGGTTCTGCAAGGGAAAACCATCTTAGGCACAGTGACTGTGGAGTAAAAGATATCCAGGCAGGAGAGGTTGCCCAGGAAGAAGTACATGGGGATGTGAAGCTGGCACTCAGACAGCACCACAACCAAAATGGCGCTGCTACTGAGCAGGCTGGCTGTGCATACTATTAGGAAGAGAGGGAAGAATAAATGTTGTAGTTCCCTGAGGCTGGTCAGTCCTAAGAAGATGAACTCGCTTATCTCTGTGTGGTTCTCCATCACTCTGTGGGAAAGAAAACAAAGAAGACAACAAAAAACTAGACTAAACATTCAATAGATATAACATTCCAGCTTTGTAGATTTGTTTTTCTAAACCACTGGGTCATGATTGCAGTTTGGGTCAAATGTCAATGGGTGTCCGGGGAGTATTAAGGACTGAAACCAGTGTTATAGAATAAAGGAAAGAAATTTTCACTCCCTCCTTCAAGGTCTAATATCCACATCCAAGATCTTACTACACACAAACTAATACATTATAGAGGGTTATGCTTGTTATGAGGTTACCCAGAACTTGTTGATAATCATTTGCCTTGAGCAATGGATATGGGTGCAATGAGTCATTTTAAGGACAATTTCTACTACAATATTTGCATTTCTTAAAGCGCATTCAGACTTTGCAGAGGTAAAATAATATGGACACGAGTTGAACAAGGAAAAGGGAAATTACTCCAACCTGTATAGGAGAAACAGCCGTTTTTGTATGTTTTTAAGTACTCATTAGATTCAATTTAATTACTAGACATTTTTGACTACCACCACTATTCATGCACTTAAAATTGGGTGTGAATGTAATTACACTACTTTGCTGAATTTATGTTTACATGCACCCTGAGCATGAGTGTTCAGATGCTGGGGAGGGTCTGTCACAGTTACAGGGTTAAGGACATTTCTGCCAACTTTTTCTAACTGAATCCCCTCAAATACTAAGTACTGTGCCCTTACCTTGCTCAGAGTGGACTTTCACAATTTCCCTACTCTTAGACCAAGGTCTGAATGCAATACCCTCCCTGTGCCACATGCTTCATCCTTTGTTTCTATACTTCAGTTATTCATGGCCTGAAGGGCTCAGAGATCTGAAGTCCTTTTTAAAAAAACAAAGCAATAAAACTCCTTATTAAAAATGAAACAATATCAGAAAAAAAGTTTTGTAGTCTACACATTGCTATCTCACCTGTAGTCCCATCATCCTATGATATCACCATAAACAAACATACCTTTTGCAGGAATCTATGTCTAAATTTAATTCCAGTCAAGATCTGTCCTTAATACTTCTTTACATACCCGTAGGTCTTGTTCTTTTTCATGACCTTCTGGAGTTTCCATGCTCTCCTGTATCTGGCAAGCCTTGGCCATTTCAGAATGCACCAGTTTAAAACACTGGATAAAAGCAAGAGACAGAATCACCCATGGCAAGAGTCATAACAGCACCCTTTAACATATTTTCATTGTTTGTGGAAAGGTCATTTCCATGAGCCATTCTTTTTCTTTCTGCCTGCATTAAGAACAGAGAGCCAATGAACTAAGATGCTTTGTGCATACAGCACATACCATATCAAGTAATCAGGCTGATGTTTAGTATTCATAAGTCCATCTCCATCTCAATTGCACAGGTAAGTTTCGATCATTTAAAATATGAGTTCATACACTTCCGTTCACAAAATAAGTGGGAGGTGGGGGGAAGGAGTGGGGGAGAGAGAAGAACCCCAGCAAGCATAGAATTAAATATTTAGGGCCAGATTCTGTTCCACTTATTAGACATGTAAGTGGATTTTGGCTCCTAAGTGCAAATCAATACCATCCCTGCTTAAGTCACTGAAAAACAGTTAAAATAGGGCGAGTCCCTTTCCTTCTCTCTTTCTTGTGACTCAGTCTTAAGAGGGCAATGGTGGAGTGTTACAAAATTAGACTGGATTTCCAGGACTTTAACAGGGTGGAGCAGAGCCACACTTCGATGTCAAATCCAATTAGACACTTAATAGGTTACGGAGAAGAATCGAGCTTCTCTCTAACCTTGATTGCTGTAGCTGATCCTACTCCCAGTTCAGGTATCTGATATCTTCTATCTGTAGTATATGGTATAGAACCTCTATATCCTCTATCTGTAGTATATGGAATAGAATTAAGTAGGGCTGTGAGAAACATCAGAAAGAAATTTAGCCCACAGCCTTGCTCAAGACAGGCTCCCCTCTATCCAAACTATCCCAGATAATGCTTGTCTAATCTGTTATTACAAGCATCATGAACAAACTCGCACAAACAACTATCAAACCTAATGCCCAAAACATCAAAATGCCCCTTAACTTGCTACAGGGGATCAAGGGTAGAATCCTTTTCACTGATTTGTAAGCTGAAAAAGTCTCCTCTTTGTGTTCTCTCTTACAAGCAGTCAGCAACTACCCAGAGCCACAGGACAGATACATCCAAGTCCTACATTCATGTTTATTATGATCTAGAACAGTTTCTGCCATTCCTTCATTATTATCATCATTGTTGTTGTTGTTGTTGTTGTTATGATGTGAGGAGTTAAAATAACAACACTAACATTTGACAGAACTTACTGACTCTATTAGCCAAGAACGATGACAATGATTTTATTATTGCATTAATATAGCACTTTTTCTCCATGTTTCACTGTATTTTACTAAGGAAATATTAAGGCAAAGAGAAATGAAACAAGGCTCCACATTCCATTTCTCTACCCATGGGTAGCTAGGAGCAGCAACTGAAAGAAAAGAAGAAAGAAAGGAGAAACAAAAGAATTTCCAGTCCTAATCCTTTTATTTGTAATTTCATAAAATATTATTGACTTCCAGCTCATACCTTACCTGCATCTGAGTCCTTTACAGACTTAAATAAGCTAACCATGACTTGGGAAAAAGAAGGCAATTGAAATGTCTCAGGAACTTCTGTAAGTTCATAGGAAATTAAAGTTGTTTGTCTGTCAAATGTAATGGAGCATTAGTGAAAGCCAGGAGCCATTGATATCTCACGCTCTTGAAGAGTCTCTTTAAACTAGTTGAAAAGTTAAATAATATTAATAAGTATAATACATTTTGGAGTAACCATACTGAAACTGATTTCACTATGAATTTTGGTATCTTTGGCACAGAAGTTACATTTGTCATGTGACTGGCCCTTGAAAGTACTCTTCAGCCATGTTCTTACAGAAGTGCATGGCTGCACAGTGCTTTAAAAGTGCCTGAATGTGCGACAATCTGAACCTTCATTACATGAAGGTTCAGACGAAGGTACTCCAAAGTGGAGCACCTTCATTAATGTCTGTCACAGCATATACTAGGAGCAGGAATGGGTTGATGGAACCCAACCCCACCCCCAGTGCTGTCTTCAGAATGATGAGAGGAGGAGAAGGGAGCGGAGGGACTTTGCCTGGGTTTTCCCCAACTTGTGCTGGATGGTGGGGTGTGTGGATTGGAGCTCCTTTGAGGTGGGGCAGGGGGAGGGGGCGCTCCAATCCACCTTCCCCACCCTCCAGTGCCCCAGATAGGGCTTCCTCCCTTCCCTTCATCCCACCCATTCTGAAGGTAATGGGGAGGGACAGGCAGCTGCTCCAAACTGGAGATGAATCCCTCAACCCCCTGGACCCAACAACAAATGTCTGTTGGGTAAGGGGGAACACTATAATGACACTTCCTGTGAAGCACCATAAATTACATCAGGGAGTTGCAGGTCTGTCAACTCCCTTCAAAAATCAGTTTAATTTTATCTGGGTTAACAATAATATAGTAACTTTTTTTTTTTTAAATTTCTGAATCCAGCCCTACCCTGGTTTGGGGCTTTTAAGTTTTTTGGTTTTTTTTCAATCCTTTTTCAGTTTTATTCTCCCTCAAGGTGGGAGCAGGCACAGGAAGGGGAAACCTAGCATGCCTGCAGGTTTACCCCACTGTGGCTTAACACGTAAACATGACAAAAGCTTTGCTTTCAAAACTTTGGGGTACAGTTCCCCTGAACCCCCTGCACCAATCTCCTTGAAACTTAGCAAATATCATGCCCTCAGACGGAGCTACCATTCCTGCAAGTATCATCCAAATCAAGCTTGAAATGACAAAGGTATAGGCTATTTTGTCCTTCCTCATTATATCCTATGGGTGAAACGTCAAAACAGTTTTGCCGTTATGACCCTGTTTTGATGGAACAAAACAGAACAGCTGTTTTGAATCAAAACAAAATTTGAAATGAAATGCTGTTCCGTAGAAACATCGAAACACTGGTTGAAACGGAATGCCGCCGTTTCACACAGCGCTACTTTGCAGCCATCTATAGACCGCTATAGATTATAGATACCCCAGTGTACCTCTCACTCTATGTTATCTTTAGTGCCCAATTTTCAGTGAAGCTGCACTTTTCCCATTATGCAACTTTTGCTGCCCCTTTGTGCCTATTACAATGCATAGCCATCCTTCCCCATTCTTCACCTTCTCTATACCCTTTAGTCATAATCATCAGGTGCAGCTGCTCTTTTCCCACTCTTCCCTTTCATCCATATCTTGTGACACCATAACTTACACCAACTCTTCTGCAACTTGCATCCTCTGATGAATCTACTGGTCATATACAGCAAACCATCCCTTTCCCTACTCTTCATCCTCTGCCACGTTTTAATGTCCATTAAATAGTATCACAATACAATACATCATTTACCTCCCCAATCCTCACCTTCCCTCTGCTACCCCTTAGGGCAGGGGTGAGTAAAATATGTCTCATGGGTTGGACGTGGACCACCAAATGATTCTATCTGGCCTGTGGCTGCTTCTCTGCAGTAGAATTGTATCCAGCCAGCAGCTGCACTGGCTTTTGGTGCTTCTCACCTGTTTGTGCAGCTCCAACCCTGCAGCCATTTGCAGAACAGTCAGCCTGACCCCCGGTGAGCTGAAGCTCTGGTAAGGTTCTCCCCACTGCTGGGGGAGAAGATGCAGGGGAAAGGCCAGGAGCTATAGGTTATCCCGGCTCTGCCAGGCTGGGGCCTGGTAGGAGTGTGGGATCCATTAATGCAGTGCTGCACTGGTTTGGGCTGCACCACATGGGCGCAGCTGGCATGACTTCTGTCCAACCCCAGCATGGCTCCTACCCTACTCTGAGTCCCAGGTACATGGTTAGGTTGTGGCAGGAACTGTGCCAGCTGCACCCACATGGCCTGAAGTGGTGCATTGAAACAGTGTGGCACTGTCCTAGTTTGGCTGCATGATGGGTGGGGGGTGTGTGCAGGAAGAAGGCAAGGAGAACATAGTGCAGTACTGGCCCATCCAAACCAAGATAACCTGCAGCTCCCAGCTCCCTTCTCTCTCTTCCCCCTGTATTCAGATAGGGACCAGGCCATGCCCCTTCCCCTACAGCTGGATTGGGGCTGGGGCACCCCTATTTTCCCCATGCAGCCAGATTGCACCCTGTTGTGCCTGCCTTGGGCAATCTAGCCTGTGTGCTAGATTGGGCCCACCAGCTGGATCCATGCCACTGATAGACTGGGCAATGCCCATCTGACCCAGGGGCAAGAAGGTTGAGCACCACTGCTTTACAAAATAAGAAACAGAATGAATGTTAACTGATTGACCCTGTTTGACTTCCACAGTTACAAGTTGTCATAGGCTTAGGATGTCCTGAGCCTGGGGGTATAGCCTGACTTCTGGGCTTAATAAAGCTAAGGGAAATAGTGTTCATCAATTTCTTTAATCCCTTTTTGAACATGAATATGAAGTATTGTCCTATACACATCCTGTGACATTGACTTCCACAAGGTAATATGCATTCCATTGTGTAACTCTCTCCGGTACTACGAGCAATGTAGTTGTGACAGAACAGAGCTCAACACAAAAGGGTGTGTACAGAAGGGCTCCAGGCATGTTTTACAGCACTGTAATTTAGAGCACTTTTTATAGTACCATAAAGTTACTCCTAAACATGACAGAAGAACAGTGTGTATGTGTGGGAGGGGGGACGGGGGGGACGGGAAGGCTCTGAGCCTCCCTGCACATTGCAGAGTAGGAGGCAGGGAGCACTCCATAGCTTCCTGGGGCTTCTCAACTGGTCAGAAATTTGATCCAATGTACAGAAGTTATTTAAGCATTGTAGGTTACTAAAGTGCTGCACAATACAGTGTTTCAAATTTAATGCCTCACCCATTTAACAAAGGTTAATTTAAAGCTCCGTATCCATTTTTTAAATGCTATAAAGGCACTCAGTTCTGTTAAGTCATGACAATAAAGTACTTTAAATGGCAAAAAAGCAACTTCTGTACACACTCAAAAGGCTGAAACTGTTTGAAAAGGAGTCAAAGGCTCTGGAAATAAGCTTGTCTTCAACTATTTTGCTAGCATGGTTGTACCATTCATTTTACCTGAGCTAAGTCTTCTGTCAAGTGTGCCTATAGGAGAATAGAGCTATAATGGATTGGGGGATGAGGAGGGCAGCCTGCCCTCCTCCTACCATTGGCTGCATCTAATTCACTTCCAGTGCAGGCCATCACATTGGTCTGCTGTTAGCCCAGGTGCTAGTTTAACTTACCACCCAAGAGGTGCTACAGCAATGAGTAAACTGGCTTATGCAAGCAGCCAAGCAATTACCCTACCTGCAGAGAAGCAGATTGGCACGGTTCCTTTGGCTGATGCAGGATGGTGACTGGGTCTCTCTCTTAACATACCATACAGACTGGTGCCTTCATGTAGCTTTTTGCAGCAGCTTTCAACAAGTTGATAGAGGTTTTAAGAGCCCTTATTTCTTCTAGTACAGCAGTATTTTTGGGTATTCTGGGACCATGTTTCCCAGTGATACCCCCTCTGACAATCTAGGCAGATAGCCATAACACTGGCCAGGTAAGCATGGAAACATCTGGAGTGGTGCTCCAGTGTCCCGTATCTTCTAAGAAAGGTGAAGTGGGATTGTCCACTGGAGATGTGCAGATATCTCTCTGTTCTGTTTCTTATCTTCTGCTATCTATAGTCAATGGCACATAATAAACTTACTGGGCAGGGAGGGGGAAGAAAATCCTGAAATTATGTTATTACCATGGTAATGACTAAAATAAAAAAAATATGAACAAGTTGGAGCTCTCAAAAGTTGATCAAGTTTCCCATCATTTCAATGGATTGCTGTATTGGGGTTTGTTTCAAAGGGTAAGGCACATAATCAGGGAAGATTTTGTTAGAATGGAGCTTATATGGATTACCTAGTCTAGCTCTCACCCCAAAGTAGGATACTTCCTTCCTTTTATTACTCTCCAGCAACAACTGGAGCAGATGATATTTCCCCACTCATTTGGTTTCTGTGGTTCAGTATTCAAGTACCAGCAAGACCCAAGACTGTTTAAACTTCTAAAGTCAGAACTTCAATAAGTTTACTGAAGCCACAACCCATTGTGTTCATCCTTTTATTTTATTTTTTAATATTAAGAAATGTATAAACAGAGAAGCAGTAGTATAATACAAGTAAAATATAGCAGAGCATCCTTTGCAGTGAAGAATCCATGGCCTATATGACAATATATTGCCTTGGCTTGCATATTTTCAGGAAGTTAAAAATAAAAAAGTGGATGCTTAGTTTGATGGCAAGTTGAAATACTGAAACTAAAGCTGTTTGGAAAATTATAAAACATTTTAGCAAACTTTTATCAAATACTTTTTAATTCAGGATTCCTTTAAAAAAAAAAAAGAAACAAAAACAAAATAAAACAAAAACAAACATTCCTCTCTGCTATGCATTTAAAAACTGCAGATTATATTTTGTTATAAATGTCAGGTTACTTCAGTTTTGTTCTTTTATGGGTTTTCTACTATTCTTCTTTTTCACCTAGGAAAACTTTGTTTTCCTTTCTGTTCCAAGAGGAAAAAGAAAATGAAATGCTGAGATTAGGGTTTCCCTATGTTGTTGTTTTTTAAATATTTATATGTGTATTTAATGTTCCTTTTTGTGTTTTTCAGTTTTTATCTTTACTCAAACAAATGCATAATTACAGAGAATTCTCAGTTGCTACAACAAGGTGTAGCTAGCTTGCTCTACTGCCAGCAGCCCGGTATCAAATCATTCTTATCTGTGTAAATAAAAAAAGAAAAAAACCAAAATAAAAATAATCAACTTTGTCTGTATAGGTTTTATTTATTTACTCAAAATATACCATTGGGTAGGAAAAAGAAGGTGGAAAAGGGGGAAATGGGGAACTAATCATCTCACCCCCATGAGTGCATTACAGCCAGTAATGCAAGCTCTGCTCTGTGGAGCCTGCAAGGGAAGCTTTCCATTGTGGGAGGGGAACCCCCCTCCCCCACCATGAGAACCTCCCGAAGCCCCAAAGACCCCAGAAAGCTCCTCCAGGGTCCTGTGCAAGCTCTGGAGCAGGTAAATCCTTAAGTGCAGCTGGAATTCACCTGGCCTACCCTCTCCACCACTGCAGGGAGAGCTGACACTCCGGGGGGCGGGGGGGGGCGGGGTCCACTACACCTTCTGCTCCAGAGACTACCAAAAGCTCCCCCAGGGTCCTGTGCACACTGTGGGGAGCAGATAAAGCACCCCATCCCATCACAGCACACAGAGCTCAAAATGAGTGAAAGTGAAAAAGCCCCCAGTGAGATCTCCTCAAAGTCCCCCAGACCTTGGGCAGCATGTGGATTGTAGGGAGGAACTGCCCCTCCATATCTGCTCCAGTAGTGCACTCCATGCCACTGGCTCCGCTCCTCCTGGTGGCAGAGCTTGGACTGCAGTGGGGGCTCAGGCTTCTGCCTCAGCTCCACTCCATGCCCATGCCAGCATCAGAGACCCCAAAAGCACCTCCCCCCCCGCCCGTTGCAGGGTCCTATGCATACTTGGGGGAAGTGGGTTAAACACCTCTACGCCCCACTTTACAGCAAGGGAGGGAGACCCCACCCCCATCAGATCTCCCCAAAGCCCCCAGACCCTAAGCAACATGTGAATTGTAGGTGGTGCACTGACTTTTGCATTGTCATTGTCTCCCCCAGACCCAGGAGGCACCAGTCACTGAGCCAGGAAGGCATGAGGGGACCCCACCACATGCTCCCCAGCAGACCTGGAAGTGGACCAGATATGCTTCTGGTCCACTTCTGGGTCTGCTGCCAAGTGCACTGGGGAGGCCCCCGCACTTCTGTGGGACACTCCATGTGCCCCAGCATCACAGCACTCATGAGCCCCTGCTACCCAAAGGTATGTAGAAAAAAGATTTAAAGCCATCTCTATGTCCGAATCTCTGAATCTTTCTGAATCTCTGCGAATGGATTTGGAGGTGTAACAGGGGGCCTGCTCGGGGCTGTTCTCAGAGTGGCCTACCCACCTGTTCCTGGGCTAACTGGCTGCATGCTCATCTGCCATGCCTTGATGTTAATTAATTCATAGATGTATTAAGCAGGAGGCAACCATTCTCTGCCTTGATGCCGGGGGGGGGGGAGGGGAAGGGAGGGGGTGCTATCTGTAGCTCTTTTCCTCCCCTCCACCACTGCCCAAGCCTCTCAGATGGCATCTAGATGTTCTCATAAGTCACTAGCCCCATACTGAGCCCCAGAATCCTCCTATTGAACCCCACCTGGATTCCTCCCCTCAAGCGGCCTCTTCCACCATCATACCAGGCACTATGGCTCCCTGAACTGACCCCCCTTCAGGTGTGATCCCCACACTGGGACCTTTGGCTCTCTGGCCCTGACCCACCTCCAGGCCAGTCAGAACCCCAGGCCCTTGGCTCTTGGGCATTCCTCATGGTGAGCCTCCTGGCCCTTTGACCCTTCTCGTCCTGGCCCCAGCATGGGCCAGTCAGGGGAAATTCAGACAGGCATTAAGTCTATGGTCCTTTTTCTCTCTCCAAGGGTCCACCCTCTGGGCCCTCCAAACTAGGGATAACCCACCTGGTTGCGAGAACTAGGGGTTAAGGTGCCCCAACCTGCATTTCACCAGGGTGGTAACTGGCCTGCTATTTCCTGGGGGCTCCTACAGCACTAGGAGCCCCACCAGGCCACCCACTCCCAGCAGGGTGCAGTTTTAGGTCATACCCAAGACCAGGAACCTCCTTACCATCCCCTACAGCTCCTCCCTTAACTCCAGAGGATATCAGCAGCTCTCCAGCCAGGCAATATTGCTGCCTGACCCTTCAGCATTAGAACTGCCCTGTTTATATGGCCAGCCCTGAATCTAAAATGGCTGCTTTCATCAGGCACCTGCCAGCTGCTGCCTTCTGGCCCTTAAAGTGGCAGGCACCAACAGTGCCCTGCCACCGAAGGGTTCCGATTGAATTTGGAGAGATTAAAGGGTCCTCTGTTTCAATTTGGATTTTGAGATTTGGCCACCGAATCCTGCCAAATCTCTGTCAAATTGAATCAGGGTCCGAAGCTTTGCACAGCCTATTAAATATGGACATGCAGCTTGTTCACGCAACCCCCTACTACTTCAATTAGAAGAGCAACTGCAACAGCAAGTAAGAACATAAGAACTGTCATTCAGTGGGTCAGATCATAGGTCCATCTCACACAGTGGCAGAGTGAACGCTAAGGGGAAGAGTAAATGGGGCATGTCCAGAACTGTCTACTCCCTGATTTCTCCCACTGCCACTTCCAATATTCAGAACTTTAGGAAGGTCTGATTTAGAGTTTGTGCCCGAATCTACCATGCTCAGGAGCAGATCCAGAGGGGTTGCAATGGCATGGCCACATCCCCTTTGTAGGCCACAACATGAGAGCAGCAGTTGGGGGCTTTTTTTTAAGTTCCTGAATCAAGTAAGAATCCCCTCTACTTCCTCTCTGTGTCAAGCAACACATTCCCTCCCCACTTCCCCGTCCACTGTTATAATGCATTGACTCAATTTTGCAAGATTCTTCTGTAGCTCTTTGTGGTCTGCTTCAGTTTTTACCACTTTGAATAATGCTTTGTCATCTGCAAATTTGGCCACCTCACTACTCTCCTCCTAGCCCTTTCCAGATCATTGATGACTATGTTAAAAAACACCAGTCCTAACACAGTTACTTAAGAAACCCCACTGTTTAGTTCTTTCTCTTCAGAGAACTGATCATTTATACCAACTCTTTATTTCCTATCCCTAAGTCAAGTTCTGGTCCATAAGTGGATTTCATTTCTAATTCCATTACAGTATGGTATTTCCTCAATACAACATGCCCTGGAATAAAATCCACAACTTTTTTTTGAAAGGCAGAATGGAGAAAAAAAAGACCTTTCCTTGTAGTAATCGAGTCAACAGCAACTGAGCCTGCTCATTGTTCTGCTGCCTGTGAAGCAGGTGCAGATTTTATGTGTACTTTTTCTCGGTAAGCAGCAGAAACTGTCTTGCTGTAGTTCATACCTATAACATCATTCCAGCTTCTAGCAGCTATTTTTTGGTGGGAAGCATGTGTTGTGTGTGAGAAAGTATAGTTATTTCTTTAAGAAAGGGTTTTTTGAAAGTCCAAATATACTTTGAAAGTATTAATAGTAGGGTTTTATCCTCTATGGACTAAATCCTTCTTTTACTGTGTATGCTTAAATGGCATGCATTTATCTGTGTAACTGCAGTCTTTGGCACTTACATACATTTTTGGATTCTGTTCCATCCTGAACTCAAGCCTGGAGTGAAGAGGAAGGTAGCTGCCACCCCAGGATTTAGCCCCTAGTGGTTGGGGCACTTGCCCATGGAGAGTCTTATGTTCTAGGATCCTATCATGTACAGGAGGTTTAAATCTGCATATCCTGCTTTTCAGCAAAGTGCCCTCACTACTAGGCCATGGGCTTCACAGTGTCTAGACCCTATCCTTCCTCTTGAAGATGGCCTACTGGAAACAAAGAGAGGGAGATATGTAGGGACAGGAAGATGAAAGCAAGTCAGAGTGAGACATCAGGGAGGGGACCCTGGGGCCTAGCCTGACCCTGGTTGTGGTCTTTCCCTGATTAACATTTTGGGACTTCCCTGGCCTTATGTGCATAGCTGGTAATCTATTTCCCCATGCAGCTGCTCAGTTAAAACATGGTCCTAGCCTAGTCAGTAGCCTAGCCTGGGCAATACTGAAACATAAAGTATGAGCAAGTGTCCAAACAAGCTATTACTCAGCTGTGTATGCACCATTTAAACACATTAACATGAACTAGGATTTAGTACTATGTGGCCCATTGGAATGAGCCAGGGCCCAACCTTCTTGCTGAGCTATGCTTTCTATAACCTGATTTACATTAACTGTACACACCTGATGCCATTGGTATGTAGTGGCTCAGATTGTAAAGTGCATCTATTTGTTAGTCTTAAAAGGTATTTCAATTACAAACTCTTTACAGGGGATTCTGTATTATGCATTTGTGTATTTCTAATAAGGTCCTACTAAAATTCACACCACACAAGCCTTTTTACCAACACAGCGGACTGGACAATATATTGAATCAGTTACAGGAAATACAAGACACGAAAAAGTCACACTATTCTCATCAATTTGTTTATCACTTTTCCTACCCAAAAGGCTAGAACTAGGTTTCACTTCCAGCTTTATGAAGAATTAACAGTGTGACAGGTCCCAAAAGCACATGAAGAAGGTGTACAGAGCCTCTTTGGGTGTCAGAAGGGAAAATACATCTTTTCTCCCTAATTGCCTCTGTAAGAAGAAATGAAAGTATTGAGGCGGTCTGAAATCTCATGGAAAATTTTGCAGTGCAGAAACATTTTCCACATTTGTTCCCAAATTTAGATTTCTTAAACCAGTTTGACTTAAAGTATAGGACAGCCTGAGTAAAAACATTGCATTATATGCAACTAACATGACACATTTTAGATGAATTAACAGATGGCTCACTGACATCTCAAACAGCTAAGTATCAGAATTCCAGCGATAAAGAGGGTGTGGCAGGACATGGTGTGTGCCTGCCACTTTAAAGGCCTGGAGCTGGCAGCTGGCAGCTGCCTGATGAGGGCAGCCATTTTGGATCTGGGCCTGCCCACATAAACAGGACAGTTCTGTTGCTGGAGGCCAGGCAACAACACTGTCTGGCTGGAGGGTTGCTGATATCATCCGGAGGTAAGGGAGGAGTTGTAGGGGATGGTAAGGAGGCTTCTAGTCCTGGGTATGACCTAAAGCTGCACCCTGCTGGGAGTGGGTGGCCTGGTGGGGCTCTCAGTGGCGTGGGAGCCCCCAGGAAATGCCAGGTGAGTTACTACCCCAGTGAAAGGTGGGTTGGGGTGCCTTAACCCCTCCCCCCCAGGACTGGGGTGGGGGGTGACCCCTTTGTTTGGAGGGTCCAGAGGGTGGACCCTCAGACAGTGAGAAAAGGGCCATAAGCTCAGGCCTCTGAGTATCCCTTGACTGGCCCATGCTGGGGCCAAGACTGGAAGGGTTGAAGGGCTGGGGGCCCACCGCAAGGAACGCCCAATAGCTGTGTGCCTGGGGCTTTGATTGGCCTGGAGGTGGGCCGGGGCTAGTGAGCCGAAGGTCCTGGTGGGGGGACCACACCTGGAAGGGGAAGCGGTTCAGGGAGCTATGGTGCCTAATATCAAGGTGGATGAGACTGCCTGATGAGAGGATTCCAGGTGGGGCTCAATCAGGAGGATTCTGGGGCCCTGTGTGGGGGCCGGTGATGATGAGAATGCAGGTGGTTAGCCCAGGAACAGGTGGGTGGGCCACTGGGAAGTTAGCCCTGAGCAGGCCCCCTGTTACAGAGGAACACCCATGAGTAAGGTCCATTACTCTGAGAATCCCGTAGGGGTTCATTCTTGGTCCACAGCTACTCTGTATTTTTGTCAGTGATCAAGATCATAAAATAAAACCTCTGACCTTAAGGTCTGCAGATGACAATATTGGTGGAATGGTAAATACTGAAGAAGACAGGTTACAGGTACAGAGTGCTTCAAATTGTTTGATTAAATGGGCCACAGTCGAGCAAAATGCATTTTGATGCATCCCCTTTTCAACCTCTGAGCCCTAAGGAAATGTTGAGCAGAGGAGAGCAGGGTTGGGGTTGGTGGGGGGCAGAAAGGGGAGAGGTCTAATCTGCCTTGGGAGTCAAAGACCCCAGCTGCTACTGCCTGCCTTGCTGTTTTGCCCATCCCCAGCTGCTGCTGCTGGACACATCTACATATGCCTCTCTTAAGCAGGCTTAGTTTAAAACCACCATTTTAAAAGAGCATTTAGGGCACTTGTCTACACAAGCATACCCTGAATGTGCCTTAAAAATGGTGATTTAGGCTATGTGCACCGAAATTTGATACCTGCATAAGGGAGGTATCAAATTTAGGTGCAAATTGCTAGGTTGCATTGGGGCATATGTAGACACACTAATGTGCATTAACACAGTGTACATCAATGGACATGCAATACGTTAATGTATATTAGTGCGTCCACATGTAGACATGTACCTGAGTCACCTTAATGCACCTTAAGTAAAGTTTATGCATAAATACATGTGTAGACAAGCCTGCTGTGGTGTCCATTCATAAGCTGCTATTGCTGCACCCCAGAGTTGCTATTGTCCAGTGCAGTAAAGACCCCCTGGAAGGCCACCAGTCTAGTGCTCTGTTTCTGTTGGGAGCTGTGGCTGGTACCCTACTTATCCAGCAACATGAACACTCCCAGGGTTATTAGATCCTTGCTTCAGGTGTTACTTTAAAATGCCAATTGCTCAAATCAAGAGCAAGACCTTATAAAGGGGGATAAGGCAAAATGCCACATTTATTGATTACATGAAGCAGATGCATAAGATTGGACAAACCAGTCATACAAGCATACATACAAACAGACATACAGACCAAACAACTCCAGTAAGATGTTATAGTTACCAGCAGAAGTTAATCAATGTTAGCACTGTATGGCCAGTCCAGGCTCATTGACGATGCTGATAGGAACAGGGCTAAACAGACACTGTGCTCCAGGAGGTTGCAGAGAGTGGATTCCCCATTTTGGCTTGTCTGCATCTCACTTTTATAGGTATTTCAAGTCTAAGTTTAGCACTGGGTTGTTTTTTTTCCATACTCAGTTTTTAATTAGAGTTTGTTTATTCTGGTTATCTCAACTTGAGGTCATTCCAGTAAAGCTGGCATCTCTGCCTTGAAGCATTGTGTAGTTCAAATGGCAGGATATGCAAAAGTCCTTCTTCTCACTATCTTCTTTGCACCTGATCACAGATAAGTTCTTCAGCCATCCACTAATTAGCTTAATTACTTTATTGCCTTGTAACTCATACATTGGTGCCTGGTTGCTTACAGTCAGTTAAATCTTCTGTTTTCATGCAAATAGTTACCATTCATCATTCATCCTCTCACACACTCACGTACACAGGGCATACAAAGTTCATTTATTCATGTCAAGCAGGAAACAAGCATAAAATGGGTTTTAGTTCATAAAAGAAAAAAATAAAGCTAATGCAATCATAGAGGTTTATCAATTCAATACTATTATAATTTAAGCATAATAACTAATATGCAAAAATTCATACTACACAGGTAGAAGCAAGGAGGTGATTGTTCTTGGCACTAGTAAGAACTGTTTGGGAGTGGGATGTCCCGCTCAGGTGGAAATAGTGGAGAGAGCTCGAATGACAGCTACAAAAATGAACCAAGAGCTGGAAAGCCAGAGTTTTGGTGCATGGCTCAATTCTGTTTGTGAAAGAAAAGGGGACTGACTGACTGTCTATAAGGATTCCCATAATCAAAGGCTGTCTAAGAGTTGGAGTTTTCAGTCTTGCAATTCAACCTCCTCACCAGAAGCAAACTTCCTATGACCCAGAACACACTGAATGGATCCAGACCATGCCATGACAAGTAATGCAAAACCTGCTAACACATTTCCACCACCGCTGCAATTACTACACCCCACAACAGAGCCATTAGCATTCCTTGAACTTTCAGCTGCACCTCCAGAAATGTAATACATCTCATCCAATGCACCAAATGTCCTGCTGGAAAATACATAGGAGAGATAACAACTATGCAGCAGAATGAATGCACACCAGAAATCTATTAAAGACAAGAATACCCAAATACCTGTGGGGGCACACTTCTCACACGAAAACCACTCTCTCTCTCCGATCTCTCTGTTCTAATTCTCAAAGGGAACTTATAAAACTCTTTTTACAGATGAGCCTATGAGCTTCACTTCATCAACCTCCTGGATACAAAAAATCATGGGCTAAATATTAGGGCTGTGCAAGCCTTTGGATCCAGAGAAGCTTCGGATGCTTCAGGGTCCAAAGCAGCACATCTGGGTCAAAGCGCTGGCCTCATTAGGCTTCCTGAAGTGGTTCAGAGCCATGTCCGAGATCCGGCCATAGGGTATAATAGGGAAACAATAAAATACCTATAATTTTGTTGTTTTCTGTCCAATTTGGATAAAGTTTTGAGAGGTGGTAGACTCTGCAGAGAGGATGAAGTATGCCAAGTTTCAAGAAGATTGGTAAAGGGGTTTTTGGGGGGGAATATCACCCCAAATTCTTGAAAGCAAAACTCGTGTCACGTCTAGGCGTCACAACATAGTGGGGTGAAAACTTCAGGAGTGGTAGCCTATGCTAAGATAACAAAGCCTGCCAAGTTTCAAGAAGATCGGTGTAGAGGTTTTGGGGCAACTGTACCCCAAATTCTTGAAAGCAAAACTCCTGTCACATCTATGTGTTACGACACAGGGGGGGTCAAAACTGTAGGGCTGGTACCTCTTACTGAGGCCACAAAGCCAGCCAAGTTTCAAGAAGATGGGTGCAGGGGTTTGGGGGAACTGCCCCTCAAGCTGCGGACAAACAAAACTGGTACCATTGGTGCTTGTGGCACTGACTGGGTCTGCCTTGGGACAGGGAGTGGAGACACTGCTGCAGGCCTGGCTGCTAAGCTACTGTTACACCAGTTACCAATCAGTCAATCATGATTCACTCAGGGACCAGCTCAATACACAGGACCTAGCTACTACATAAGGACTTAACGAGCATCAGTTAACACCTACAAAACCAGGCTGAGGAGAGGAAAGAATCAATACAGACAACTGCCCCAAGACAGACACAGTCTTGGCATGAGTTTGTCTGTCAGCAGCTAGGGGTGCAGGGCCCCAGAACTGCCCCCTGCACCGATCTCCTCCACAGCTGGCAGGCGTCACAGAAGGGGCCACGATCCCTGCAGCTGTCACCCTGCTGCACCTTAACACACGCAGTGTCACCCATAGCATGAGTTTTACTTGTCTGCAGCTTGAGGTACAGTTCCCCCCAAACCTCTGTACCAATCTTCTTGAAACTTGGCAGGCTTTGTGGCCTCAGTGGTGCACCAGCCCTGCAGCTTTAACCCTTCTGTGGTGTAACACACAGCCGTGACATGAGTTTGGCTTTCAAGAATTTGGGGTACAGTTCCCCCCAAATCCCTATATTGATATTCTTGAAACTTGGCAGATTTCATGCTCTTAGCAGAGGCTACAATCCCTACAAGTTTCATCCAAATTGAACAAAAAACAACAAAGTTATAGATATTTAATTGATTCCCCCATTATACCCTATGGCCGGATCTCCAGGGTGGCTCTGAAGCTTTGGCCAGATTGAAGCGGAAACCCGGTCCGGAGCTCCGGATCAGGTCGCGGCCATCTGAAGCGGCTGGATCCAAAGCTGGATCAGATCACTGCTGACTTGCACAGGTCTAAAAAATATGGACATTGGATTTATGACACGTTATAACCTGCCTGGCTTCTGACTCCCCAAGTACTTCTCCATTATTTGCTTGCCACATTCATCTCCCTTCTCCCCCCCACCCCACCTGTCTCTCACCCACTGACTCCTCAGGTTACATCTTAATTGACTGCCTTTCTTGCATGCATACCAGCCTCTGGCTTCTTTACTATTCACTCCATCCAGGAACAGCAACCACACCAACTGCAGATGCTTCCTCAGCCTGATGAAGGGTTTTTAAACCTGAACACTTGATAAGAAATTTTTTTCCAACTATTAAAGTTGGTGAAATAAAAGAAATCAACTTCACTGAAGGAACCTTGTCTGCATTAAATGTTGGACCACTTTTACTAAGGGAAGTATGGACTCCTCATCACCCAATCTTTAACAGGAGATGGTTAATTTTTCTACAGGACATCCTTTAATCTAGCTTCTCAGCTAAAACCTGCATGCATATGTGTAGGGAGGTTAGATCTGATGACTTGTATGAATCTGAGAAAATCATTATCACCAGATCCCCCACCCACCTCTCATGACTTGCACCTAACTCCCAAGTAATACTTTTTTTTTTTTTTTTTGCATTAAGTATTAGGAGCTCATATGTTCTTGTGAAAATTTCAATGTGGATTCCTATGAAAGATGTTCCTGCCTTTTCTACTGGCCTGCAGCTCTTTAAACCAAAGGCACAGAAGCAAGGTCTGTGACAACATGAAAACTTTTGTACTGCTCTCAATATCACATTTCTAGAGAATCTAAAAGGGCATTTTTTTGCTATAGTCTAGAAGTTGCATAAAAAAAAATCATTAATAACTATGACAAACATTTTGTTTTCCTTCCCTTTCTAAGACCCCTGTCTTCCTTAAGCAGAAACAGAAAGACACAGAGGTTTTTGAAGCCACATGAAAAAACACACAACTGTATGGATCCAGAGTCTCAGGAGCCCCCTTCTAACCCACACCTAAGCAAAAAACATATTGAGGAGGTTCTGACCTCACAAGAAAGTTTATCTACAGAACCCAATGCCATGTTAGAAAAAAACACCTTTTGTAGTCATCCCTTCAAAGTGTATCACTAGTTTTCTCTGCTCACAATTAAGTTTATGCCCAGCAGAGGACACACCTGCTCCTCAACCGCCTTATGGCTTCCTTGACCTCCTGGTTCCTCAGCGTGTAGATAATGGGGTTGAGCATTGGTGTAATGACAGTATAGAAGACAGAGGCCATCTTGTCTATCCTTGAGCTGGAGAAAGGCGTTAAGTAAACAAAAACGCAAGGCACAAAGATGAGACTCACTACTGTCAAGTGGGAACTACAGGTAGACAAAGCTTTCCTTCCGCTTCCATCTTCAAAGTGGCTCTTTAGTTTCACTAGGATGAAACTATATGACCCCAGCAAGACCAAGAAGCACAGCAGTGAGAGAAGGCCACTGCTGAACATGCTAAGTATCTCAAATACATAAGTGTCCATGCATGCCAGCTTGACCACCTGGGGCACATCACAGTAGAAATTGTCCAGCTCGCTGGGACCACAGAATGGCAGCTGGATGATCAAAGCTAACTGAGTAGTAGAATGAAGCAGGCCTCCAGCCCAGCAGACCAGAAGTAAGCAAAAGCAGCGCTGATGGTGCATGATGGCTGTATAGCTCAGTGGGTAGCAGATGGCCACATAGCGGTCATAGGCCATGAGAGTGAGAAGAAACATTCCAGAGGCACCAAGGAGGTGTAGAAAAAAGAGTTGGGTCATGCAGCTACCATAGGAGATGGTATTGTCTTGGTTTATCAGGTCATGAAGCATCTTAGGAGCAGTTACAGTACCCAGTGCCATGTCAATAAAGGAGAGGTTGGACAAGAAGAAATACTGGGGGGACTGGAGGAGGTGGGAGTCTGTCCACACTGTTGCCATGATGAGGAAGTTGCCTAGAAGGATGGTGGTATAGGTGGCAGAAACCAAGGCAAAGAGGAGGAGCTGGAGAGCACGAGAGCGGGACAGGCCCAGGAGAATGAACTCTGAGACTGCAGAGCCATTCATCCACTCTGTGTCTGGGGCAAGGAGGAGATAATGGGAGTTAGAGAAACTGTCTTGAATAGGAACCAAGAATCCTGACTCCCAGACCTGCATGCTATAACCACCAGACTCATTCCCCTGCTCCTCCACTGATGACATAGAACCCTGGCTTCCGGCCCCACTAGTCCCCACTCTACCCATGCTGCCCCGAGACACACTCCTTATATTACTGTTTCTCTTTCTTTTTCAGATCTCTAGTTCCAAGTCAGTTACTGCATTCACAAATCAACCCCATCTTCCTCCCTAGCCCCATTGTCTGTGCTTTACCCTCCCTGGGCTATCTTGGTGACAGTGCCAGATGATCAGGGTGTGTGTTTCTAAATCTGTGGTGCTGGAGAAAGGTTTTGTGACTTTTCGTAGTGTGATGGTTCAAAAATGTTTCTCCACTGCTACAACAGAAACATCAGCATGGAAATGTATCATTGATCATAGCTCAGACACACCAGACAGTCATAACAACATAGTCACAGCAAGAACAGTCCAGTCCCAGTCATAATAATATCCACAATTATATTCACAATCACAGCCACACTCTGGTCATAACCACAAAAGGTCACTATCACAGGAACCCCATTACACAAAAACAAGAACAACCCATCCACTCACCAAAATGGACCAGTTACAGCCACACCAAAAGCCATAATCATAACAGCCCAGAAACTTTCACATTCACAGAAAAAAGCAGATCAGTGACAGGCACAATCACATTCACAATTCAAGCCACACTTTAGTAACAGCCACATGTGCTCATACATACTATAGATAGATAGATAGATAGATAGATAGATAGATAGATATATCAATCTCTGTCTCGCTCTAGATATATATCTAGAGAGAGAGATCTTGATATATAGAGATATATAGAGATATATAGATCTATAGCTATATGATACATATCTATATCTATAAAACCTAGTGATATAGATCTATATCTACAGCTATATATCACTGGGTTTTTATGATCTATCTATCTATCTATCTATCTATCTATCTATCTATCTATCTATCTATCTATCTATCTATCTATCTATCTATCTATCTATCTATCATAAAAACCCAGTGCCAGCCACAGCAGTGGTCACAATGACAACATGAACAATCACAACAACAGACACAGTGACTGGTCTCATACCCTGACCCCTACCCACCATGTCGTACAAGCCACAGGGTCATTCCTCCATAACCACCGCAGTAGGAAATTAAACCTCCTCACTCATACCAGCTGTGGCGTCACCCACCAGAGAACAGCGAATAAGAGGGGCAGGCATCATCCCCTGTGGTTCTGCAGAGCACACGCTCCTTTTACTCTACCGGGGACACCCCAAGACCCCATCACAGCTCACTGTAAGCCAGCTGGTATCTCTGATCACAGCCAGTTCTCTCCCTGTTAGGAGCATTCAGCATGCTTCAGTGGCAGAGACCTTCCTAGCACAACAGTGGTCCTAGGTTTAGGGACACAGGGAAATGCACTGAACCCCACTAGTAGAAAAAAAAGAAAGGAGCACCAGTCTGGGTAAGGGATCTGCTCAGGATAAGCAAGTAAAAGATATGTGGAGGTCAGAAGAGAATCCAGTAGCTCACGCCTGCAGTCCCTCTTCCCTTCCTCTTGAACACTAGTCTCTTCCCAGAGCTAGGAGTAAAACCCAGATTCCCCACTTCCCTGCTCTAACCAACTAGACCCCAGTCAATACCCAGAACTGGGCCTAAAAGCCAGGACTTCTAACTTCTAGCTCTGCTCCCACATGGTCTAACCAAGTAGACCCCACTTTTCTCCCTAATCTGGGGATTAAATCCAGTTGTGCGAGCTCCCAGCTCCATTTTGATTTATTGACCTCTCTGGCTTTCCCAGAGCTGGATACAGAACCTGGGTGTCTTGAGCTCAGGATAAAAATGTAAGTTTGAAGTAAAGTCTCACCCTTTACCATCTGGCAGTTCTAGCCCTTACCAGCTGTTCAGAAGGAATCAGGCTGTTTTGCCAAAGCATCAAAACAAAGCAGAAACTTTAAAGACATGTTAGACTCCCTGTGGAGACAGTCCCCAGAGAACTTGCATCTCTGCACTCAAAAGCCTTTGCTAAAGCAAACGTTGATCAGAGTATCTCTAAAATTAGAGCATGAGGTGGGAGAGGACTGGGAGCCAGGGGTCCTGGGTTCTGTGCATGGTTCTGGGAATCGAGTGAGATCTAGTTGTACGAATAAGAGAGTGGGGACAAGAGAATGAGAGAGAATAATAATAAGAGAATAAGAGAGTGGGGACAGTGGAGGCTGGGAGTCAGGATTTCTGAATTCTATCCCTAGGGAAGTAAGCAGGGTATGATAGGGTGTAGTGTGCTAGAGAATAGGAAAAGTGCTGTAAGCCAGGAGTCCTAGGAACATCCATAACCTGGGAGGGGAGGGGAGGGGTTGTAGTGGTTAAAGTAGCTGCACTCCATCACTGTTGTCTGTTCAGTGTTTAGTTCCTCTTCTGAGACTGCCAGCCACAAAGCTGACTGGTGCCATCAGTGGTAGTGTTCTCTCTCATAAGATCATCTGTTGCACTGAGAACCCAGAAACTTGCTCCCCATGAAGGCCAAGCAAAGGACAAATGATAATTACTGATTTATGATGCATTCACCACTGCCACCTGTACAGAAATGACCCAGCTATTGCCCTCTGTCAGGAAAAGGTCTGGTTTTCCATTCTCACTGTCTGAAACAAGGAGCTCCTGTTCTGCAGCTAGATCAGAATCATCTTCCCCTCCCTACCCTCTCCCCAACCTCCTCAATGGGAAATATTTGATGCCTCATTCCCCACACTTTAAACAGCTCCAGACCAGTAGCATAGGCTGGATCAGACCCAGTGCTGCCAAGATTAGAAAGGCCCTATCCTCCATTCTCTTCCTGGCATCCCAGCCAGTTCCCCTTTCTAGAGGCTGGACTAGGGCCAGCCCTCCTAAGAGATCTCCTTGCTCCATTCCTCATTCCTTGATCCAACTGAAACCCCTGCAGAGGGCTAGGTCAGAGACAGGGCCCTTAGAATAAAATTATCTACATGCCATTCATAGAATCATAGAGAAGCAGAGCTGGAAGGGACTTCCATCGGTCATCTAGGTCTACCCCCTGCCTGAGGCAGGATCATCTCTATCCGAACCATCCCATACAAATCCTTCACCGTTAGAAAAACTATACACTCAACCTTGACACAACACAAGACGTAACACCCTAACCTGCCACAGGTAAAACATTCCAAACCCTCCTGAGCCAACCGATATCCAGACAGCAAGATAATCAAAATACACTGGATAGTATTTATTCCCTGCAACAAAGTTCATCAGTGACATGCGCACACACACGAGCGTACACACACACACACACACACACACACACACACACACAGCAGCAGGAAGGGTGGAGGTAGAGGTCAGAGCACACACACATACAGAGCAGGGGACATAGAAAGTCTCATTCCCTCCAGCAGAGACAAAACATAAACCCTAATGTCTTCTTTCTCCTGAGCTCCTTAAAAAATCATACAGAAGCAAACAGACACAGTGTGACAAAATTCATGCAGTATTGCCAGCTCCTATGATTTTATCTTGAAAACTGGTGGCAACATGTAGGGGGTGCATGCAGGTGCATGTACACCCCCTTGAGAGTGGCGGTGCACCCCCTACAAAAAGGCACCACTGACACTGTCGCCAGCAGCATGTGCGGGAGGTCCCTGACCCCTAGTCAGTGCTCACCACCCCCCACCGAAACCTTTGGTGGCATCTGTGGGAGCTCCCCACTTACAACCATGGTGCTCCTGCCGCTGTGCCCCCCCACCAGCCACCGGGGGCAGGCGTCATTCATGTTGAAAACTGTGATTGTTGTTGATTTTCCTGAAACCTGAAGTCTTGAAAGCAAGTGATATCATGAGAATCAAAGCTTTCACAAGCACATTTCTAGGCCTAGTGTTTGCTATGGGAAACTTGAAGCTGTTATGCCTGTATTAATCAACCCCAGAAGACTTTATGACAGTGCCTCAATACGTTCTTAAGAAGAAATTATCTCATACAGAAGGGCTCTTTAACCTAGTGGAGAAAGACAGAACAAAAACCAGCGGCTGGAGGCTAGGGCTAGACGTGTTTGTATGAGGAATAAGGCCCAGATATTTAACAAGCGGGATGATTAACCACTGGAACATACTACAACTTGTGCAATACGTCAGATCAGACCAGATGATCTCATAAATGGACCTTCTGTTCATAAAAATCTTAATTTCTGTGGAATCAGCAAAATCTGTTGAATCAACAGAATCTTAGAATCTGTGCAAGCCAACAGTGTGGTCTTGTTGCAGAAAAGGTCAATGGCATACTGGGTTGTATTAACATGCTTGTCACTTGCAAATCTTCCACTCTATTCAGCCCTGGTGAAGATTCACTTGGAGTACTGTGTCCAGTTCTGGGCCCCACACTTCAAGAATGACGTGGACAGATTGGGGACAGTCTAACACAAAGCAACAAAAATGATTAGGGGTATGGAAGGCAAGACTTCTGAAGAAAGGCTGAAAGAACTGGGGTTATTTATTATGGAAAAAGAGCGGACTGAGGTGGGATTTGATAACAGTCTTCAAATAACTGAAGGGTGATTGTGGAGAGGATGGACATGGGCTTTTCCATGTAGCCACAGGGGACAGGACTAGGAGCAGTGGCCTCAATCTGCAGCAGGGGAAAGTAGGTTCCTGATTATGAGGAGCTTTCTGACTATGAGGGTGGTCAAGCATTGGAGCAGAATAGTTAGAGAAGTTGTGGAATCTCCGTCTCTCGGGAATTTTCAAGAGCAGGTTGGACAGACACTTGACTGGGCTGATTTAATTAGAAATGATCTTACCTTGAGCAAGAGGCTGAACTAGATGACCTTGTGAGGTCCCTTCCACCCCTACTTTCCTATGATCCTAATCTATGAAAAAGAACACCACATTTAGGATATTTCAGACCCCCAGGATTTTTCTGAAAAGTCCATGAGATTTTGGGACCAGTCTTGTGATTTTTGGATGTTTGGGCTTCTCCGTGTGTAGGCTGAACACAGTCAGCTGTACAAGAAAGCACAGCACAAAGGCCTTGAAAGTCCCACACATTACATTATGGGAAAATTAATTTCTCAGGCATAATTTTAAATAAGTTATTTCTAAAGTGTAATTTGTAATGAATCCATTTTAAATGCTCCTTTCTAAGAGCAATTTTGTGAGGAGAAGATTTCAAATAGTAAATTCTAGAGATGGGTTGGGCCTCCAAAAATTCAAGCATGTACTTATTCAGGTATAGGATATTAATTTTCAATGATAATTTTCCAAAGTTGAAAATTAGAAAGGACCTGCTGTGTTAGAAAGGGCCTCCCCTCACTTTAATTTTGAAAACACTCTGATTAGTTCTTCCTTTAGCAAGATCTCAGACTGGGAAAATGTGAGGTCCCCAGGGCTCAGAGGATTGTCTCTATAGGGAATCTGGCAGCTTTTGGTAGTTTTCCACCATGTCTTGGTGCTGTAGATAGGGAGCCCGGTTTCTTCTGAAGGACTGACCAGGGCTCTTGCTACTGAAGAATAAAGGGCAAGGGCTGCCTTATAACTTACAGCTAGGGCTGTATGAAACAGCACCATTTTGATTCGACTTCCATTTCACCGGGACAGTGTTTTGTTTCGAGTTTTGTTTCATTTCAAAACACTGTTCCATTTTGTTTTGTCTAAACTGTTTCACTCTTTTGAAGTTTCACCCATAGGCTATAATGGGGAAGCACAAAACTGCCTATATCTTTGTTATTTCTTTCCTGATTCACGTGAAACTTGCAGGGATGGTAGCCCCTTCTGAGGCCATGAAGCTCCCAAGTTTCAAGGAGATAGGTGCAGGGTTTCTGGGAAACTGCACCTCAAAGTCTTGAAAGTAAAACTTGTGTCACGTGTGTGTGTTAAGGCACAGCAGGGTGAAAAATGCAGGCGTGGTAGTCTCTGCTGAGGCCACAAAGTCTGCCAAGTTTCAAGGAGATAGGTACAGGGGTTTCTGGGAAACTGCACCTCAAGCTGCTGACAAGCAAAACTCGTGACGTGTGACTGTGTGTGTGTTAAGGCACAGATGTTTTTCTGTCCCTGCCCCAGAGCACTAGGATTGGAAGGGACCTCAGGGAAGGATCAGTCACTGGCCAGCTAGACATGTCAATATGAGAGCAGTCCTGCCCCCCTCTTCCCCCTCCTTAGTTTCTGTTTCCCTGCAAGCAAGCCCAGCTTCAAAACTTTTGAAACATTTCAAAACTTTTGAAACATTTCAAGTGCCCTGGTTTAGTTTCAAGGCTCTTTTGAAGCCTTTCATTTCATTTCAATTTCACTGTTTCAAGCTTGAAATGAGTCGAAACAGCATCAAAACAAAACACCTGGTGAAATTTCGCACAGCCCTACTTACAGCCTTACATTGGTAAGGGACTCCTATGTTCTATCCCAGCTCTCAGCTGGGACTGGGAGTCTAGTGGGTATGCTACCCTGAGCCTCCTTTGTTTCCCTGAAAGCAAGTCCAGCTTCAAAATTTGAAACATTTTAAAACTTTCAAAACATTTTGAGTGCCTTTGTTTAATTTCAAGTCTCTTTTGAAGCCTTTTGTTTCATTTCAATTTCACGTTTTGAGCTCGAAATGAGTCAAAACAGCATAGAAACAAAACACCCAGTGAAATTTCATACCGCCCTACTTACACCCTTACATTTTTGTGTAATGAGCCACACTAGACCCCCAGCTGAGACTGGGGGTCTAGTGGTTTAAAGTATGCCGCCCAAAGTTTCCTTTCCTGGAATGCTGCTTCTCCCTCTGTCTTGTGAGGTGAGGACTCAACTATGTGGGTGCCCAGGCTTCTCTGCCTCTGAGCATGGTTTGGGGGTGATGGGAACATTGGTAGCTTGCACAGGCCTCTGGATCTGGAAAATACTGCCGAAGCTTGTGCGGAAAAATTTTGACTGAGATCAGAGGTGCCTGCCACTGACCTGCAAGGAGGGGATGGGATGTGACATGCTTTTAGGGTGTCCCTAGTTTGTCCTTAGGGTGTCCCTAGTGAAAGGGGGTGTGCACTTTGCCTCTTCTTTTCACCTAGTCTTCTCTGGTGGGGGACTGGTATGGTTGGTGTGAGTGATTAGATCTCATCCTCACTGGGGCAGCCATAGAAAATGCAGCATTTTGTGGACAAGGCAACACTGTAGGTAGCAAAACGGGAGTTGGGGCTAGGGATTGTTTTGTTCATATGTGTTGCATGGACTGTGACAGGGTGCTGTTATGATTGGATTGTCACTGTGGTCACTTTGCTTATTGGTGTAACTGTTGCTGCGTACAGCAGTGACTGTGAATATAATTATAGCTGTTGTCATTGTTACTGAACTAGTATTGCACTAGAGTTGCCAGTTAGCTCAGCTTGTTAGAGTATGGTGCTAATAACACCAACGTTTGATCCCCATATGGGGGTCACAAGACCTTTCCTTCCTTAGGTGGCAGGTTGGACTAGATGACCTCTTGAAGTCCCTTCCAGCCCTATTTCTATTATATGATATAGTGACTGGTGTGTGTGTGTGTGTGAGAGAGAGAGAGAGAGAGAGCTGGTGTGACTGATTGGTGTTGCAACTTTCATTGAAATAGGACTGTGGTTGTGGCTGCTGTTGTGGCTGTGCCTGGAGTGTAACACTGATTGGGGTATTTGAAAGTTCTCTGGACTGCTTCTCTGTAAACTTGAGGTCCAAAGCCGCAAAAGCGGTGTGAGACAGAGTGGGAGTCCCTGAGTAGCCACAGGGCTAGTTTCCCCACCTGCTTCTGGGCATGCTGCCCACCTGTCTCTTCTGCCATGCCTTGATGGAACATAATTGAGTTTTAATTTTGTGGGAGGCTGCCCATTATACATCCCGATATTGGGGGGGTGCTATCCGTGGCTCTGTTCCACCCCTACACTGAGGCCCAAGCCTCACAGATGGCATTGCAGGCAGTCAACTCAACTGTCCACTTTGCCTTTTAGCTGTGGCCCCTTCTATGGGGCCTTCTGTATAAGCCCTGGCCCCATCTCAGGCTGGTCAGGACCCTGAGCTTCTTCACTCTATATGGGTGTCCCTCATGGTGGGCCCCTTGCCCTTTTGATCCTTCTGGTCCTGGCCCCAGCATTGACCAGTCGAGTTCCTCAGTTGGGCTTATGCCTCCTGCCTGCACTCAGAGATTGGGGTCCCCCATTCCTGGCTCAGGTGCTTCTTTAAGCATGCCTGGCCCCACAGGGTCACTCACCCCAGCAGGCTTAGGCACTTCCTGAAGCTCACCTGCCTTCCCTGTTCCAATGTTACAAATAGACCACCTGAAGGTGAGTGCTGGGCTGAAGGTGCCCTTACGCACCTTTCACTGGGGTGGTAACTAGCCTGGTATTTCCTGGGGGCTCCCACACCACTGAGAGTCCCAGCAGGCCACCCACTCCTGGCAGAGTGCAGTTTTAGGTCATGCCCAGGACCAGGAGCCTCCAAACCATCCCCTACAGCTCCTGCCCTTACCTCCAGGATGTTGCATTCAGCCTAGCAGCCAAGCAATGTTACTGCCTGGCCTGCCAGCAGCAAACTGCTCTGTTTATATAGGCAGCCAGGGATCTAAAATGACTGTCACAATTCAGCACCTGATAGCTGCTTGGCTCAGCCCTTAAAGTGGCAGGCACCAACAGTGCCCTGCCACAAGGTGGACATCACTGTTAACACCTAGCAGCCCACAGCTGCTTGAGACCTCTGGGTGGACAGGGGCCCCGATGACAAAGAAGACTTCTGCTGGCACCCAGGGGTGAACGCAAGAGGAAGTGGCTCAAGCTTACTTGCATGTCAGTTGATTGTATGTGTGCCGTTAGAAGTGCACAAGCTTTTGTGAGCCAAGATAATTTCATCAGATGCTATGAAAGGACATGCATGGAGCATGCTGTCAAATAGAGAGAGTAATTAGAATGCAAAACATAAGGGAAGGGAGGGAGGGAGGAAAAGGAGAGTGGGCAGTGCTTGGAGAGGCAAACAAGAAATATAACCATAGGGACAAAAGGGGTCACAAAGGGTAACCCAGGTAATAGGATAAGAATCCGTCATCCTTCTTTATGCTGTACTTCATAGATTGTAGAGTCGGAAGGGACCACAATGGATCATCATGTCTGACTCCCTGCCCCCGGCAGGAAAGAGGACCAAGGTCAGATGACCCCAGCCAAGTGGCTATCTAGCCTCTTCTTGAAGACCTCCAAGCTAGGTGATAGCACCACCTCTCTTGGAAGCCCATTCCAGATCCTGGCCACCCTCACTGAAAAATTTCTTCCTAATATCTAACCTAAATCCACTCTCAACCAGTTTACACCCATTATTCCTAGTCACTGCCTAGGGCGCCTTAGTAAATAGCGTGTTCCCTATTCCCTGTTGACTTCCCCTAATAAATTTATAGGCAGCCACAAGATCTCCTCTCAGCTGTCTCTTGTGAAGGCTGAAGAGATTCAGCTCTCTCAACCTCCCCCTGTAGGGTCTATCACGAAGGCCACTAATCATGTGAGTGGCCCTCCTCTGGACCCTCTCCAGATTCTCTGTGCCCAAAACTAGACACAGTACTCCAACTACGGCCTGACCAGCGCCACAGAGGGGGAACATCACCTCCTTTGATCTATTAGTCATGCACCTGCTAATGCATGACAAGATGCAATTGGCCTTGTTGATGGCCTTGTTACACTGCTGGCTCATGTTCATCTTGGAGTCAATTATGACTCCAAGGTCCCTTTCTGCCTCCAAGCTGCTGAGAAGGACACTCCCCAACTTATAGGTGTGCTGGGGATTCCTCCTTCCCAGGTGGAGTACCTTACATTTATCTTTATTAAATTGCATTCCATTTCTCTCTGCCCATTGATCCAACCTGTCCAGGTTAGCCTGAATCTGCTCCCTGCCCTCCGGTGTATTAACTTTGCCCTATAACTTGGTATCATCAGCAAATTTGGAGAGGGTGCTCTCCACGCCCTCGTCCAAATCACTGATGAAGATATTAAATAATAATCGGTCCAAGGACCGAACCCTGTGGGACCACACTGACCACCTCCCTCCAGGCCGAGAAAGAACCATCCACCACCACTCTCTGGGTGCGATCCCTAAGCCAGTTGGCCACCCACCTGACCGTGTAGGCATCCACACCGCAGTCTGCTAGCTTCCCAATGAGGATAGAATGCGAAATTTGTCAGGAAGATGACATCAGCCTTGGCTCCCGCATCCAGGCAGTATGTGACCTGGTCATAGAATGCTACAAGGTTTGTCAGGCAGGATCTACCTGTGACAAACCCGTGCTGGTTTCCCCTCAGCATAGTTTCCCCTGCTGGGCCTGCACAAATGTGTTCTTTGATTATTTTCTCTAGCATTTTCCCAGGAATAGAGGTAAGACTGACTGGTCTAAAGTTACCTGGCTCATCCCTTCTCCCTTTCTTGAAAATGGGCACCACATTGGCCTCAAACAGCAAACACCCTTACCTCAAACAGAGTCTGTCCAGCAATGAACTACCTAAGTCCTATTGTTACCAAAACACCAGACTTTGGTCTGGATCCTGATGCCAGCTGCACCCCTCATCAACACAGACTGCATCACCACTGGATAAATTAACATGGAATAATCTAATGTTCATTTACCTGCACTTCTATCAACATAATATATGCCATCACCTGCTGGCAGAGTCCATTTGTTGTCTACATTGGACAGCTGATACCATCTCTATGTGTAAGAATGAATGAACCCCCATCTGACAACAGTCCCAGAAAGACACAAAAGCTTGGGGCATGACACACTTCATAGTCATTAGGGCTGGAAGGGACCTCGGAAGATCATCGAGTCCAGCCCCCTGCCCAAGGGGCAGGAAGTCAGCTGGGATCATAAGATCCCAGCAAGATAAGTGTCCAAATTTCTCTTGAAGGTGTAGATGCGTGAACCACCTCTGTTGGCAGGCTATTCCAGACCTTGGGGGCTTGGACAGTAAAGAAATTCTTCCTTATATCCAGCCTGAAATGGTCTTGCAGTAGTTTACAACCTTTCAACCTCATCTTCCCTTGGGGCACTCTGGTGAACAAACGTTCCCCCAGATACTGTTGGTCACCCCTGATAAACTTGTAGGTGGCCATCAGACCACCCTTGAGCCTGCGCTTTTCCAGGCTAAAGAGCCTCATCATAGCTCTCAGTATGTCATCATAAGGTCTGTTTTCCTGACCTCTGATCAGGAGTGTGGCTCTTTGCTGGACTCTCTCAAGCTTCTCCACATCCTTTTTGAATTGTGGGGCCCAAAACTGGACGCAGTACTCCAGCTGTGGCCTCACCAAGGTCGAGTACAAGGGGAGAATGATGTCCTGGGATTTGCTTGAGAAGCATCCATAGATGCTAGCCAGCGTTTGCTCGCTTTACTAGCTGCAGCATCGTAGTGAAGGCTCATGTTTATCTTGTGGTCAACGATGACCCCCCAAGCCTCTTTCTTCCATAGTGCTAGCCAGTGTAGCACTGCCGAGCCTATAAGGATGCTGCAGGTTTTTCCTCCCAAGGTGGAGAACCTTGCATTTTTTAGTGTTACCTAAACACCTTAAGGTTCTCGTCCGCCCATTTGCTGACCCTGTCCAGGTCAGCCTGGATTGCCCACCTGTCTTCAGGTGTGGATGCTTTGCCCCAGAGTTTGATGTCATTGGTGAACTTCGCCAGTCCGCTTCTGACTCCAATGTCCACATCATTAATGAAGATGTTGAACAATATGGGTCCAAGGACAGAGCCTTGGGGGACCCCACTGGTCACAGAGCACCATGACGATTGACTTCCGTCTATTACCACCCTCTGGGTCCAACCATGGAGCCAATTTCCCAGCCAGTGGATTGTGGTGGACCCAAGGCCACAGCTGGCCAGTTTTGCCAAGAGGTGATCATGGGATACCAGATCAAAGGTTTTTTGAAGTCAAGATATATGACATCAATCTCTTCTCCCTTGTCCAGGTGATAGGTCACCTGTTCATAAAAGGAAATGAGATTGGTCAAGCAAGACCTACCTGCAACAAACCCAAGCTGGCTATCCCTCAGGATGTTGGTGTCAGTCAGTTCATTAAGGATGGCCTCTTTAATGAGCTTTTCTAAGACCTTCTCCAAGATAAAGGTCAGGCTGATGGGCCTGTAGTTTGCCGGATCCACTTGCCTCCCTTTCTTGAAGATAGGTATCACATTGGCCTTCTTCCGGTCTTGGCACTTCATTAGAGCACCAGGAGTTCTTGAAGATCCGTGCCGGGGGCTGGGCTATGATGCTCGCCAGCAACTTGAGTACCCTGTGGTGTAGATTGTCAGGGTCAACTGACTTGAAGGTATTCAGCCTCTCAAAGTGTTCCTTCATGAGGTCAGCATTGATGGAAGGCAGGGGATCATCCTCACCTGAACCTCCCTGTCCCATGGTGGGCATGGGCATCCCGTGGGACTGATGAAAGACCGACACAAAGTACCCATTTAAAAGGTTGGCTTTTTCCTGGGCGTCAGTTGTCAGATGTCCCATCTGGTTTAGCAAGGGTCCAATATTGCCCCTGCTTTTCCTCCGGCTCCCCACATATCTGAAAAAGGACTTTTTATTGTCCTTGATACTCGAAGCTAGTTGGAGTTCAGTTGCAGCCTTGGCTTTCCTGGTTTGCTCCCTGCAGGACCAGACCAGTGAAGAATATTCCTCCTTGGAGGTGAATCCACTCTCCATCCTTTGTAGACCTTTCTTTTTAGGCTCAGGAGGTCTTCTAGATCCCTGGAGAGCCAAGGGGGCTGCTGTGCCCTCTTGCTGCCTTTCCTCCAAGATGGAATAGAATTAGCTTGTGCATTGAGGATCACTCCTTTGATGAGCAACCACTCTTCCTGAACTCCTCTCCCCCGGGGTTGTGGTCCCTTACAACCTCACTGACAAGCCTCCTAAGCTTGTCAAAGTCAGCTTTCCTGAAGTCAAGGACTTCAGTGTTGCTGACTGACTTGCCAGCTTTATAGCAGATGGTGAATCAGCTCATGGTTGCTGCCAACCAGCTTCCCATCAATCACTAGGTCACCGATTAGGTCGTCCCCAGTTGCCAGTACCAGGTCAAGCAGCGCTTTACCTCTCATTGGCCTGTAGACTTCTTGGGTCAGGTAGAGGTCATCCACGCATGATAGGAAGCTTTGCGGCCGCTCGGATTTTGCCGAGTGATCCTCCCATGAGATGTCTGGGTAGTTGAAGTCACCCATGACAACCATAGTCCTGGAGCATGTGGCCTCAGCCAGTTCGTGGGTGGACTCCTGGTCAAACCTTTGGCTTTGGGTGGCAGGTCTGTAGTAGACTCCCACTGTCATGTCCCCTGTGCCATGTTCCTCATGGATTTTAACCCAGAGGGTCTCCAGTCCACCCTGGTTGCCAAGATCAGCTTGCAGGGACGTGTAGCTTTCCTTAACATGAGAGCTACACCCCCGCCCCTTTTATCTACTGGATCTGTCCTGTACAGGGTATAGCTGTCTATACCCATGGTCCAGTCATGGGTGGAGTCCCACCAGGTCTCTGTTATCCCTATGATGTTGTAATAATTTGTGTTAAGCAGGAGGAACTCCTGCTTATTCCCCAAACTCCTAGCATTTGTGTACAGGCAGGCAAGTGTCCCCTTGGGGGCTCTTGCCTTGCCCACAAATTGTACCAGGGCTGGGGCGGGGGTGGGTTCCCTTAATTGCCTTGGATTGCTGGTTATGCAAAGGTTGCTCAGCAGGCCAGCAGTGGCAGTAGTCCCTCCGTCCCCCAGCAGGCTTAGTTTAAAACTTGGTGGAGCAGGTCAGCCAGTCTGGCTGAGAAGAGCCTCCTCCCCAGAAGAGAGAGGTGGAGGCCATCTCTTCATAGACATTCGGGCTGGAAGGGACCCCAGAGGATTGTCGAGTCCAGCCCCCCTGTATACACACATATAAATACATATATACACACATACTATATACAGTGTTAATATTATAAATATAAGCATCCACATTCACCGACACACACACACACACACACACACACACACACACACACACACACACACACACACACACACACACTTCCCAGCAGCTCACTTCCTCTCTCACCCAAGAGCGGACTGTGGTCATGGAAGCCAAAGCTTTCCCAGTCACACCAGCGCTGCAGTCTTTGGTTCACTACCTGGATTCTCCTCTCCCTCCTCAGCTCATACCCCGAGACTGTGAGGATCGAAGAAAACAACACCTGTGCCCCCAGACCCTTTAGCCCTGCTCCTAAATCCCTGTAATGTCTCATGATCTGGCTGGGAGTGCTCCGAGCTGTGCCATTGGTGCCCATATGAATAAGGAGCATGGGATAGTGGTCTGTGGGCTGGAGGAGCTTAGGGATTTTCTCTACAATGTCTCAGATGTGGGCCCCTGGGAAGCAGCAGACTTCTTGGGCTAAGGGGTCGGGGTGGCAGATTACCCCCTCAGTCCCCCTCAGGAGGGAGTCCCCCACAACAAACACTTTGCGTTTAGTCTTGGGGAGAGCGGGGGCACTAGCTACAGTTAAGTGTGTGTTGCCTGTGGAAGCTGGCAACTTAGTAGGCTCTGCTGGGGCTGCAAGAGGTTTGTAACTGTTGCTGAGCTCCAGTGGGGCAGGGGCCTTGGTGTGGCAGGCCTTGGGGCCCTTGACCACCTTGGTCCATCCCCTTGACTGGACAGAATGGAAGGTCCCGGAGTCCTCCCTTGTTCTGGAGGGAGACCGTGGTCTACCCTCCAGCTCCTGGGGGAGAAGGGCCTAGCAGTAGGAGTCTATCCCCTGCTCACAGTCCTTGATGGCACGCAGTCTGTGGCCTGGAGCTCCTCCAGCTGGCGCTCCAGAGACCCCAAAAGGGAGCAGACCCCACAAGGGGAGGTGGCTATGCTCCCAGGCCTCAGAGCCTGAAAAAGGGACAGGCAGCCCCCACAGCTGAGAGCCAGGGGCTCCATCTGCGTGGAGCCCAGAACCATGGGCTCCATTTGGGTGGCAGTCTCTGAGGTTCAAAAAAAGCTGTAACATATTAGGTGACCTATCCAATTGCAGTTACCCCATGTTGCAAAGGCACAAGCCAAGATTCCAGGAGCCGAGGGGTCACAAGCTAGGAGTCCAGACTCTAGGATCTTGGGCAGGTATGTAAGCAGAAGTAGAAAACTAGGGGATAGGGAAGAGGGTCAGGGGAGAGCTAGGTAGTGGTTTCAAGCAAGCCAGAGACACTGGAAGGCATTCTGTTGCCCATACAGGTTGTTGGTTTTTTTGTTTTTTTGTTTTTTTTTTTTACACTGCCTACTCTGGGCTTATATGGGCCTAAACAGGTAGAGGTCTCTTTCTGTAGCCCTTGAGGATGACTCAGCCTAGTTGCTGATCATTTCCAGCTGGGGGCTCCCCTGCTGGGGTGAGTCTCATTAAACAAGCAAAATGGCTACAGGAGGAAAATTGCACAATCTGTGCCCAGCATACAGAACAACAGATCATGTTGTCTTTGCCTAAGAGATATGGTGTGAGATGGCGGTGCTTTAGCAGCTTTCACAACTAGTGATGCCTCCAGTTCCTGGCACAACCAGGCATAGAGCTCAAGGTAAAATGAGCCTGCTAGTAAGCCCCATTCTGGGAAAGTCTTGGACTGGGTCTCATTTTCCTTGGGGCAGATTAGTCTGGTCCTCCAGAACTGAGAGGCTTTCCTCCAATCCCCGTCTACCACATTTGATGAGCCGTATCAGGCCCATGCAGTGGAAATTGCACTAAGGAAGCGCTGTCATGAATGACACACGGCTATTCCTTATGCTGCCTTTTTCCACTGACATGGATTGAGGTGACCCAGCTCTGTCAGTCCTCTTGGGGGCTACAAGAGAAGGTTAAAAATGAGCAGCCTCAAATGGAAGCACCCCTGCACCCTTCCACAATTGGACACCTTAGCAGACTTGGTGATTCCCATGAACTGCTGCTTACAAGAAAAAAGAAAGGGAAGGAAGAATCCTGCTCTCTTTTCACCTCTGACCTACTACCTCAACTCCCAAGCCTGTGATTGAATCTATTTAATTAGATGAAGCCTGATATCACCTCACCCTAGCAGAGTATTGGTACATCCTAAGTTTCCACTTACATTTTTTTGCCAGTTGTCCTGTGTAACGGGCTGGCCTGTCCCCTTTAAGAGAAGGCAGCTAGTTAGCCTGAAGGACTGCAGCTGGGGGAGGCTAATAAGGGTGTGGTTGGCTGGGAATGAAAAATCCAGTGGTGGAGGAAGCAGCAGCAGATCTGCAGATCCTTAAGGTAAGTGGGGCAGAGGAACCAGCACAGCTGTAGAGGATCAAGAGGGGGAGCCCCTTGGAGCCCTTTTAAGTAAACTGACAGGGAGCCACCTGCAAACAGGTGTGCTCTGTGGGGCAAAAGTAGGGAGCAGGCTTGGGGGGAACTTCACCCCAGGGCGAGAGGGGACTGCCCTGAGGGCGATCCCTGGGGCAGCAGCTGCTGCCACGCCAGGAACTGGGGCTCTCCTTGCAGGAGGGAGATTTAGGGATTGGGGCAGCCGACAGGCTCCTCAGGCAAGCCCACAGCTGCCTGATTTGCTGAGCCAGCCCGGAGTGACCTCATTGACTACTGGGCTGGGCAGAAAACTCAAACTGCAGGAGTGATGAGGACTCGTAACTCCGTAGATAAGGTAAGGATGCGGTGTGTTGCTGCTAGGGACCCTGCCCCAGAGGTCTCCACCCAGATTGGTGTAGGTGGCCTGGTGGGGACCCAGTGGCTGGGAGGGGAGGGGAGAGTGGGAGCCCCCTTACCTGTCCCTCATGTGCCCACCTTCGGGCCTTGGAGGAGCAGGTGATGGAACTCCAGGAGGCAGTGAGCAGGCTGAGGGGGATCAGGGAGGATGAGGCTGTGATTGACAGGTATTTCCATTCCTTACAGCTCCAGATGCCTATGGGAGAAACCCCATGAGAGGGATCTGCAGCAAATGAGTCAAAGATTGTGTCACGGGTGGGGTCCTACAGGAGGGCCGTGATCTCCTCAAGGCCCCTCCCTGTGCCAAGTCGGCTCAAGGGCACCCTCAGATTCTCCCCCGCCACGTCTTTGATGTTCCAATGTGCTAGGAGGCTGCCTCATGTCTCCTTGGACACGGTTACTTCTGGCATCCAGACTTAGCTTCGCTTTTCTGGCAGGGAACTCCTTTTCCCTTAGCTGCTGGTCGGGAACTGCTTCTGGCTTCAGCTCCTTGGGTTTATAAAGGGAGCCAGGCCCTGCCCCTTCTGGTCAGCTGACCTCCTGGTTGCCCTGGCAACCCACAGCTGGGCTCCTTATTCCCTGCTAGGGCTCTTTCTCCAGCAGTTTCCCCCCTTTAGGAGCAGGGCACCTCAGTGCCCTGTGATAGATTGTCACCTCTGAACCCAGGCAGCAGGAGCTGACATCTGCTTCCCTATTGCAACTGGGGAACAGGTACGAGCCCCTGGCAGCTTTGGTGGAGGATGCAGCAGAGGAGGCCATGGAGGAAGTAGTCCCTGCAACCCCCACTGGATAGACTGGGGGATCGTTGCTCAGTTGGAAGAAGAAATGCTGGGTAATTGCAGTGGGTGACTCACCCCTGAGAGGCATGGAAGGGCCAATCGCTGACCGGATCCTATGGCAAGACAGGTCTCCTGTGTGCCTGGAGCTAAGATCAGCAATCTCACTGAAAGGTTTCCTGATCTCATCCAGCCCTCCAACTACTATCCCATGGTCCTTGTCCATGTGGGCATAAATGATGCGGCTGGGAGTAGTCCAGACTGCATTATGAAGGACTTCCATGAGCTGGGGGCTGAGTTTAGGAAGTTGGGGGCACAGGTGGTATTCTCTTCCATCCTTCCAGTTGGCAGTAGTTGGTGGTGCCAGGATGCCTGCATCAGGGTAGTCAACCAGTGGCTCCAGAGATGGTGGCTTCATGAGGGCTTTGGATTCTACAGCCATGATCAGCATGGGGCGAACTTCATCTCTCTCCTAGAGGTAAGCATCTGTTCTTCCACAGGTTGACTGATCTCTGAAGAGCCTTAAACTAGTTTCGATGTGGGATGGGGAACTGGTGGTGGAGGAGAACCCAGGGTTGGCAAGCCACAAACAAGGCACTGGACCAAACCAGGTAAGCACTAAGGGGCACACTAGACATCAAGGCAAAGGGGCACCAAGAGCACCCATCAGGAGGCTAATGTGTCTTTACACAAATGCCAGGAGTATGAGGAATAAGCAGGAGGAGCTCACACTCTTACTTGCTAGCACCCAGTATGACAGTCAGCTTAACGGAAACATGGTGGGATTCTACTCATGACTGGGTGGTAGGCATTGAGAAGTATAGGTTGTATAGGTGAGACAGAGTGGGGGAAAAATGGTGGGGGTGTAGCTCTCTATGTTAGGGAGCAGTACACATCTTCCATCATCAAGGCAGGGGTAGAGGAGGGCAATACCAAGGTATTGTGGGTCAGGACACGGGGGGGTCCAGGGGAAAATGACTTGGTAGTGGTGGTCTACTATAGACCTCCTCATCAGGATGATGAGCTAGACCTGGTATTTTCCAGGCAGCTCTCAGAGGCCATTCAGGCAAGAGAGGTGGTGGTCATGGGGGACCTAAATTACCTGGACATCTGCTGGGCGGAGAAGATGGCCAAAACAAACTGCTCACCTAGGTTCTTAAACTGCATGCAGGACCTCCACATAACCCAGGAGGTGTCCAGTCCCACCAGGAGTAATGCCTTGCTAGACCTGTTCTCATCAATAGGGGATGATCTCGTGGGTAACCTGCGAGTGCACAGTAACCTGGGAGATAGTGACCATAATTTGGTCGAATTCACAATCCAGTGAAGGGTGGGAAAAATAACCAGTGAGGCTAAAGTGTTAGACTTCAGAAGAGCCAATTTTAGTAAACTTAGAAGGCTAGTTAGTGAGGTGGCTGAATTCAAGAGCATTGAGCAAATGGGGGTCCAGGAGGGTTGGCGGTTTCTCAAGGGAGTGATCCTTGTGGAACAAAAGGAAACTATTCCATTACATAGGAAAGGGGGCAAGGTGACAAAAAAGCCCCCTTGACTGAGCAGGGACCTGCAGAAAAGACTCAGGGCATTGACCCCAGAGGATTGTCGAGTCCAGCCCCCCTGTATACTGCTGCTGCTGTTGGCAAAGAAAGAGATTTGTAGGTAGTGGAAGCAGGGGGCAGCCACCAAGGAGGAATATACCTCCCTGGTGCACTATTGCAGGGAATCAGTTAGGCAGGCCAAAGCAGGACTTAATACTGTCCAAGACCAGTCACACACTGCCTTGATACAGGAGTTGAGACAGATGTCATCTACCTGGACTTTAAGAAGGCCTTCAACTGTTTCACATCCTATTCTCATAAGGAAGCAAGCAGGCTGTGGAGTGGATGCTTACGCAGTCAGGTGGGTGGCCAACTGGTTTAGGGACCACAACCAGAGAGTGGTGGTGGATGGGTCATTTTTGGCCTGGAAGGAGGTGGACAGTGGTGTCCCGTAGGGTTTGGTCCTTGTACTGGTGTTATTTAATATCTTCATCAGTGATTTGGATGAGGGTGTGGAAAGCACCCTGTCCAAATTTGCAGTTGACACCAAGTTATGGGGCAAAGTTAACACATTGGAAGGCAGGGAGAAGATACAGGCCGATCTGGACAGGTTAGATCAATGGGCAGAATGAAACTCTGGGGATTTTGTAGAGAAGAATCATCTATAGGGCTACAGCAGGTTTGAAAGGGAATATTACTTTGGGTGTAGTAATTTTTTTGTTTTGTTTTTGGCTTTTTTTTGTTGTTGTTCTTTGTCATTGTCACAAACTGTTATGTTTTGGGATTTGTAGCATGTAATTTATTTTTCTAGTGTTTTATTTACTGGTATGGTATGTATGGTCTCATTGGAAAGCCCACGGTCTGCTGTATCCATTTCTGCTATTGGTATTAAGGCTGTACAAAACAGCACCGTTTCATTTTACTTCTGTTTCACCATTTCAACAGGACAGTGTTTTGTTTCGCGTTTTGTTTCATTTTGAAAGCACTGTTCCATTTTGTTTCACTGAAACTGTTTCAACGTTTCACCCATAGGCTACAATGGGAAAGCACAAAACTGCCTATAACTTTGTCATTTTTTGGCATACTTGGAAGAAAATATCAGGGGTGGTAGTCCCTTCTGAGGGCATGAAGTCTGCCAAGGTTCAAGGAGATAGGTGCAGGGGTTTCTGGGAAACTGCACCTCAAGCTGCTGACAAGCAAAACCTATGTCACATATCTGTTAAGGCACAGCAGGGTGAAAGCTGCAGGCATGGTAGCCCCTGCTGAAGTCATGAAGCCTGCTGATCTGGTAGGCAGATCGAGTGGCCCGCACCCATGGGAGGGCTGCGGGGTTCAGTCGGACTCCTCCTGGGGGTGCGGGTCCCCTAATCTGCCTGCCGGATCACAGGAGGCTGCTCCTGCTGCCTGAGAATGGTGCTGGGCACAGCCCGCACCCAGTGCCAGGAAGATTGATGGTGCCACTGGCCCCAGCCAGCAGCACCAGCCTCCTGTGGTCCGGCAGGCAGCTCAGGGGCCCACCCACACCCCTTGGAGGACTGTAGGGGCTGTGCCAGGCTCCTCCTGGGGGTGTGGGCCCCCAATCTGCCTGCCAGATCACAGGAGGCTGCTCTTGCCTCCTGGGACCAGCAGCAGCACCAATCTTCCCAGCACTGGGTGCGGGCTGCTCCCAGCGCTGGTCCCAGGTGGCAGCAGCAGCAGCCTCCTGTGATGCGACAGACAGATCGGTTTCCACACCCCCAGGAGAAGTCCAGCACAGCCCCACAGCCCTCCTGGGGGTGTGGGCCCCCAGATCTGCTGCTGGGTCACAGGAGGCTGCTGCTGTTGGCAAGTGGCAGTGTTGCTTGTCAGCACCTTGAAGTGCAGTTTCTGAGAAAACGTACCTATCTCCTTGAAACTGGGCAGGCTTTGTGCCCTCAAAAGGGGATACCATACCCACAAATTTCATCCAAATCAGGAAAGAAATGATAAAGTTATAGGCTGTTTTGTGTTTTCCCATTATAGTCTATGGGCAAAAATCGAAACAACAAAACAGTTTTGATGAAACGAAAAGGTGCTTTTGAAACTAAACAAAACTCAAAACGAAACACTGTTCCGTCAAAATGTCGAAACAGAAGTCGAAGCAGAACAGTGCTGTTTCGCACGGCCCTAGTAGCCAGATAGGAATGTAAGAATCTGTACATTTGCTTTCTGTTTCTGTCTCTTAACCTGTGGTCTGATTTGTTTCCATAATTCAGCAGTTCTCAAACTCTGACAGATTGCTCATCACCAGTTTAAAATGCTACAACCTTAAGTATCACCAGCAAATTTTTCAGTTCAACCTCATGTACCACCAGCAAATTTTTGTCTGATAAAATAATTATAATAAATCTGTTAATGTGTACCACTGACAAGTTGTTTGCATACCGTTGGTGGTACGTGTACCACAGATTGGGAGCCGCTGGCATAATTTCATCCTTTCATCCTCGGTAATGCATGGTTTTGCTGTTTGTCCCCTTATTGATGGTGGAAAGAGTGATTTCTGGGCAAGTGATTGTTTCCAGATTACCCTTTCCTTGGAAAGGGGGACCTATACATTTCTTGCATAACCCAATAGTTGGGTCCACTTGGGGCTGGCAGAGATCCCTCACTGTAGCTGTATTCTAGTGAAGGAACTGGGGCTTGCTGAGATAGGAAAGCTATTTTAGGGAAATCTCAACCTGTTCCCTGGGGCAAGCAGCAGCACCATGGAGAGAAACTCAGGGGTCCCCCACAGATGGGTTTGTAACAGTCAGTCAGCAAGGAAAAATCTACATTTAATCTCACTCAATGATGAATTACCTGGTTCACATTTTTGTTTATTTAGCTTCCCTTTCTACCTGACTCTTCCTTTTATTATCACTGTATTTCTTACTATGTTTTGGTGTTCATGTTTTAAAAAAGATTTTCATAAAAAATAGAGAGGGTGAAGAAAAAAGCCTTAATTTATTTAAGGGCTGATGGTAATGCCTTACACTGAGCACCAGTGCGTCTTGGACCTCAGTTATGCCTTGTTTCTCAAAATGAAGATTGAGATGTAATTAAATATTAGTGTTGAATTAATTTCATGTAGCATGTGTACCAAAGCTTCCCTTTTTATACCAGCAGAAAATGGCAAAACAAAGACATCTGGAGGCTGAAACCAAATACGTTCAAATAAAAAATAAGGCACAAAGTTTTAATAGCATGGCTGATTGATGATCAAGAAAAATATATTGAGGGAAATGGTCAATTTCCCCATCTGTTGATGACTCTAGAGCAGGCGTGGGCAATTATTTTGGGTGGAGGGCTGCTGAGCCATAACTGAGTTTTAGCAAGCCATCAAGGGCTGCATGACAGGAAGCCAGGGCCAGATAAATATTAATTTTCTAAATTTTGTAGGAGCCTTGTGGGCCAGATAGAATGGCCTGGTGGGCCGCATCCAGCCTGTGGGCTGCATTTTGCCCACCCCTGCTCTACGGCATGACTGGACACCTTTCTGAAAGATGCACTAATTCAAACTTTGAGCTTAATAAAAGAATAACCAAATGAAAGTTATTGGCCTAAAAATAAGGTCAGAGCAGGTGATCTAGTGAACTTTTCTGGCCCTAACTTTTTTCTGAATCTATGAAATATATTTATTTTTCCCTTTTTTCTTCCTCCAGGTCTTTGCTGAATAAATCTACATGGAAAAGCAAACCACTGTGAACACATTTATGCCCTTGGGACTTCCTACTACTCCACAGCTACAGATTCTGCTTTTCCTGGTGTTTTTAGTTATTTATCTAATCACTCTTGTCAGGAACATGATGATCATGCTGGTGATTCAGAATGATCCTCATCTTCATACCCCCATGTACTTCTATGAACCCCCCTTTATCCTTTGTTGTTATCTGCTGTTCCTCAACCCATGTCCCTAAGATGCTGGAGAACTTCCTAGAAAAGGAGGCAACCATATCTGTCAACAGCTGCATTACGCAGGTGTTCTTTTTCACTCTATTAGCTGCTGTGGAAGTTTGCATTCTCTCAGCAATGGCTTTTGACTACTATGCTGCCATATGTGACCCACTATATTATACTGAGATCATGAAAAAAGTAGTCTGCAGTGGGATAGCGGGTGGTTCATGGGCTGCTGGCTTATTTAATTCAATGTTAACAGACTTTAAAAAAATTAAACCTGCACTTCTGTGAGTTCAATACGATCAGCAATTTCAGCTGTGAGTTCCATCCACTGCTGCTCTTATCCTGCACTGAGACTTTCTGAAATCAAATGGTGCCTTTTTCCACTTCTGTGATATTTGGACTCAGCAGCTTGCTCTTCACTTTAGTTTCCTATGTTCACATCATCTCTGTTATCTTGAGGATATGCCCTGAAGAGAGCAGGCACAAAGCATTCTCTGCTTGCAGCTTCCATCTTGTAAGTTTGTTTTACCTGACAGGCCTTGCTCGGTACCTGAATCCCAGCTCAGCCTTCTCTGTAGTTCTAGATAAAATGTTCTCCATCCAGTACAGCATCTTAACCCCTATGTAAAACCCCATCATCTATAGTCTGAAAAGTAAAACAATCCAAAAGGCTTTAGGGAGAGTAATGGGCAAGTTAATGTGTCTCATATAGTAGTAACGTTCTTCATTATATAAAAGCAGGTAGTAAAAATACATGTATCAATATATCAAGAATTTTTACTGTGGACTGAGAACATGCATCCATAATGAAGTGAATTTGTATTACTTTATTTATAATGCCCGGGTTGGAAAAGAAATATAAAACCCCAACCTGAATCTTATGTAATGTATGAGCCTAATGGTTATTGATCAGTGCCCTGTGAGGGAGTCAGACTTGAGCTAAATAGGCAGTTCCAGATGGTGATGAGTGACTTAAATGTTCCTGTCAACAGTCTGTTCCATCATGAGATGTAGCAGAGACCCACTGGTGTCTTTGTCAGTGGGCTTATTAGCACTTCTGAAAGGCAAGTGTAACTGGCCAGGCAAAGCACTATCATTACTCTGCTGCTTCCCAAGACAGGGCTACTACACCCAGTGCAACCTGCATTGGAAACATTTGATGGGGTCAGATCATGAGGGGGGTTTGTTGTGAGGCTGTGCATGGGACCAGGGGGAAAACAGGAGGTTCAGGGCTTGCGGAGGTAGCCAGACAACTGGAGTTGTTGTGGGAGGTAAAAAATGTTGAGAACCACTGTAGTGGATATTTCCACAGAGATAAGTGGAATGAGGAACTGCTTTACATAGCTGTATCTTAACCTGTCTCAGATTTTTCATACATGTGCATGAACAAACACAGACACACATACTGTGGGGTAGCTGTGTGAGAGAGGCCCCAACTGCACTCTCACATCTACTCAAACTCTGCCACTTTGTCAGCTATACTATGACATCCTTCCTGCTTTTGGGCACATCCAAGCATAGCTGTCAGTAAAGTTCCTAATTGCACTTCTCACCTTATGCCACTGAATACCCCACTAGGATGCTGATATACTGTAACAAATAGGATCTCACATGAAATTCAAGCTCGAGAGGAATTTGGTTTCAAGAGGTCAGCTGAAGAAGAGATCTATGTTTCCCAGCCTGGAATTAGGTATCTATACATATGCAGGGAAAACACATAAAAAGGCACTCTAACTTTAGTGTTTTGTTTAAAGTGATTTAGGTTAATGTGCTTTAAATATGAAAACAGATACCATGGCTTCAGGTGAGTTTCATACCTTACTGTAGTTTTGTGGAGCAGGTGGCAGTGGGCGCCAGATGCTGCATAATCTAATTGCACTGTTGCAAGTGAGTGGGTGAGTGAATGGTATGTGCCTTCTCCTTTGTTATAAAGTAAAGGAACAGAATAAAAATCAACTTGGTCAATATTTTTATCAATTTCACAACACCCTCCATGGAGGAAGGGAAGGAGGGGGGGAGTGAGTGAGTGATGGAGGCACGGGGTGCAGATGGCATGCTCCACACTCTGCCATCCCAGTAAGCACATCTGGAGCTATGCTGAAGGGGGGAGAGCACAGGGAGGGGGCTCCTGATGTAGGGGCAAGAGCCCCTCACCCCATGGTTCAGGAATCTCTAAGGACTTCTGCACCCAGGTATATAAAAAGGCTTCTCTGGTCTCCAATCTACTTCCCAGAGCCAGAGCAAGACTAGGGGAGGCAGGGTGTTGTATACACAGCGAGGACCAAGTGGTACACTGCACCCCATAATGTGCGGGTGGGTAAGTCACACAGGCAAGCCTCTTTCTGATCTCGCACTCCACCCCTGCTGATCACCCCTGAAAAGGGGCCAGCCACTTGAGACCCCCTGCAACCAGCCCCAACACTGGCAAGCTAACCCCCAGGTTCCCCTGCACCCAGGATGGGGGACAGTGAAGACTACACCCTGGCCACTGCAGCCCCCCCAAGCCCCTGTCTCTCAGACCACACCAGGTTCCCATGCACAATGGGGGCAGTGGGCTATACTCTCCCCCACCAGAGACCCCCCAACTGCCCTCCAGAGTCCCATGCATACTTGCGGGAAACAGGTTAAACATCTGCATTCCCCTTCACAGCAAGGGGGGAAAACCCCACATGAGACCACTTACAGCTAAGGAAACATGGCCAGACTGAGAGAAACCCTTGCTGGAGAATCATGCGGGGAAGGGAGAGTGGACTGTGTGATACCCCATGCAATGATAGGAAAACACATTGGCAGGCTATCTACATTTGCAATGTCCTGGCTGACTACCAACTACCTACCTTGCAAAGTGTTGTGGGGAGGAGGGGGTGCTGTGTGTGCTGGTGTCCCTGGCTGCTCAGTGGCCTGACAAGGGTATTTTTTTAAATCGTTATCTGACACAGTTAATTTGTCAAATTTTAAAGTTTTAAACCTTTATTTATTTATTAAAACTGTATTTTTAAAATAAAGTAAGAACTACCTATGCTGGCTGGCTGGTGCAGAACCTTCCCTTTTAGAAAAAATGGCCCTGTGGGTGACCCTGAACAAATGGTTGAGACTGCCAACACAGCTGCAGTGGCAGCAGTGGCATGGAGCATGCAGCTGGCTTTACTGAGCAGATCCTGGTGGCGGTGGGGGGGAAGCCGACTACCTCCTAGGATCCACATGTTGCTCAGGATCTGGGGGCTTTGGGGAGATCTCATGGGGGTTTCCCTCCCTTGCTGTAAAGGGGAGCATGGGTGTTTACTGTTTAACCCACTTCTCCAGAGCTTGCACAGAATCCTGGAGGAGCTTTGTGGGGACTTTGGGGAGTCTCGTGTTGGGGGGGTTCCCTTCCCCCAAATGGAAAGCTTCCCTTGCAGGCTCCACAGAGCAGAGCTTGCATGGCTGGCTGTAATGCACTCGGGGGGGATCAGTTCCGCATTTCTCCCTTTTGCACCTTCCTTTCCCCACTCAATGGTATGTTTTGAATAAATAAATAAAACCTATATAGACAAAGATGATTATTTTGATTTTTGATTTTTTCATTTACACAGATGAGAATGATTTGTTACTGGGCTGCTGGCGGTAGCAATTAGGAATTACCACTTAGAAAGCCCCAGTTAAGTAGACACACGATTAAGGCGAATGAGGTATTTTGACACACACTACCACGTTTTGACTTAATTAAAAACTGGTTGGAAGTGTTTTAAATGTAAGGCGATTTCTGCCACTTTAAAAGTGCTCTAAAGTCTGGCACGTGTATTAGTTGATGACTTTAGTCTACTTTAAATGGTGAAAATCATCATGTGTATAAATGCCCATGGTTTAAGCAGCAGCTACAGAGGGCCACTTACAAGTAAAATCAGTGATGTACCTCCAGGTCTGGAGCCCTGGGGGTGTGGGTGATTGGGGTGGGCATAAGGGTATCTTGGTAGTACAAGCATGCCCAAACTGATTATCAAGTCAATCCTTGAATAGTTGGGAGGGAGAGTGTTCTCAGATGGTCTATTCTATAGCCTAGGACTCTCTCGGTGCCCAACCTATCTGCACTGGTACATGTACTACAAATCCAGAAATATGTCACTGAGGATGCCTCCAGGTGTCTCCAGCAGGTGCCCTTGAGCACAGCAGAGACTGAGGTTTTAAGAGCAGCTTCGCTTCAGAGAGACACTGTGAAGCACCTTTGTCAGTATATTCTGGTTCTGGAACATACCTATTAGTGTGGGTAAATGTGCACTGGTTATGCCTGGGGGAGGCCCAAGGAGATATTCTGCTTGCATTGTTTATTTGTGTTCCTAGAGGCCCAACACTGAACTCATCATTCAAGGCCACTTACATTCAAAACTAATAGCTGTCAAGACCTCAGGTCATTGCCTTTGTAGGAATGAGGGCATTGAAAACTCCATTCCCTAGAAAATGCTCTAACCATACACAGATGGAAGGTAGTTTAGTGGGGGTGATTAGGGAAAAGAGGTGCACTCTCCACTCTCCCTGTTAAAGCTGGACAACTGTGCAGAAAGAAATGCAAGAGTCAAGGGAAGGGAGAAACAGTAGTGTCAAAGGACACTTGCTGGGAGTTGGAAGACCTGGGTAGTTGTCTCTGTTCTTTGGATGGCTTTTGCATTAAATCATCACTGGATAAAATAGATAAACATAACTGGGAATAGAGACTGGAAGCTGTACTCAATCAAACACCCCTCTTTGGTGTTTGATAGTTAGACAGTGCAATCTTAATGTGCTTTTTCATCCCTTCTGAAATGTCTAACGATATCTATACATTTCTTAGAGCAATGTTACCTCACCCAGGCCTCTTCCAGTAGATGTAGTGCATCTCCAATATGTATCACAGGTAATGCTTGGTCACATGTTTTGCCACTTGCTATTATCAGTTCTTTTTCATCTCATTCACCAAAGCCAACCAGCCACAGAGTGGAGCAAAGACTGGCCATTCCCTTTGTGTCTCTATGAAGTCAGGCCCTTCTCCTACTGGCACAATCTCTTCCTAAGGCTGGCTGCCCATTGAGCTACTCTGTTCACTGTACCCTGACTCCCTTAAACATCCTCTTATGAAGCCTCCCTGTTGCCAAAAGGAGTTTTCCTTCAAAACCTGTGGCATCTGGAACAACATAAGTTGAGGTCTATGTGTCTTGAGATCAAAAGGAAATATTTCCCATAATTGGTCCTCAAGCTGGTCTTGTGTACCCAGAGTTTAGCTACTTGTTGCTGCCAGAACCAGCACTGGTGTGTCTCTTCAGTGAGACCTATGCAGTCTAAGAGGATGGTCTTGAGGGGGGTCCATCTTGTGCAACCTTAGCTCACAGGGCCCAGTATGCTGTCTGAGCTTCTTCTGACTAATAAGGGGCTAGGTTTATGGCCCAGTGATCCCAGAGCTTTTTGTATATCCCAGCCACTTATACCACTTGTCTCCAAATAGGTCTCAAGATCATTGTCTGGCCCCACTTTTGTGAGGGTTATACCCCCTTCCATTTGGACTAGTGTAGTAGCGCCCATCTGCATGCTGGTCTTTCTCTGGGCCAGCAGTTGAAGCATGAAATGTTGTTTTACCTTTTAGCTGTCAATAATAATAACAATATAATAGTCCTTGGGTGTTGCAATTAGTAGTGGTAATAGTAGTAGTAGCAGCAATATATTGGAGAGGTTCAGTGCACTTTACTTATTTTCATGCTGCATAAAATGTGTTACCTTTTCTTTCTATTTAACTACTGCAGTGTTTCTTCTCTCATTTTTGTCCTTTGCTGCCATCTTGTGACCATAGAAGGCAAGTCAAATGTCTTTAATATTCATCTCCACTGAGTCATTATGCTCAGTTTCCATAGGCTTCCCCTTTACCTGTCCATGTTTGTAAATACAAAGGGCTTATAAACCCTCTCCACTGGTTCCTCTCCCAAGCACTTGGGATTTGCTTTGAATCTCTGTGCCCATCTACCTTCAGAAAACTTCCTGCTTGGTGCTAATTCATCAGCTAATACTGCACATAAACTCAAATCCTAGAAACTCTGGTTTCCCAGGGGAATTTGACCTTGATGTCAATGGGATCAGGTTTGGATCCACTGTCTGAAGATAAAATGTCTACTGAGGCAGCTGACTGCTTCCTCTCACTATGCTTATCTGAGCATGTTGCAAACTAATGCTCAGATAAAATGCTTTGAATCTTACACTATTTGTGGGAGGGAAGAAAATGTTATTATCCTGAAGTTAAAAGGGAGGGAAAGAGACACCCAGATGCCATCTGTATATGTCTCCCTATATATTTCTCTGTATTTACAAAAAGAGTCTCATACTTATTAACAGACCTTACTGCCACAGCATTGCCTTTGGGAATAGGAAAGTGTTATGATCTCTATTTTACTTATGGGGAAACTGAGGCACAAGGTAAATTAAGTCACTTGTTCAAAGTGACCAAGGAGGTCTGTGACCATAGACGAGGTCTCATGGGGGCACGCTGCCATGTTGTGCAGAGGCCTCAGCACCAGAAAGAGTGCACTTGAACACACACACAGTCCCACAAGCACCCATGTCCCAAGTTTTGACTGCCTGCGGCCAGAGGTGCAGGGCTCCAGAACCCAGACTCCCTCTGCACTTATCTCCTTGAAACATGGCAGGCTTTGTGGCCTCAGCAAGAGCTACCACCCCTGCAGTTTTTACCCTGCTGTGGCTTAACACACACACTTGACATGAGTTTTGCTTTCAGGATTTTGAGGTCCAGTTTCCCAGAAATCCCTGCACCTATCACCTTGAAACTTGACAGGCTTCATGCCCTCAGCAGAAGCTACCATCTCCACCAGCTTCATCCAAATAAGCCAAAAAACAACAAAGTTATAGATATTTCATTGATTCCCCATTATACCCTATGGCCAAATCTCTGAATTGCCAAATCTTTTCCAAATTGATTTGGAAGCTCCGAATCGATTCAGAAAACCTAAAGCTTCTAGTGATTCAATTTGGATTAATAGATTTGGCCTCCGAATTGTCTGAATACTCTCCAAATCTGAATTGCTATCTGAAGCTTTGCATAGCACTACTGTGTAAGTAAACCCAGAGCTGGAATAGGGAAAAGGTGGTTAAGTGATATGATTAGTACTATTGATTAATACCAGGGTGAGGGAGAAAGGACAATACCAGACTTGAGTCAGCAGGTAGGTCTGCAGTTTAGGAGTGAGATGGGTGGTGTGTGTACACATGTCAGATAGACTAGAAATGCAATTGAGCATCAGCAGATCTGTTATCTATGTGTGCATGCCCAGAGATAGAATAACAGGCTTGGGGGTGGGGAGAGATAGGGCTGTGGTTTAGGACAGGGTATTGACACAGCTGAGGATCACAGGCAGAGCAGGGATGCTTGCCAAAAATCAAGGCACGTTGGCTGATTTGTGTCAGTAAGGCCTATGAGCCAGGCAGTGTCTTTAGATCTGAACACCTGAGCCTGGCTGCCTGTGACAGCCTCCTGGGAACCTGTTTGCACATCCCAGTCCCTGCATTCCTCTCCCTTTCAGACTTTCCCAAAGCTGGAATTTATGAATCAAGCAATTCCCTTTCACTGGGGCTGGGGATTACTGCTTGACCTGTCTCATTTTACATATTAGAGGCTACTTGACACGAGCTGGCCATTTCCCTCTTTCATAAAAATTTAATCAATAACTAATTTTCTTTTCTAATTAGCCTCGTTGGACCTGCAGCTCAGGCCAGGATTTCCCTGGTTAGAACTCACTCTCTGTGGGACTTGTTAACATAACAAGTACCTTTGTTTCTGTCACTGCCCTTAAGCTACTTGAGAAGTTTGTCATGTTTCCCTGCAGAATTTGGGTTTCATCAGCTCGGGGCAAGTTCCTGGGAGTGTTCATTAAAAAAAAACACCTAATGTTATAATGAGCTGTGTGGCTACCTGCAATTCTCTGCAGATTCCCAGGTACAATGAGCTAATTGAAGAGATTTTATTTAGCAGATGTGTTGCTAAGGGAGATTATTTGAACAAAGTTCATAATGAAATAGTTCTTCCACACTCCTACTTCCCCTTTTCTTTTTTAAAATGTTTTAATAAACAAACACACACACACACACACACACACACACACACACACACACATTATCCTAAGTAGGAAATGAAATGAAATGAAAGGGTGACTTTTTCCCATGATGATCTGGATCTGGCCCCCCAGATCTTGTATAAAACATGTTAAATTAACAGCACCCTTAAAGTTAACCACATTATGGACAAGTTATTCTTTGCCGCTTCTCTAATGGATCATTGGGGACTCGAGCTCTTAGAACAATTTGCCTTTTTGTCACCCCTGTCCACTGCAGATTGATAGTCTCATTCATAATCTGTTATCAACTCCAAATCCTAACTGCTTTCTGTGTACAATCAGCTGCTTACAGAATCAGAAGAAATATTCTTTAAGGTTACAAAAAAATCACAATTGTGTTTTATTAAATTTAGCTTCCAGGCCATTGAAACATATCCAGTCAACATCCCTGATCACTGTACCTCATTTTGACAGATATTAGGGACATGAGTGAGAGAAAACAGGGCTAAACATATTTAGACAGGCAGAAATAGAAATCATTAAATAGATGACAAAATGAACTGAAAGAATTTCAATTGGGTAATGAGAGGGATAAATAATGGACAAACATTTCAATGGTCAGACAGCAAGATTCAAAGAATAATTAGGTGGATGAGCAGATAATTTTACTTACAGACATGTAGCCTGAGTATACCCAGGGGGTGTGCCCTGTCCTTCAATGACAGTGGTGGTGGTCAGGCAGGGTGCTGAGGAAGGGGTCAGCTACTAAAGTGGCTTCTTGTCCTCTCTATATAGCCAGGCCAGAACCAAATACTTAACTATGTACAATTTATTACAAGAATAAAGACAGATGTTTAATATAAAACATAGACTATTTACAAGGCTTAACATACAATACTATATATAATATTCCACAATTCACATAAAATACCAAATATAAACCAAATAACGTACAACCTATACAACGCAATTAATACATAGGAATAGTAACTTCACCATAATATTTGTTTCAACCTTCACAAATAACAATACCAATATACACATTAGGACGTTAAAACACATAAACCATGTAAACCCCCTTAAAGAATACCCCTAGCTATATAGCCCTTAACATGGCAAACTCAAAATAGGGAGTGCACTCAGCCCCTCCCTGAGGGGTTTCCCTGAAGCCCCTCCCCTTTAGGGCCCTGGGATGTGGACACGCCCCTCCTGCAATGGAGGGTGGAGGTGCCAGACCCTCCTCACCCGTGCCAGCCTCCCCTGCAGGACCTGCTTCCCCACTAACTCTCTCTTCCTCTCTGGAGAAGTCAAGGCTTGCCCTCTGGTGGCCGATCAAATAAGAGACTCTCCCCAGTGGTGCCTTTGGCTCTCCTCAATGGCCTGGTGCCCTGCACTGGGCAACCAGGGCTCTCTCTCTCTCTTGCGGGAGCCAAGCCCTTGCAGGCTCTGACTCCCCGGTCTCACACCAGAGGTACTCCCCTTTCCTGGGCCCTGCTCTGGACACTGGGGCTCTTCTACTTAAAAGTGGAGCCACACTTGCAGGGCTCCAGTCACTCATCCTAGGGCCAAGGCTAACATGAACAGCCACAAGCTGCTTCCAAAGTAGTTCTCTGTGAGCCAACCTCCACACCGGGTGAGGCCTGAGCAGCCATGAGCTGCTCCCAGGGCCAGCTCTCGTGTGCCAATCTGCACACCGTGTGGGGCCCAAGCAGCCTCAAGCTGCTCCCAGGGCCAGCTCTCCGTGTGCCAATCTGCACACCGACTGCCCAGCTGCTTGCTGGGTTTGCAGGCTCAAGCCGCCTTGAGCGGCTCCTAGAGCCTGATCCCTGTGCACCAATTTGCGCACCACTGAAGCTCATGCAGGATCTTGAGGATGGCCATCTCTGGAGCTCCTCTCTCCTCGCTGTCCCTCATCATCTCTCTAGTCTGCTGAGCATGCTCCCCTTTTATACTCTTCAGGGGCTCCACCCCTGAAATTCTCTGGACCTGGCTGATGCAGTTCTGATTCAGGTCCAGCTGCTTCTTGCCCCCTGCCTTTGGAAAAGTGTGGGGCTGTAATAGTAAAAGTTTTGCTAATAGCAAGAGTTTTGCTCACTGATTTTATAGTAGGCTGGTGAAGCGGTACATAGCTTTGTGCTCTGTAAGCATAACCGAACCATGAACCTAGATAGTAGAACGTTGTAATACAGTGGAATGTGGCAAACACCAGGTGTGCTGGATCACGACTCATCCCCAAATTCCTAGCTTGAGATAACCAAATCCCTAGCTTGAAATAACATTGTTTACTCCAGACTATATAAGCTGTATATTCTTAAGTTATGATGAGTTCCTCAGCTCTGGCAAGAGTTCTGACTTGCATAGAGCCCCAGTGCAGGCTATCGCATCCCCGAGATTGGGACACTCCAGAGCCAGGAGAACCATGCTGGGTAGCGGCTGCCGCCTAAGGCTGATGTGAAGTGACCATCCTCTCTGCTTTGTTCTATCACCTGCCTCTGTGATTATCCTTAAATAAAGCTTTGCAAGAGTGAAAACAACCATGAGTACACCCTTTGTTCAAGCGTGGAGAATCTTCTGAACCCAGTAGTTCATTCTAAGACAATTGGGGTCAGCGGTGGGATTCTCCTGATTTGACATAGACCTATTTAAGAGGCTGCAGAAGCGGGAGGGAGAGAGATTGGAAAAAAGGATGCTGAGTTGGCCCAATACCAGGTTGTGGTATGGGGTAGCAAAGACACTCTGTAAATTAAGTCCATCTGTTTATTAGAGTAAGAAGGAGTGCCCTGTAACTCCCACTGAGGTGCAACGGTGGGTTGAGAAGGAGCTTAAGTCTGACGGGGAGAGTGGTGCTAAACGCACCGTCCCTTGGCTGCTCTTTACAGTGCTTAAATGTCTAAGCACACAAAATGCCCATCTGCAGGAACAGCTCAATCAGGCCGTCCGTTGGCAGACTTGTCGGAATTTAAATGAATCAATATTGCATGAGTTATGTTCTAAACAACTTGATTCTGCCTCCCCTAACTGTTCCTCCTCCCCGCCAGAGCTAGTCTCCCAGCTGTCTAAGCCAGAGGCAGCTCCAGCGACGACAGGGATACCTTTACAAGATGCTAGGAAGATCACAGGTTGGTAGATAGATCCAGAAGAGTGGGATGAGAATATATAGAGTAATGAAGTCGAACATGCTGAGAGTTTAGATGGTGGAGAGTGCCAACGTGTATTTTGCACAACCAGTACATTATGATTGTACCACCCAGGGACCTGCAAGAGTCAGTAAATCCCAAGAGATCAGAGAGTACACAACAGCAGAATTGAGTACCTTGGCAGAGAAATTTTGACAAGGGCTGAAAGAGAAACTAAAAACATAGATATTAAGAGTACTCGATAAAAGTAGTGCACATGTAAGTGTCACTGTAGCTGAATTGAAGGCGTTAGGAAATCTAACAAGAGATACTTTATACAATGCTACAATGCATACTGCACAAGCCCCAGTGAGCACCCATGCTCTGCTGTTAAATTAGTATATAGAATGCTAGATAAACAAGTAGCCAGAGAAGAGAAGTCATGACGACCCAGAGCCACAGTCTTGGCAGACCATGGAGGAGGGACTGGGGTTTTTGCGAAAAAAAGTGATGCAAAATTAAATGTATGAGGGGCGAATAGAAAACAGTCCAGAGAATATGCCTCTTATGTCTCAGATTAAGAATTTGTTAATCAATAGCACTCCGTCCCATCTGCATACCCATGTGTCCCTCCTATTAGCAGAATGACAGGGGAAAATGGTCGAAAACATAGCTGCCAAATTGTTAGAGAATACTCCTCGAGTAGAGGCAGGGGGTTTGCAAACACGAGCAATTCAAAAGCAAACAGACAAGGAGCAGGGAGGAAATAAAAAACTATTAACTTGATGAAATTTATGAGTCTAGCTCATAAGCCACGGAGTGCCCAAAAAAGAAATTAATGAGCAACCCATGAAAATTTTAGTGCAGAAGTATCAGCTTTTAAGTAAACAAAGAGCCCCTGCAGAGAAAGTCCAACCCTCAGCCCCCCCGTTACACCCTGACTTAAAGCAGTTTCACACTCCCCAGCCACAATGACATAATAGCCAAAGTCCCTCCTGCCGGAGTGTGAGCCTCCCCTGGCCGAGAAACCAAAAGCCATATGCTCAAGTGATGGTAAAATAGCCAGCTAAAAGAGTACAAACTTTTATAAAACTATTAGATACTGGCTCTAAAATTACCATTATAATGGGAGACCCGAATAATTTGAAGGGGGAAAAGATGCTTTTAAGAAAATATGAAAATGTGTCCGTGACCAAGTGTCTAATAACTGTATATTACTGTGAAACCCACCAAACACAGATTAATGTGAGTAGTAATATCACCTATCCCTGAATGTATTGTAGGGATTGATGTTCTAGAAAAATGAGAAAATATCTGAATAGGCACCCCAAACAATGTCAAACGCTTATTAGTGAGCGATGCTAAGTGGGAACCCCTGGAACTACCAATTCCCCAACAGATTGTTAACCTTAAGCAATATCAATTCCTGGGTGGGAAGAAAAACATTACCAAGACATTCAAAGACTTGCAGGAAGCGGGTGTACTAGTGCCCATTAACTCGTCATTCAATTCTCCTGTCTAGCCAGTTCGCAAACCTAATGAGTCGTGAAAATTAACAGTAAATTATCGAAAACTTAACAAAGTAGTAGACCCGATTTCAGCTGCGGTACCAAATATAGTTTCTATGCTAGAAAATATTAGTACCGCTTCCGGTAAATAGTATGCTGTAATTACTTAGCTAATGCCTTTTTCTCTATCCCTCTGCATACAAATCGTCAGACCCAGTTTGCCTTTATTTGGGAGGGACAGCAATACACTTTCACCATGCTTCCTCAAAAATATTTAAAATCCTCTGCTTATTGTCACAACATAGGCAAATGTGACCTAAGTAAAATTTCTTTGCCTAAAAGAGTGTTAGCCAAGCATTATATTGATGATATAATGCTAATAAACAACACCCTAAAATGTGTAATAAAACATATGCGAGAGAGGGGGTGGAAAATAAATTCACAAAAAATTCAAAGTCCAGCCCAAAATGTAAAATTTCTAAGAGTTCAGTAGTCAGGGCCTACTAGAAATATTCCACAAAAAATAAAGAATAAACTACTCTCCCTCCCCGACCCTACTACTAAAAAATAAAGCACAAAAACTGATTGGCCTTTTTAAATTCTAGTGCACCCACATACCTCATCTTAAAATATTAATGCAGCCCCTATATAAAGTAACACATAAAGCTGCTGCTTTTAAATAAGAAAAAAAACAACACCAAGCCTTCAATAATATAAAAGCAGCCGTACAGACTGCCCTGCCCCTGGGCCCTTATTCATCGTCTAACCCTATGACATTAAAAGTGTCAGTATATCAAAATCATGCATCATAGAACTTGTAGCAGACTCCTATAAAAACACATCAAAAGTGCTCATTAAGCTCTTGGACTCAGAAATTACCTAATGCAGCTGCTAACTACACCCTTTTTAAATGGCAGTTGCTGGCGTGCTATTGAGTATTAGTCAATACAAAACAAATAACTAAAAAACATAAAATTCGTATTAAACCAAAAATTCCCTTAATGCAGTGAGTCATGCAGAACTCCATCTCCAGCAAAATAGGGATAGCCCCCAAATCCTCCATTATCAAATAAAAATAGTACATGCAAGAGCGTGCAAAGCCCAGCCCCCATAGCGTAAGCAAACTTCATAAAAAAATAACTACCTTGCCGGCACCAGTGGAAGGTAAACCAAATTTGTTACCCGTTGCGACCTTTCCCCCCCGACTTGCCTCATAAGCCCCTCACTATAACAATCTGCTACCTGACCAAAGGAAGGCTGCCTAGTTTACAAACAGTTCAACACAATACGAAAATCCTACTTGCGTGAAGACTGCGGCTGCCATTAACCCTGTAACTAGTCACCAACTTAAAGATACTGGGATGGAAGCCTCCTCCCAGTGAGCTAAGTTAAGAGCTCTTATGCTAGTAGTAAATTATAAAACCAAATAGCAAAGCCCAGCAATTTAAATCTATACTGATTCCTGGGCAGTGGCAAATAGTTTAACAGTATAGTCCAGCACCTAAAAAGCCTCAAACTAAAAAATCAGAAAAAAACCCCCTATAAAGCCAAAACCTGTAAAAACAACTAGCCATAAAATCTAAGATAATAAAAATTCATATTAGCTATGTAGACGCCCACCAACCCATCAACACTAAAAATCCTAAACATAAATAAAACAACCATGCTAATGCTTTAACCCGGCCAGTATTAGCATGTCAAACTGACGCTTTAGCCAACTAAATACACCAGCAATCAGGACAAGCAGGAAGAGACTCAGCCTATGCCTAAGCAGTTGCACGTAACTTGCCCATAACGCAGAGTAAAACCACATCATCAGCAGCACAGTATCCGTGATGTCAGTTAGCACAAAAGCCCTTAAACATAAAGCCAAGCCATATCCCCAGAGGGCACGAACCAGCTAAAAAATAACAAGTTAACTATATTAAACCACTGCCAGCAATAAATCGTTATTGCTATGCCTTGACAGCCATTGACACTTTTTCCGAATATAAAATTACTGTACCAGTCCAGAAGGCAAATGCCTCATCCACCATCCGTGTATTAAAAGCATACCTTGTCCATATTCATGGCATACCCCGTGAAATTTCCTCCAATCAAAGTATACACTTTACTGCATTGCTTACCGAACAATAAGCAGCTAAACTTAGCATTGCTTAAACATTTCATGTGCAGTACCACCCACAGGCAGCAGGCCTCATTAAAAAATAAAATAGTCAACTAAAGCAAGTACTAACCAAAACGTTAAGCCCAACCCTCCAAAAGTAGCCCTCTCAACTGCCTAAAACAGTGGCTACCCTTAATAATAAAAAACTTTTCAAAAGACAATCACCTATTAATAAAATGCATAAATGCAGAAAAAAGGGGTGGAGGAGGGAGCACTGGGAGAGACAATGCTCCCATTAACCATTAAACCAATACAGAACAATAAATCTTTTTTTCTTCCCGCCCCCATGACTATTTGATCAGTGAGTATGGATTTAGCAGCACCTGAAGCAGATATATTAGATGTGGGACAGATGGCAGTAGTACCTTTGAATTGGTCTGTGGATTTACCTCCTGGCTGGTTTGGGCAAATACAATCTTGGTTGGGGCTTGTGGCTTGAGGGGTGGTCACTGAGGGAAGTGTGATTGACCCAGATTACCGGAGGGAGGTGAAAGTCATACTGCACAATCAGGGGGAAACCCCTTTTGCCTGAGAAAAGGGAGATCGAATAGCCTGACTATTGCTTCTACCTGCTCCCCTTGCGTCTGTTAATGGTCAGATATCAAGTTCTTCAAAGGTGCAGCATCAGGATAGCTCTGAGTCTACGGGGCAATGGGTGTGGATAAGCCAACCTGAAAAAAATCCTATACCTGCTGAACTAATAGCCGAAGGAGAAGGAAATACAGATTAAGTAGCACCTAGGAGTAGAAATCAGTACCATTTGAAACCTAAAAACCAATTGAAAGCAAGAAAATTATAACCCTTAGCATTCAATCCAAATAATGGCCCGTTGGGATGTTGAAGACACTGTTGAGTGGACTGCTCGGCTAGTAGCCACCTTCTACAGACTGACAACATTAGTAGGATTAGTACAAGCTATTTGGCAGAGCCTCTTTAAAAAAAATCTGGTTTTGCTATGCATTACTTTAACTTTATCATGTACTGTTTTGTGTGTCTGTCTTGCTTGTATATCTGTAGAGACGCAGTCTTCGCAGCTACCTACCAATACCACGGGGGATGGGTAGGTGCAGCTCGAAACCGCATTTCCGGCAATTATACATGCCCCCCTGAGTCACAGTCATGTCTCTTTTTAAATCTAAGTGTTAATAGCACCTCATGTCAAGTAGAACCATCACCTGGGAGAGGGTGAAAAACTTTGTATTGTAATGAGATGGTTATAGGAAACTTTTCCTTTGCTGTTGGCCCCCCCCCCATTAAATGTACCACAATCAAGCAAATATAGTTGACAAAAAGAGAAGTTCAGCAAAGCCTGAGAAACTTAACCAGAAGTTGGGATAGCAAATCCGGGAATAAAATCCCAATGACCCAAGTTTCTCCAAACTCCACCCTGATTTGTTGTAATACAAGCATCATAAGGGGGAGGGGATGGTAAGTTCAACTGCTTGATGTTAGGCACCAACCTAGCGTGCCCACCTGGAAACCCCACATAGCTAGAGTTAAGTCAACCTGTCGTACAGTGTGGCAAGGACCTTGCATCCATCATGTTCAGTATACCATCAACATAACCAAAGTAGAGCTTCGAAAATCCAAAAAAAATGTGCCCCCTAGTTAAAACATACACTGTGAGTTAAGAGAGATATAAGCAATACTACCCTAGGGAGAACTGGAGCAGGCACCGGAGTAATCAATAGCTTTAACATTAAAACCTTAGAGAACAAATTAAATAAATTGAGTTTGCTTGATAGACAAGCCCTAAAATTAATAAGTTCTTAGAGACCGTTATTGTCTTGGTTAATCGAGACACATTTAGTTGGTACCTATCATCTTTGGCAATGGGTTAACCGGACCACTCTTGAAATAACTAACATCTTGAAAAAGCAATCCACCTTTCAGAATGCCACCTTGTGTATGCTTTAGCAATTGCAAGCATATCAGCAATATCATAACTTAAGAGCTGTCATACAAAAATCCTCAGAGTCAAACTAGCGAAAGGCCCTAGGAATAAAATTTAAAAAGTAGCTGTAACCCCTCTCTCAGTACACCCAGTGCAATACTTCAGTTTGCACAGTAGAGTTTAAACTAGCCATTAATCAGACCTAGCCTGCTGTGTAGTGTAAAATGCAGATATTCCCCCAGTTGTTTAAAGATTAATAATAAGTCCCCATGTTTGAGAGTTCCCACATTAATCTAATGAATAAGACTCATCGCATAAATGATTGTGAGAATTAGCCAGAGAAATGTGTGTGGCCGGCTCGTAACCATTTGTATGAGCCATGCACTTAGTCATAAACCCAGTCATTGTAGGTGAAAATGCTAGTAGTTACAAGAAATCCTCACATATGACTTAAAGAATAAAACAGCTTGTGTGTTTTCTCCTAAACTGATTCAGTGGAATGGGGATAAAGTCTCCTCACGCCCTGTGTGTGAATGCTGCCATCAGGTGATAATTATTACTGACCTAAGTACCAAGGAGAGTGTCCCCTTCCTTAATGTCTCATATAAAGTCATGCACTCTACCCTCCCCATTCCTCTGTGGGTGATACCAGTTAAAGTTTCTTTTATACAGCTTAAGCAGTTACTTAACCAGCGTGAAAAAATCACTCGCCAGCTCCAGAAGATAGCCACCACCATTGCCTGAACCAGAGTCCTAATAATAACTCACCATAGTAAACTACTGAAAATCACCCAAGAAAAGCACAACCTTACAGTGCATCATTAGTAAGACATTTTTAAAGAACAGTCCCCTAAAGCGAATGTTGTGTTAAATCTTCTATTGCATCCTATTGTTGTTATTTGAATCATAGCTGTATGCTTGTTATTATAAACACGCTTTTTGTATCTGCGCATTCAGTCCCTCGCCTATCTGTATAACATCCAGCGTATATGAACTGCTTAAGACGATTGCGAGTTAAACCTTAAATACTTAGTAGTCTGTCTCACAAATGAGGGGTGGACTGTAATAATAAAAGCTTTACTAATAGCAAGAGTTTTGCTTGCTGATTCCATAGTAGGCCGGTGAAGCGGCATGTAGCCTCCTGCTCTGTGAGCGTAACTGAACCATGAACCTAGATAGTAGAATGTTGTAATACAGTGGAATGTGGCAAACACCAGGTGTGCTGGATCATGACTCATCCCCAAATTCCTAGCTTGAGATAACCAAATCCCTAGCTCGAAATAACGTTGTTTACTCCAGACTATATAAACTGTATATTCTTGAGTTATGATGAGTTCCTCAGCTCTGGCAAGAGTTCTGACTTGCGCAGAGCCCCAGCGCAGGCTGTCACATCCCTGAGATCGGGATGCTCCAGAGCCAGGAGGACCATGCTGGGTGGTGGCTGCCGCCTAAGGCTGATGTGAAGTGACCATCCTCTCTGCTCTGTTCTATCACCTGCCTCTGCGAGTATCCTTAAATAAAGCTTTGCAGGAGTGAAAAAAAACCATGAGTACATCTTTTGTTCAAGCACGGAAAATCTTCTGAACCCAGTAGTTCATCCTAAAACAGGGGCATTGCTTCCCTTGTGCTGCCTCCAGATTGGTGGGTGGGCTCCATCAATCAAACAGCAGACCCTTGATCCTGGGACTCAACCCAAGCTCCAAAAAGGTAAGCTTGCTACAGACAGATAGATGGATAGATAACCATTAACGAAACACAGAGAACAGCATTAATACACACAGGGCACTTGTACACATGATACCATTAACATGTACACATGATGAAAATGTCACTTTGTGTGGCTTAATGGTGTCATGCTGTATTTGTACAAGACTTCTGGGGGTTTTAGATGACTTTACATTCTTGCAAACTAAACTACATCTGGATGTAGTTTAGTTTGCAACTTTGCAAATTGCAATGATGCAGCTGTCAACTTGCCCCCTGGCTGCGGGAGAGGTGGACAGGCTCCGCTGAAAAAAAAAAAGGGTCAGGCCCCTCACTGCTTTTCCCTTCAGCAGGTGACTGCTGAAGGCAGAAGCAGTGAGGGGCCCAATCCTTTTTTTTTACCCCGGGAAAGCCTACCTTCCTCTCCGATGACTGCAGGGTGAGCTGTGATGGGTCGAGTGGCCCCTGACTTGTGGGGACCCCCAGTCCTTCCTTCCACAGAAGTGGTACCCCTCAGGGCTGCCCGGGTGGGTTGCTAGCAGGCTGGGTGCTGCCCCTGCTCAGAGGGAGCACCCAGCCAAATCCAACTGTTCCCCAAGCCCGCTATGACTTCCAGCACCCCATGCATTGTCCCTGCCACCTTTCCACTGCCTGGGACCACCCCAGTGAGGATTATCTTTTCTTTGCATTAAGTGCTTTTCAGAGACCCAAGGAAGGTAGAATAGGATTGCACTTCGGGGATCCATAGGTAGAACAGGATCTGGACTTCCAAAGAATGGAGAAAGATGAAACGAGAGACCTTTTCCCATTCTTTACCCTATGCTGACTCATAGCATCTATTACATAGTTTAAGTGTTTCTTCCCCTTTTCTCCCCCAGTGCTGCCCCCTTATCTCTTTTGCATGAAATAGTGGCTCATTCTGCAGCCCACCAGTGCCTAAAATGGGTATAGCCACCCCTTCCCCACTCACCATCCTCTATGGCCCCCTACTGCCTATTATATAGTACAGCTGCCTCAACTTTTCCAGTCCCCAAGTGGCTATTATACAGTACAACCATCCCACAGCTCCCTCATTCCCCTACTCCTGCTTCCCCCTAGTGTAGGGCTGGGCAATTATTTCAGCTGGAGGGCCACTTAATGAATTTTGGTGAGCTGTCAAGGGCTGCAAGGGTATCCCCACCCCTTGATAGGTGCCTTACCCCCTGGCCACCATCTTGGGACCAGAAATGTTTCCCCTACCTCCTGACTTTTGGCAGTGGAGTCCCTCCTCTCACCCCCAGAAGTACTCCTTTTGTGTGTGTGTGTGTGTGTGTGTGTGTGTGTGTGTTGGGGTGGGGGATGCTATCTGAACCAGAAAAAAACCAAACCATAAACTAAAAGTCAAACATCTACTTATAATATATTTTAATTTTAGTTCAAAAATACTTTTGTCATGATTTGTGTTTATGTAGTGTATATAGAGGTGCAAAATAGGTAAAAAATAAAGTATTACTGTATTTGTGTGTGGGGAGGGGAGTGTTTGGGGTGTAGTTGGGGGTGTGTGTGTCCAGTTTATGAGGGGTTGGGGCTGTGTATTTGGGGGCATAGGGTGTGTTGGAGGTTGTATACGTGGGGAGGTTGTGAAGGCAGGGTGTGGGTGTGTGGGGTTTGTGGGATGTGAGGGAGGGTGGGGGACTGCAAGAAACATTCACATACTCTCCCCTATAGCACACAGCCACCGCTGCCAGTGGCAGCAGCAGCAGCAGGCAGGGACCCTCAGTGTGCTTGTGGACCATGCAGGTGCTGCTGCCCAGTGGCACATGGCTCTGGCCAGAGCTACACATGGTGACATGGAATGGAGCCTGCCTGGCCTGCCTATATCTCATGGGGCTCCCTGTGGCACATGTGCAGCTCCTGGCACTTGCATGCCACCAGGGGAAGCCCTATACAATGGAGCTGGCTTCCTTCCTCACTCCTTGCCTTCATGGAAGCAGGGGTCAGGGCTCCCCACCACTTCCGGCAGAGTCCCGGGACCTGTATGTAGCAAGGAAGGCAGTTGGCTCCATTGCGCGGGGCTTCCCCTGATGGTGGACGAGTGTCAGGAGCACTGGAGCACACATGCACTGCAGGGAACCCCACACAGTAGAGGTGGGCCATGGAAGCTGTGCTCCTTGTTCAGCTCTGGCCAGAGCCATGTGCTGCCAGGTGGCACCTGCATGGGTCACAAGCACCCCGAGGGCCCCCACAGGCTGCTGTTACCATCAGTGGCAGGGGTTGTGGGCCATGAGGGAGGAGTGTGCAAGAGGTCCCCACACCTCCCCACCCTCCCTGACACCCACACCCACACCCTGCCCCCTGAGCTCCATGCTTCTGCCACCCCACCTGGGCATGGGCTCAGCACTCCCACCAGCCCCATGGTCCCTGCCCCTGCTGCAAGTCCCCCCACTCACACCAGTTCCCTGCCTCCTGCCCAGAGCAAGCACTGCAGCAGGGAGACAAGGAGGAGCCACTGGATGCTGGGGAAGCCAAGCAAGTCTCCTAGTGGCTTCAGCAGTCTAGCAGCAGCCCTGCCCAGAAGCTCTGTGCTGGCTGAGCCAGGCCCTTCTGCGCACCAGGATAGAAGCAAGCCATATGCGCTGGGCAGGGTAGAATTGGCAGGTGCCTGCAGGCCAGATAGAATTGCTTGGCAGTCTGGATCCGGCCCAGGGGTTGTATTTTCCTGCCCCTGCCATAGTGCCTGTTATATAGTACAACTGCTTATTTCCCATCCTTTGCCCTCTGCTGAGCCCTACTGTTCATTATACAGTATAGACTCTCCTTTTTGATCCCCAAGTCTCTGTTTCCATGCACTGTTATGCATTATACAGTCAATTTCCCCTTCTTCCTCCCCTTCCCTATTGTCTCCAGTGTCAATTATACACGGGTCTTCCATTCCCCACCCTGCACCCTTTGCTGACCCTCAAAGCCCATTACAGATTGTACAAACCCCTTCCCTGTTGTTCACATTCTTCTACACTGACTGCTGATTATACAGTATTGCTGAGAATTCCTATCCCTCACCCTCTGCCACCCCATGGTCCCCAGCATAAGATAAAACAGATTGTTTCCAAACTCCACCTGCTTCACTCCCAGTGCTCATTATGCACTATGGTCATCCCTTCTTTCTCCCTGACTATCCTCAACCCCCTAGTGTCCAGTACACTACAACCTTCACCCCCGGTTTCCCTCTGGTGTCCATTATATAATGCATTTGCCTTTTCCCCATCCCTCAACTTCTGATCTCTAGTGTTTAACATAAATTATGTCCTTCCTGCCCTAATCCTCTCCTACCATTCCCATGTTTATGGTACAACATACTTCCCCTCCCTCCAGTCCTTATCTACTGCTACCCTGTAGGAATCTACTTCTGTACAAGTTTGCAAGCCTCCCAATAGAGGACAATATAGACAAATCAGAGAGAGTTCAGTGCAGGTCAGTGAAAATAGCTGGGTGGGGTGAAGTACATGTCTTATGAGGAAAGGCTGAGGGAAATGAGCTTCTTTAGTCTGGAGAAGAGACAACTGAGAGGGGATTTAATAGCAGCCTTCAATTACATCAAGGGCGGGTTCAAAAGAGGATGGAGCTAGATTGTTCTCAGTGGTGGCAGATGATAGAACAAGGAGCAATGGTCTCAAGTTTCAGCAAGGTAAGTTTAGGTCAGATATTAAGAAAAAAAATTCTCACCAGGACGGTAGTGAAACACTGGAACAGGTTACCCAGAGAGGTTGTGGAATCTCCATCCTTGGACATTTTTAAAACATGGCTTGACAAAGCCGTAGCTGGGATGATATAGTTGGGGATAAACCTGTTTTGAGCATGGGGTTGGATTATATGACCTTTAGAAGTCCCTTCCAGCCCTCATTTTCTATGATTCTATGACTTCTTAAGTTTGGGGTGGGAAAGGGACAGTTGTATCATGGAATGGGCAACAGGGCAGGAGATGCTGAAGAACTGGAAATGGATGACTACATGGTATATTGGTATCCGGGAGACAGAAATGCCTTTCTGGGGAGTGAGAAGGGACAGCTGAATGTGAAGGTGAGTATACACTCACCAAGGGGGTAAGAACAAAGGGAAGGAGTGGAGGATCACTGTGTCATATAGTGGTTACCAAGGGACAGTGAAGGATGAGGAGAGGAGAGGGGGCGGTTATGCATTATAAGGACCAGAAAGGGCTGCAGGAGTTAAGGGGTGGGGAAGGAAAAAGATTTTTGTAAAAAATAATAATTTTTCTCTCTCTCTCTTTCTCTCTCTACATATATATACAGTTATTTGTGTGTATAGTTTGACATCATGATGAAATAGACATGGAAACGGAAGAGATGGCACATGGTGTTTCAGGGATGAGCACAGAAGATGACTGCTGAAGGCCAGTGGTGCCATGAATATGGACTGAGAAGGGAAAGGGGGAGGGCTGGGGTGTAGGTGTGGATTTGGGAATTAGGTTGGGGAGAGCAGAACAAAGGGCATGTGGCAGGTGGTAATGGAAATGGAAATGTAAGTTTTGGTGAAATTTGTGTGAAATGTTTGTGAATTGTTTGGTGTCCCTGATGTTACCTAGTGTTCATTATATAATACATTCTCCACCCCTGATTCCCTGCATCCGTTGCTTTCCTGCTCCCAGCAACCTGTAAATTATATTCATGTCCCTTCCACACTCCTCAGGCTCTGTTTGTCCTCTTTTCATATAAAAGCATGGCCAAACCTTCCCCATTTCCTTCCCCATCCCTGTCTGCTGCCTTCTAATATTTGCTGCTGCTGGGCCCTGGCTTCAGCCAGGCTGCAGACCCATGCCCTGTTGTCAGCACAGAAATCTGATAGGACCCCCTGTGCCCCCATCCCCTATGCGTTGCCTATTCAAGTCAGTTGGACCCCCCCTAGTCTTTCTCTCAATCAAAATCCACAGCCAGTTCTGACAGGTTCCATGATTGCACCCTGAGTTCAGAGGCCTGAGGGGATACCTCAAAAAGGGAACAGAAATGCAGTTGACTTTGCAACCACAGCATTTCTATTATGGTCATCCAGTATTTCTCAAGAGGACAAGGCTGATGCATTACAATTTTTTTGGAACATTGTTTACTGTGGTTACCATAACCATGCATCTAAATGCTATAACCACATGTCTAAGAGTGGTCTCAGTAGCTAAACTAATTCCATCATGTAAACAGCCTTTGAACATGTGGACAAATTGGAGAGAGTCCAGCAGAGGATGACAAAAATGGTGAGGGTTGGGGGACATGACTTACGAGGAAAGACAGAGGGAACTGGGAGTATTTAAGTCTAGAGCAGAGGAGACAGAGAGGGGACTTAATAGCAGCTTTCAACTACCTGATGGGGGGTTTGAAAGAGGCTGGAGCTGGACTGTTCTCACTGGTGACAGATGATAGAACAAGGAGCAACAGTCTCAAGTTGCATCAAGAGAAGTTTAGGTTAGATATTAGGAAGAATTTTCTCATTAGGAGGCAGTAAAACACTGGAACAGGTTACTCAGGGAGGTGGTGAAAGCTCCACCCTTGGAGGTTTTCAAAAGGTGGCTAGACAATATTTTGGTTGGGATGATGTCTTTGGGGATGTTCCTGCTTTGAGCCAGGGGATGGACTAGATGACCTCCTGAGATCCTTTACAACCCTGAATTTCTATGATTCTATGTGATGGTTGGTTTAACATTATACCTATAGGGATAAAGGAGATAAATGGTGATGAATGAAAGAAAAGGGAAACCATTGCACTTACAGGTTTCAAATTTATTTAAAAGAATAATGTATGTGTATTTTAATTTAAACTGCTAAAAATCTTGCAAATCTTTCCTCTTTTGTAACCCAACAGCTTATGAAAAGTGGTAGTGGGAGTTTTGCTGACTTCTTTCTCAGGCTTTAGATAAGGGGATTGATTAGAGGAGCAAATACAATGCACAAGATAGTTATTGCTTTCTTGTCATCTCTTGAAATGTATGATGATGTTATCAGATAGGCCATCATTAGGGTTGCATAGAAAATTGTATCTACAATAAATAATCAAGTGGAAAAAGCAGTGCCAGCTGAATGTAGAACCTTACATTCCTAAAGGCTGCATAGTTTAGAGGTTTACAAATTCATAGATTCATAGATTATAGAGTTGGAAGGAACCCAACGTATCATCGTGTCCGACCCCCTGCCCCTGGCAGAAAAGAGGATCGAGGTCAGACGACCCCAACCAGGTGATTGTCAAGCCTCCTCTTGAAGACCGCCAAGTTAGGTGATAGCACCACCTCTCTTGGAAGCCCATTCCATACTCTGGCCACCCTTATTGTAAAAAACTTCTTCCTAATGTCTAACCTAAATCTACTCTCCACTAGTTTGCACCCATTACCCCTAGTTACTCCTTGGAGCACTCTGGTAAACAGCACATCCCCAATTCCCTGCTGTCCTCCCCTGATAAATTTATAGGTGGTGTGATGATGGTGGTCTTATGTCTGGTGTCACCCATTGGTGAGGTAGCCCCTCCCCTCATCCTGTCTGCCACGACTTTGCTGGTAAATTCTTATGGGAGGGTTCCAGCCAGTGGAGTTCTTCTCAAAGGGGTTCCCCGACACGGGTGTACTAACAGTTGTTGTGTGCGTTGTTCCACGGGGGTCCTGCACCCCTACACCCCGTCCACTCACCAACTGATCCTGTGCTGGTGGGAAGGTGATCTTTGGTCCTCTATGGGCTGCCCGCTGTTGATTTTATGAATGCAGGGGCACGGACGCAGTTGCACGGCTCTGCCAGCCCGTCCTCTTCTCTCTATCTTTCGTCTCTTCTTATATTTCTCCGTGTCCTTCCTCCCTAGCTTCTCTAGAAATAATATTCCCCTTGGGTAGAGAGGGTCACGGAGCCGCCTTCCCTTACCTGGTGGCTTCCAGGGGATTCCGCACCCGTCCCCGGCTCTATTTCCCCTAGGGGAAGTGATGGTAGCTGCAGGATGCCTCAGTGTTCCCCTTGTTTCCCGCCCCCAAAAGGGGAGTACTGACCTCTCCTTGTTTGCTCCTTCTTGTGGGATAGGAGGTTTCCCCTTGCCTGCTTCTGCTAGAGGCTTAAAGGCTTTCACTACCTCTTGCGCTGGTATGGCACAGCCTAGCTTGTGCCTCTCCCTGGCGGGAGCCTCAGCACACCAGACGTGCTGCCTGATCTCTCATTCTCCTTCTGGCTTGCCCTCCCTGCGGGTGCTGTTGGGGCTTTTAAACTTTCCCACAGCAGACATGTCGGCTGCCGTGATTGGCTCGGCTGTCTCCCTCACTGGGAACAGCTGCTTAAATAGCCAACGTAATGCTGGCTCGTGAGGCTGTAGCTGTAGCTGCAGCTGCTGCCGCGGGCTAGGCTCTGGCACCGCCGGGTCTCCTGGAGGTAAGTCACCCCCTCCGGCATTCTGTTCCAGGGTTTTGTATGTCCCGCAGCCTTTCCTTGCCTCTTTTCATGCCCATGGCGGTGCGCCGCTGTCACAGGTGGCTACAAGGTCACCCCTCCGCTGTCTTTTGTATAGGTTGAAGAGATCCAGATCTCTCTGCCTTTCCTCATAGGGTCTTTCATGGAGACCACTAATCGTGTGAATGGCCCTCCTCTGAACCCTTTTCAGATCCTCCATGTCCCTCTGGAAGTGTGGCGCCCAAAACTGGACACAGTATTCCAACTGCAGCCTGACTAATGCAGCATCACCTTCCTCGATCTGTTGGTCATGCATCTGCTAATACATGACAAGGTGAGATTGGCTTTGTTGATGGCCTCATTACACTGCTGGCTCATGTTCATCTTGGAGTCAGCTATGACTCCAAGATCTCTCTCAGCCTCTGAGCTGCTGAGGAGGTCATCCCCCAACCTGTAGGTGTGCTGGGGATTCCTCCTTCCTAGGTGGAGTACCTTACATTTATCTTTGTTGAGTTGCATCCTATTATGTTCCGCCCATTGATCTAACCTGTAAAGGGCAGGCTGTAACTGCTCCCTGCCCTCTGGTGTATTCACTTTGTCCCATAATTTGGTATCATCCGTGAACTTGGAGAGGATGCTCACCAGACCCTCATCCAAATCGCTGATGAAGATATTGAATAACACCAGTACAAGGACCAAGCCCTGCAGGACCCCACTGCCCACCTCCTTCCAAGCCGAGAATGACCCATCAACCACCACTTTCTGGGTGCTGTCCCTAAGCCAGTTAGCCACCCACCTGACTGTGTAGGTATCCACTCCACAGCCCATTAGCTTCCCTATGAGAATGGGATGTGAAACTGTGTTGAAGGCCTTCCTAAAATCCAGGTAGATGACATTGGCTTCCACTCCTGTGTCAAGGTAGTGTGTGACCTGGTCATAAAAGGCTATAAGGTTTGCCAGGCAGGATCTACCTGTGACGAACCCATGCTGGTTTCCTTTCAGCATCGTTTCCCCTTCTGGGCTTTCATAAATACGCTCTTTGATTATTTTTTTCTAGTATTTTCCTGGGATAGAGGTAAGACTGACTGGCCTAACGTTACCCGGCTCCTCCCTTCTCCCCTTCTTAAAAATGGGTACCACGTTGGCCTTTTTCCAGTCCTCACGGACCTGTCTGGAGCACCATGAGAGCCATGCCAGTGGCTCAGCAATGACACTGGCCAATTCCTTCAGCACCCATGGATGGAGGTCATCCAGGCCTGGTGACTTGTACCCATCTAGTCCTTCCAAGTGCTCTTTAACTAAGTCAACACTAACCTTTGGCGGTCTGGTGCCTTTTGGACATCTGTCTATGCTCAAGGTGAGGGGATTGTCTTGGTCAGTATTAAGGAATACTGAAGTGAAGAACTCATTGAAGAACTCTGCCTTTTTGTCTGCATCAACTACCAACTGACCTGATTTGTCCTGCAGGGGTCCTATGCTATTCTGCACCTTCTTTTTGCTTGTTATGTATCTGTAGAAGGAGTTTTTATTGTCCTTGATTGTTGTAGCCAGCCTAAGCTCCAGTCCTGCCTTGGCCTGCCTAGCTGACTCCCTGCAATAGCGGGCCAGGGTGGTGTATGCCTCCTTGGTGGCTGTCCCCTGCTTCCACTGCCTATACATCTCCTTCTTTGCCCCCAGTCTTTCCTTAAGCTTCCTGTTAATCCAAGGGGGCTTTTTTATCCCCTTAGCCCCTTTCCTGCATAAGAGGAGAGACTCCTATTGTGTCCCAAGGATCATTCCCTTGAGAAACTTCCAACCCTCTTGGACCTCCATTAGCCCAATGCTCTTGAGTTTGGCCACCTCACTAACTAGGTTCCTATGTTTATTAAAGTTGGCCCTTCTGAAATCTAAAACTTTTGCATCACTGGATATTTTTCTCACCCTTCACTGGATAGTGAACTCTACCAAGTGGTGGTCACTACCACTCAGGTTACTGTGTACCCACAGGTCCCCCACGAGATCATCCCCTGTTGCTAAGACCTGGTCTAGCAAGGCATTACCCCTGGTGGGACTGGATACTCTCTGGGTTAGGTGGAGGTGCTGCACACAGTGTAAGAACCTCCTTGAGCAGCTTGTTTTGGCCATCTGCTCCTCCCAACTGATGTCAGGGTTATTTAGGTCCCCCATGACCACTGCCTCCCTCTCCTGTATGGCATCTGAAAGCTGCTTGGAGAATAGCTCATCTTCCCAGTGAGGAGGTCTGTAGTAGACTCCCACTACCAAGTCCTTTTCCCCTGGCCCCTCCTGGATCCTGACCCACAATGCCTCAGTATTTCCCTCCTCCACTCCTGCCTTGATGAAGGAAGATGTCTACTGCTCCTTAAGAGAGAGAGCTACACCCCTGCCTTTTTCCCCACTCTGTCTTGTCTATACAACCTGTACTCCACAATGCCTACCACCCAGTGATGAGTAGAATCCCACCATGTTTCTGTTAATCTGACTAGGTCATACTGTGTGCTAAAAGCAGGAGTGCGAGTTCCTCCTGCTTGTTCCCCATAGTCCTGGCATGTGTAAAGACATTTTAGTCCACCAGTGGGTTCTCTTTGTGTCCCTTTGCCTTGATGTCTAGTGGTCCCCTTAGTGCTTACCTGGTTAGGTCCAGTGCCTTGTTTGTGGCTTTCTAACCCTGGGTTCTCATCAACCACTGGTTCCCCGTCCCCCATTGAACCTAGTTTAAAGCTCTTCAGAAGAGATCAGCCAACCTGTGGGAGAACAGATGCTTACCTCTAGGAGAGAGATGAAGATCATTCCATCCTAAGAAGCCTTCTCCCTGGAAGTGCTGGTCGTAGTTGCAGAATCTGAATCCCTCCTGAAGATACCATCTCTGGAGTCACCAGTTGACCGCCCTGATGTGGGCAACCTGGCGCTTTCAGCTGCTGCCAGCTGGAAGGATGGAGGAGAATACCACCTGTGCCCCTGACTTTCTGAGGCTGACCCCCAGCTCATGGAAGTCCTTCATGATGTGGTCAGTACTCCTCCCAGCTGCATCATTAGTGCCCACATGGACAAGGACCATGGGGTTGTAATCGGAGGGCTTGATGTGTTTAGGAATCCTTGCAGTGGTGTTACTGATTTTGTCATGTTGGGTGCTCCTTCTTGTTCGCTCCTTCTGTGCACCTGCCTTTCATGAATGTCTGCACAAATGCAGGTGCACCCTTACAGAGCACATCTATTTGCACGCTCTGTTTGCACACGCGGCTTGGGAGCGCAGCTCCCTGCTGGCTCACTTAAGAGGGCTTTGGGGGGGCTCTCCCTCTGGACCCTCTGCAGCTGTGCTGGCCCTCCGCCTCTGCCCCACTTACTTTAAGGGTCTTCTCCTGCTGCCACCTCCACCGCTGCTGTAGGTGAGTCCAGGGGGCACACAAGTGCTAAGGTACATGTAGTCCCACTCTGTCCTCAAGGCCCAACTGCCTAGGGTTTGACCAAACCACGGCTTTTAAGGGCTGCTGTTTGAATTTCCCAGGGCTGGCTCAGGAGCCAATCAGGTTCCGAAATGAATCAGCCAATTAGGGCTTTTCTGGGCTTCCCTGGAAGTGTCTGCTGGCTGCCCCGCTCGCTGTGACTCCCTTCCCAAGAGGGAGAGCCCCGGCTCCTCAGATGGCCAGGACTGCAGCCCTAGGGATCAGTCTCTGAGCTGTGTCCTCTCACCCAGCGGAAATTTCCCTGCCCTAGCCTGGTCCCTGACTGTGCCCCACAGAACACACATGTTTGCGCGCTCTGTTCACACACATGGCTCAGGAGCATGGCTCCCTGCCAGCTCACTTAAGAGGGTTCCAGGGGGCTCCCCCTCTGGATCCTCTGCAGCTGTGCCATCCCTCCACCTCTGCCCCACCTACCTTAAGAGTCTTCTTCTGCCGCCGCCTCCACCACTGCTGTAGATGAGTCCAGGGGGCACACATGCACTGAGGCACACGTGCGCCCACTCTGTCCAAAATGGCCAAACAAATTGTAAGGTATAGCAGAAAGGAGGTAACGTTCTGCAGAAATAACTCAATTTGGTATTAGGAGACTGGGCAGCAGCTTAGGCGGAATGATGGAGGTATAACAAGTCTCCAAGCAGAACAAATTCCCCAGAAAGAAAGTACATGGGAGCATGAAGCTGTTGATCAGCCATTATTATTACAACTAGCCAATTCCCCATCAAGAATGATGGGGGGAGGGGCCTGGGATGAAGTGCCACCACCTAATGCCCTTTGCTGCTGCAGTGCCTCTTGTAGGGAGTGGGGTGAATAAAAGGGGCGCTGGCCCCAGCTCCCCCACCCCCTGTCTGGCCCTAAGCATAGCTTTGGAATCATGGTGGTGCTCTCCTACGCTTGGAGCACTCTGATTGGCTGTTTCTGTCAACCAATCAGAGCGCGAATAAAGCATTACAGCCAGACAGACAGACAGGCTTTTATAATATTAAAATTATGATGAAATTCTCACTGATTGTCACACTGTAGATTATTATTAACAGCAGAAAGAGAGAACTCCACAATTTCTGAGTGATTCTGAATTCATAGATTCATAGATTCATAGATGTTAGGGTCGGAAGGGACCTCAATAGATCATCGAGTCCGACCCCCTGCATAGGCAGGAAAGAGTGCTGGGTCTAGATGACCCCAGCTAGATGCTCATCTAACCTCCTCTTGAAGACCCCCAGGGTAGGGGAGAGCACCACCTCCCTTGGGAGCCCGTTCCAGACCTTGGCCACTCGAACTGTGAAGAAGTTCCTCCTAATGTCCAATCTAAATCTGCTCTCTGCTAGCTTGTGGCCATTGTTTCTTGTAACCCCTGGGGGCGCCTTGGTGAATAAATACTCACCAATTCCCTTCTGTGCCCCCGTGATGAACTTATAGGCAGCCACAAGGTTGCCTCTCAACCTTCTCTTGCGGAGGCTGAAAAGATCCAGTTTCTCTAGTCTCTCCTCGTAGGGCTTGGTCTGCAGGCCCTTAACTGTATGAGTGGCCCTTCTCTGGACCCTCTCCAGGTTATCCGCATCCCTCTTGAATTGCGGTGCCCAGAATTGCACGCAGTACTCCAACTGCGGTCTGACCAGCGCCCGATAGAGGGGAAGTATCACCTCCTTGGACCTATTCGTCATGCGTCTGCTGATGCATGATAAAGTGCCATTGGCTTTTCTGATGGCTTTGTCACACTGCTGACTCATGTTCATCTTGGAGTCCACTAGGCCTCCAAGATCCATTTCCACTTCTGTGCCACCCAGCAGGTCATTCCCTAGGCTGTAGGTGTGCTGGACATTCTTCCTCCCTAGGTGCAGCACTTTGGATTTCTCCTTGTTGAACTGCATTCTGTTGTTTTCTGCCCACTTGTCCAACCTGTCCAGATCTGCTTGCAGCTGTTCCCTGCCCTCTGGCGTGTCCACATCTCCCCATAGCTTTGTGTCATCTGCAAACTTGGACACAGTACATTTCACTCCCTCGTCCAAGTCACTGATGAAGACATTAAAGAGTATCGGTCCAAGGACCGAGCCCTGCGGGACCCCACTGCCCACACCCTTCCAGGTCAAAACGGATCCATCCACCACTATTCTCTGGGTGCGACCCTCCAGCCAATTTGCCACCCACTGGACTGTGTAGTCATCCAAGTCACAGCCTCTTAACTTGTTCACCGGTACGGGGTGGGATACCATATCGAAGGCCTTCCTGAAGTCTAAGTATACGACATCCACCCCTCCTCTTGTGTCCAGGCGTTTCGTAACCTGGTCATTAAAAGAAACTAGATTGGTCAGGCACGATCTGCCTGCCACGAACCCGTGCTGATTTCCCCTCAGCATAATTTGTCCTGCCGGGCTCTCACAAATGTGAGCCTTGATAATTTTTTCAAAGACTTTGCCAAGGATGGAGGTGAGACTGACAGGTCTATAGTTGCCCGGGTCCTCCTTCCTCCCCTTTTTGAAAATGGGGACCACGTTGGCCCTTTTCCAGTCCTCCGGGACTTGGCCCGTGTGCCACGAGCTTTCAAATATTCCCGCCAGTGGCTCTGCAATGATGTCGGCCAGTGCCTTCAGCACCCTTGGATGGAGCTCATCCGGGCCTGCCGACTTAAAGGCATCCAGTTCTTCCAAATGACTCTGCACCATTTCAGGGTCTACGCATGGAAGTCTGGCGCCTTGCTGCTGCCTCTCTACAACCCCAGTGAGAGACTTGTTGTGCCCCTCACTTAGGAACACCAAGGCAAAGAACTCATTGAGGAGTTCAGCCTTGTCTCCCCTGTCTGTCACCAATTGTTTCTGCCCATTTAGCAGGGGTCCTATTCCTCCCTGGGCCTTCCTTTTACTCCCTATATATCTAAAAAACAATTTCTTGTTGTCTTTTACTTGGGTTGCCATCCTCAGCTCCATGGTAGCTTTGGCCCGTCTAACTGCCTCCCTACAAGCACGAGCAGAGGAGGTATATTCATCTTTGGTGATCTCTCCCTGTTTCCACTTTTTATGTGCTCCCCTTTTGTCCCTTAGGCTGCTCTGGATTTCTCTGGTCAGCCAGGGAAGCCTCCTGGCCCCTTTGCCTCTTTTGCCTCACTCGGGGATTGTCTTGCTTTGTGCCCGAAGGATCGTTTCCTTACAGCCACCCTTCTTGGGCTTCTATCTCTTCAAATCTCCTACTCTGCAGTGTGTCCTTGACTAATCGCCTGAGTTCATTGAAATCAGCTTTCCTAAATTCTAGCACTTTCACCCTACTAGTTACCTTACCCACTCGCCGTCTTATGGTGAATTCTATTATTAGGTGATCACTATCCCCCAGATGGCTACCGATCTGGAGGTCTGCTACCATGTCATCTCCCATTGCCAATTGTACAAGGAACAGTTCCATGACAGACGCTTATTTCTTTTTTTTCAATTCCAACCTCCTCTTGGAAACCTCCAGGAAGAAGATCCCAATATTTCCTTGGCCAGCTTGTTCCTTGGTCCAAATGCTCTTATGTCTGGAATGTTATTTTAATTTAATTTTATTTTTTGTGTTTTGCTTCCTTCTCCCTCCCCTGTTCCCTGCCAGGTAAAATAGTTGACCTAATGGTCTATATGTGGCCCCTATTTCTTACATCGGGGTTAGGAACTCAAATCTGTGTTTCTGATTCATTCATTCTGATACAATCACTTATATTTCATTAACAATCATTGTGGATTCTTTGATCTCTCATTAAGGCAACACATTTGCTCACAGTTTTTGCAAAAGCATCCTTTACATTTTTATTTCTCAAGCTATATATGAGATGGTTGACCATGGGAGTCAGGACAGTGTAGAAGACAGAGAAAAGCTTATTGAGGTCTCTCAATGTGTTAGTTTTTGGTAACAGATACACAGTGATTAGAGAGCCATAGAAAATTGTTACCACAATAAGGTGTGAAGAGCAGGTGGAAAATGCCTTTTTCCTCCTGGTTGCAGAAGGCATTCTCAGGATAGTAGCAATGATACAAATATATGATATGACTGTCAGTGAAAATGGGGGCAGTGTGAATATGGAAGCCAGGATGAAAGTAACAAGCTCAATCATGCTGGTGTCACTGCAGGAAAGTTTCACCACTGGGGTGAAATCACAGAAGAAATGGTCAATTTCATTGGGGCCACAGAAGATTAAATGTGGCATCAGAGATGTCACAATGGCACTAGCCACCATCCCATTTATCCAAGACCCAAGTGCTAGTTGCAAACAGAATCTGCTGTTCATAAGACTTGCATATTGTAGGGGCTTGCATATTGCTAGGTATCTGTCATAAGACATGGCTGACAAGAGACTCAGCGCCTGCCAGCCAGGTGAAGAAATAATATTGCAAGAAACAACCATTTAATGATATGACATGTTCATTTGTGAAGAATGTGGCCAACATCCTGGGCAGGATGGCAGAAGTATAGCAGGTCTCCATGCAGGATAGATTGCCTAGGAAGAAATACATGGGTGTGTGAAGCTGCTTATAATTTACTACTAATGCGACAATGAGGAGATTCCCTGATACCGTTGCAATGTAGATTGCTAGAAAGAGCAGGAAGAGAAGATGCTGCAGTTCAGGAATAATCCTGAATCCCACAAGGATGAATTCCATGATGACTGTTTGATTCTCTTCTGCTTTTTTCATGTGGCTTGACTAGGAGCATCAAAAAAAAAAATGTAATATTAAAGAAGATGTTAAATATTAGTGATGCAGTTTCAATTTCAGTTCATAAATATATAATGTATGCCATCAGGCTAGTTACAAGTAAAATACTTGTTTTGGAGACCAACATATAAGTTTCCAGATGATTGGGATCCTAGGATGTGATTTGGGAGAAGTGAAAAAGAATTAAACACCTTCCAAAATGCCTTTGAGTAGGGTGTATACAGTTATTTTTTTTTTAGAAACCTCTTAGAAATCATAGCTCCAGTGCTTATTTTGACCATAAATATGCTGTTATCTTATCTTCTTTTCTTTTTTCTTAAGGATACATCAAAATGTCCAACCTCTGCTCGAAAAACATCACTACTACATTTTGACTTTGATTTACCTATATTTGCCTTCCCCTTCTAATCTATAATTGAGTTTTGAATATATAGAACGTGTAAAATATATGCTGTCTGTGAAGCAGAGAATGCAGTCGACCATATATTCAATAAATAAATAAATAAATAAATAAATAAATATAATTAAAATACATTTTTGATATCTTAATTGAGGGGGAGAAAGTATTTATATATCAAGTTAAATGCTTAATTTATCATGTTGCTTATGACATAATACCAGTCTTAAAGCTGGGATAGTAAATCCTACATATTGTTGTAATTATTCCATCCTATCCAATCTACATCTATAACTGAGAGTCCTCACAGCATAGGATCAGGGTATATTCACAGTGATCTCTCCTCTGGTCTTACCCTCTTTGGCATCTACCATTATTGGTTTAGAGATATCAGGGGATACATCTCTGACTGTTCCATTTAATAACTATTTATAGATCTACCATCCATGAATATGTCTAGTCCCTTTTTGAACTTGACTGTTTTATCCACCACTAAAGCCTGCTGTAGCAATGAGTTCTGCAAGTTAACTATGCACCGTGTAAAAAGTATTTTCTCCTGTTAGTTTTAAACCTGTCTCATGCTAACTTTAGTAGTGTCCCCTAGCTCTGGTATTCTATGACTTGTTGAATAACTTCTCTCTGTTCATCATGTCCATATGATTTTATAGACCTCTATTATATTTTCCCCACCCCAGCCCTCTCCTTTCCAAACTGAAGAGCCAAAGCCTCTTCAGTCTTCCTTAGTACAGTAGGTACTCCATACCCCTGACCATTTTGCTTGTTTTTCTCTGTATCTTTTTTTTCACTTCTACTATATCCATTTTGTGATCTGAAGACCAGAACTGCAATCAGTGTTCAAGATCACTGCCACTTTTTTGCCTACTCATTTAAGCTTTCTGAGATATTTCTCCAACTCTGCACCATCAGAAATCACATACGGTGATCTCTTCTGTCTGGGCTTCTGTTTTCCTTTCAGTCTGTCAGTCTTTATAACTCTTTTAGAAACAAACCTTTGGTTTTTTTGGTATTAGGAAACTCCTCACCAGCTTAAAACCTTAAAATTATCAAAATAAAATATAAAAAGTTAATCATCTTTGATATTTTTATGGGTTTCAAAACCTGGCTAGACAATGTTTTGGATGGATTGATGCAGTCAGGGATGCTCATGCTTTGAGCAGGGGCTTGGACTAGATGTCCTCCTGAGGTCCCTTCCAACCCAAACTTCCTATGATTTTATGATTATTTATTTTTATATCTCCAGTAAAGCTGTTGAGCATTTTACTCCATTCCCTGAAGCCTGGATTTTCACCTCCACTTCATATTCAAAAGAAATATGGATTACAACTTCATCAATCCCTTGTCTTTTGCAAAAATAGTAGTGGTTCCCTTTGGTATAAAGAAATTGCCACATTTTACAATCTATACAAAATTGACTTCCACATTAACACTGTGGATGTCACTATCAAAGACAAATGCCTGTGTTGACCAAAAAGGTGTATTTTTTCATGGCAAACATTTATTTTGTCAGAAAGTGTTTTAGTTAATGTTTGCCTGAATTTTAGGGTGGTTTTCATACATTTTGATAGAAAAAGTATTTGTTTTTCAGGAAGAAAAAAGAAAAGCATTTTTGTAAACTAATGAGGTCTATCAAAACCAGATTTTTTAAACCAATTCTCTCCTGTCCCTGCCTTTCCCCCCACCCCCCACACATAAAAAAGGTTTATTGAGGTGGGGGGAGTCTGAAAAAAAAAAGGTTGACATTTCTTACTGGAAAATAAGTTTCACCATCACTATAAGTGTTTACACTCTTGTGTGAACTATAAAAATAACTTGCAGTATCCCCATGCATTTACATAGGAATAAGGGCAAGACATAAACAAATTTGTCTTATAAAATTGATACTTCAATTGTACTCAAGCAGAGAGAAAACATTAATTTACTTTAAGGACAGATTTGACAAAGTCGAAGTCTGTTCAGAAGTATATTTCTATTGCATTCCTAGTGGAATAGTAAATAAAATTAGCAGTGTGTATGTATAGATTCCTTTCCATCTTCAAAGTATTTTGCAACATGAAGGTCCTTACTTAGCCAAGCACAGAAACACATATTTTAAGACATTTCATATTCAGCACTGACTTAGACACACAAGAACTAACATACCATCAAACTCACTATCCCTTTCAAGAATCTTATGAATTATGTGACACTTATAATAGAAACATATACAGCATAGAGGCTCACTAAGATATATCTATATATATCATTTATGATTTCAGAATATCCCAAAAGAATCTGGTGAATTCTATTTATCTCATGGCAGGTACAAAAGAAGCTCAGAATTTTCCTCTGACTCAGCATTGCCAGGACGTAAATATGGGTCCTGAAACCTGTCTTATATTCTCACTTATTCTGTATACTTGAAACTTCTCAGTAATGAGACCTGCATGTTAGCGTTCAGATACCCTGGTTCTGCTGGTGATCTTGGTGTGTTTCTCCTTCAAGCACTTTGCAAAAGCTAAACATCTGACTTGCTTCATCCTTTATCTCACCAAAATGTGAAATCTCCCTTGGCACCATGGATAATGAGCATCTGAAATTATGATGAGACAAAAGGAGTAATGATACATTTTCTTGTATTGTTTTAGAAAAGAAAATGTTGATATTAGTGGTGTCAACTGCTTCAGGGAATTTGTTGGGAAGGGAAGAATTTCTAAGTTCAGAGAGCTGGTTCACACACATTTGTGACATGAATATTACCAGTATTTCCACACAGCAACAGCAGCACATCCAGCTGGGGTGCCCATAAGCACACCCTATCCCCTTGCCTGCTCCAAACTCATAGCATGTGCTCCCTACTCCTAGGAAACATGACAAGCACTGCACCAGCGCAGTGTAGCTACTATACTCTTCAAGATACCTCTCAATGGGTACCAGAAGGTTTATTCTATTGGGTACTTCATGAATGGGGTGAAGTTAATTCCCCCAATATCTTAGTCCAGGGTTGGGCAAAATACAACATGCAGGCCAGATTCAGTCCCCCAGTTGACTGTATACAGCCTGCATCTGTCCCTGCAGCACTCCACATGGGGCCAAGCCTTGCCTGCTTCTTCCCAGGGCTATCCACATTGCACTCCTTCCCACACCCATGCTGCACCACACCCATGACTATCTCACCCCCAGTCCCAGCCCCAGCCCCAGCCCTGGCCCCAACTACCATGCACAGCTTCCCAATGGGGCTCCTCCACTGCTGCTGTAACTGCCTTGGTACTGTTTAGCTCCTGCCTCTGGCAACTCCTTTTTATCCTCCTCCTGACCCTGCTGCTCCATTCCAGACAGTAGGTAGTATGCGGAGGCAGCAGTGGTCGTGGGTAGGCCTGTGTGAATTGGGAAGTATTTGAATCGGATTCAGATTCAGCTGATTTGGAGGACAGTGATTTGATTTGGAGAGTTGGATCACTGTCCTGCATTGATTCGCCTGAATCAGCTTCGGAAGATTCGGCACTGATTCAGAGAGATTCAGTGATTCGGCCATAGATTATAATGGGGAATCACTGATATACCTATACTTTTGTCATTTTTTGGCATATTTGGACAAAAAACAGCTGGGATGGTAGCCCCTTCTGAGGGCATGATGTCTGCCAAGTTTCAAGGAGGTAGGTAGGTGCAGGGGTTTCTGGGAAAATGCACCTCAAACATCTGAAAGAAAAACTCGTGACATGTGTGACTTTGTGTATGTGTTAAGACACAGTGGAATGAAACCAGCAGGGGCGGTAACCTGTAACAGGGGGCCTTCCCAGTTCTGGTTAGATCTCTGCCCACCCACCTGTTTCTGGGCCAGCCGCCCACCCCTCTTTTTCCTGCCATGGCTTGATGGAAACCTGATTTAGATGTTTCCCAGGAGGGAGGCTGCTCATTTAGGTGTCTTGGGGTGACAGCCATTCCACAGCTCTGTACCTCCCCTTACACTGTGGCCCATATCTTGCAGATTGCATTCCTTTACCCCTTCCAGCTGTGGTCCTCTCTCTGGGACCTTTGGCTCCCCCTTAGGCCCTGGCCCCGCCTTCAGGCCAGTCAGAATCCTGAGCCTCTTGCTCTGGGCATTCCTTGCGGTAGGCCCCTGGCCCTTTGACCCTCGCTTTGGGTCTTGGCCCCAGCATGGACCAGTCAAGGGTACCTCTGATAACTTTTATTAGACCAACTGAATAGTTGGATAAATAAATCTTAGCAAGCTTTTGGGTTTAAAAACCCTTTGTCAGGCTAAGGAAGCATTTAGTTTCTTTGTGTGTGTTCTTCCTGGATGGAAGGAAAAGTAGAGAAGCCAGAGGCTGCCATGCAATGCAGGCAAGAAAGCCAGTCAGTGAAAATGTAAATTGAGGTGTCAGGGGGTGAGGGATGGGCTGGGACAGGGGTGGGAGGCAGGGGGAAGGTAGATGTAGCAGGTAAAAGTGGGAAGGTACCTTGGGAGTCAGATGTCAGGCAGGTTATGGTGTGTCATAAATCTAATGTCTATACTGAATACATGAGTTCTGTATCTAGGAGGTTGATGAAGTGAAGTTCATAGGTTTGTCTGTGAAAAGTGGTTTGTGAATTCCAACAAGCACCAAACTTCACTAACCTCATCAACAGAAACAAACTTCCTACAGCCCAAAACATACTGAATGGATCCAGACCATGCCATGACAAGAAATGCAAAACCTCCCAACATACTAATCCAATATATTACAGACAAGAATACCCAGCTACTACGCTTGTGACCACTATTCACTTTGGATTTGGATTTGGATTTGGCTGATTTGGGGGATAGCAATTTGAATCACTGTCCTGAATCAATTTGGCCAAATCTGATTCAGAGATTCAGCTGCCACTGAATTTATTTTAATCTAGTTCAGGTTCAGGTTTGGATTCAGATGCACTCAATCATTTGGGTTCAATTCTAGTTCAAACTACCAAAATAAAACAGTGGTTCAGTTTCCATTTTGAACATAGTTTCATATCTGGAAGCACAGCTCTGAATTATAGCCTTATGAGTATATCTATGTAACTTGACTGTAACGTGTGTGCAGTTAGCGCAAGGTTGTGCCTCCTCTCATTTCCCTCATGGGCAAACACCTTCTCCTAGAGACTGACTGAGAGAACCCACCAATCTACAAAATTCAGTCTGTGATGTAACTCAAAGATGGCCAGTTGGCCTGCAATGGGTTTTCCTGTGGCTTCTGGGCTTGTGGTCCAGATGCCACTCCTGCCATTGCTCTCCTGCTTCTATGGACAGAGTCTCTGAGCTCTTCCCCCTTCTCCCTGGGGATGAGATTGCCTGGTGTGGCACATAGGGATAAAAGGGCCCATATCTGGGGATCAGAGGGGCCCCAGGGACCCCATGGAGCAGGTAGGCAGCTGTGTGGTGTAGCAGGGGTTGTCCATTGCATTTTGGGGATGGGTCCACGCAGTGTGATGCAGCCACATGACATGGTGGGATGGTTAGCACTGCACTGGGGTGGGGGGGAGGGCTATGCGGAGTGGTGAGGGGGAATGCACTATGGAGGCAGTGAGAGGAAGTGAGAGGCAGTGAGAGGAAGCTTGTGGTGTAGTGTAGGGACCCATGCTACAGACAATGCAGCCTACATGACATGTGGCTGAGAGGTCTGCAGCTCTGGTCTACTGAGAAAATGGACCAGCCTTTTCTAACTAGTGTCACTTGGGAATGTTTCTTCTGCAGTATGCACAGCTTTGTTTGTTTTGTACTAGTGTTAAATTAAAATTGAAATGTAAATCTTAGGCATGGACCATATTCTAGTCCACTATAAAGTGTGTAAGTGAACTTAGGCACATACATGTGATCCTATTCCACCCAGCATGAGTCCCTGTAAGAAACGTAAGGCAAAAGGTGGATGGAACCTCCTAATGCTTACTTCTTTTCTGATGCATAGTCTTAAGGATAAGATTTGATATGTTCAAAGAGATGATGCACTAATGGATTTTGGAGGATGTTAGCAGGGTGGAATAGAATTACTCTTTGGTGACTAGGGGCATGGAGACACATAACAGAGCTCATGTAAAATGTGGTTTAAACCTTAATGGCTAGACCTCTAATCTGATGACTTCTTGGTGTCCACAGATAATACTGAACCAGTAAACTGGTTAAAAAAAAGTCCTTAATTTTCCAGGTACAATTTGAAGCCCATTGACATGACTTAAAGCCACTTGAAACTTCAAATTGTACCTGGAAAATTAAGGACTTTTTTTGAACCAGTTGACTGGTTCAGTATTATCTGTGGACACCAAGAAGTCGTTGGGGTAGAGGTCCACCTTATGGACTAAATCAATGAAAGTTGCATCTAATGAAGTGAGCTCTCGTTCATGGAAGTTTATGTTTCTCTGATTCAGTTACTCTGTAATGTGCATCCCTGCTTCACCTACTACTTGATTCCATACTAACACAGCTGACTACCTCTCTCTCTGGGTGTGGAAACCAAATGTTCCATGATATGAGTCTTGTCAGTCCTCCAGATATTACCCATTGCATTGCTTCCTTCTCTTTTTGTCACCTTCACCCCCCCCCCACCCCCCCCCAGTGCTTCAGTGGGCCATTTTGGTACACTGCCAGATCTCTACTGCTCCTTGGATGAGTCTACATGTTGCATTGTTACTGTGCCATGTTTTAGTACTTCCTTTAGGTGCATTACTGTGCCATATGCGTGATGCACAGTTATTTTTAGCAGCCACTTCACCATAGCAGCATGCTATATTGGGGGAGTGTGCTGGTACAGCAAAGTAGCTGCTGGTCACATGTAGACACCTGTGGATGCTACATCACTATAGCACGTGGCTACAGCAATGTAGTGTGTAGATGCACCCCTTTTGTTTTCTTCAGTTTATTTTTGTTTAATTACCTGCCTTGCATTGCTTCTTCAGCACAAACTATCTAAAAAGCAGCTGTGTCCTCACTCCTTTCTTGCAAAGGCCCTCTGCCAGAGACTTCCCTCTACTGAGAACTCAAAAAAATGGGTCTTAGCATCCTATTGACAGTTTACACCCCAGGGTACTCAAGGAACTGGCAAGCATCATAGCCCAGCCCCTGGCACGGATCTTCGAGGACTCCTGGTGCTCTGGTGAAGTGCCTGAAGATTGGAAGAAGGCCAATGTGGTGTCTATCTTCAAGAAAGAGAGGAAAGTAGATCCAGCAAACTATAGGCCCATCAGCCTGACCTCTATTCTGGGGAAGGTCTCGGAAAAAAATTATCAAAGAGGCCATCCTTAACAGACTGGCTGACGTCAACATCCTGAGGAATAGCTAGCACAGGTTTGCTGTGGGTAGGTCTTGCTTGACCAATTTCATTTCCTTTTATGACCAGGTGACCTATCACCTGGATAAGGGAGAAGAGATTGATGTCATATATCTTGAATTTAAAAAAGCCTTTGATTTGGAAGTCAATCATCATGGTGCTCTGTAACCAGTGGGGTCCCACAAGGCTCTGTCCTAGGACCTATACTATTTAACATCTTCATTAATTATGTAGACATTGGTGTCAGAAGCGGACTAGCCAAGTTCGTCAATGACACCAAACTCTGGGGTAAAGCATACGCACCTGAGGACAGAAAGGTGATCCAGGCAGACCTTGACAGGCTCAGGTATATGGTGGATGAGAACCTGATGGTGTTTAACACTGAAAAATGTAAGGTTGGGAGGAAAAACCCGCAGCATGCTTATAGGCTTGGCAGTGCTACACTGTTTAGCACTATGGATGTAAGGGACTTGGGGGTCATGATTGACCACAAGACGAACATAAGCCTTCAATGTGATGCTGTGGATAGTAAAGCTAGCAAAATGCTGGCTTGCATCCATATGGATGCTTCTCAAGTAATTTCCAGGATGTCATTCTCCCATTGTACTCGGCCTTGGGGAGGCCGCAGCTGGAGTACTGCATCCAGTTTTTGCCTCCACTATTCAAAAAGGATGTGGAGAAACTTGAGAGGGTGCAGAGGAGAGCCATGCGCATGATCAGAGGACAGGAAAACAGGCCTTATGAAGAATGGCTGAGAGCCATGGGACTCTTCAGCCTGGAAAAGCGCAGGCTCAGGGGTCATCTGGTGGCCACCTATAAGTTTATCAGGGGTGCTCACCAGGATCTGGGGGAACATCTGTTCACCAGAGTGCCCCAAGGGATGACAAGGTCAAATGGCCACAAACTCCTCCATGACCGTTTCAGGCTGAACATAAGAAAGAACTTCTTTAGTGTCCGAGCCCCCAAGGTTTGGAATAGCTTCCCACCAGAGATGGTTCAAGTGCCTACCTTGAACACCTTCAAGAGACATTTAGATATTTATCTTGCTGGGATCCCATGATCCCTGCTGACTTCCTGCCCCTGGGGCAGGAGGTTGGACCTGATGATCTTCCGAGGTTCCTTCCAGCCCTAGTGTCTATAAATCTATGAATCCATGAAGGTCACTCAAGCATTGTGCAGACTATGCTCTTTCAGGTTATTGAAATTTATTGAAATAATGTAAAGGAGAGAAGGCGAAACAGAAATGTGAAAACTCCCTGGGACTCCCAAACATATGTGCAAGCACCTTCCCAACTCAACTACTGTGAGGAATGCTGGACTGGGTGTTCTCTTTCACCCTCTGGTATAGAAGCCATGCCACTGTTCTATTTGGAACACTATGGAAAGGTGGACACCTCTGAACTATGACAATAGTGAACCTGTCCTCAATCAGTAACACATGGGCATGGTGTGTGTCCTCACCCTAAGTCTACCTAGAGGCCTAGTAAATGGAATAGAAGCTGGACCCTTGTTTATTTCTGTTTCTATGAAATTCCTTTCTACTTGTTTTCTCCTTGATGGTTTTATTGAGGAAATGGGATCAGATTCTTTCCACATGGCACATATGTGTGTGTGTGTGTGTTTGTGTGTTGGGGGAGGAAAGAGGATATTCCTAATTTTTGGTTCTTTGACACTAATTGTGATGACTCTTTTGAATATCCAGGCTCAACTGGCAATATAGAAACACAAAAAAAATCATGCTTACTGAATAAAAGAATCAATCTAAAACATCTAGTCATGTCCATGTGAGACCTTCTCCCTCTTCCCCGCTCCACTGTATAATACATTTACCAACAAGCACAATTTCAGATGGACTGTAATTAATGATACATTTGTGCTGAATTCAGGCAAGAGGTTTATGATGAAAACAAGTGATATTTTTTGAAGTCAAACCATTTTGATATTTTCAAATGCAAGTTCTAATTTTAGGAATTGGTTAGATGAGGACTTTTATGGGGCGGTTTTTTCTTTGAACAGGGGGTTGGACTAGGTGACCATCCGTTTCAGCCTTACTTTTCTATGATTCTAATGTTTCTATGAATAAATGCTGTTGAGTGAAAACATAGACTAGGAACTCATCTTTGCCACCACTACTACTATTTTTTCCAGCAAGTAAATATGCAGCTATCTGCCTGGTTTGGACCCTGACTGCACTGTAGGCATGAAACTATGTATGATAAGCTGAGTCTGCTCAGTTGGAAGATCAGACACACATGCACATACCTGACTATAGAGTAAGAAGGCAACCTAACCCTATGGTTTATTTGCAGTAGCCAAATGGGTAGGAAATGAGAGCCTGAGGTTCTAGGCACTTTTTTCCCCTAAGGGGAGTGATCTGTCTCCCTTACTTCCTGGCATAGGGCAATATAAGCCACACCCCATGTTAGGCTCCTACCATTACATTCTTCAGTGCTCCTACCCTTCCATGCGGATGCCTGAACTGTGGGTAGCCTAGTGAACAGGTTTGGTCTAAACCAGGATGCCAAAAGAGTGCCTGGGCATAGATGGATCTAAGATTTTGAAAAGGGGGGTGCACATGGTGTGGCATATCATCACATAATACAACACATATTTTTCTCCTGTTAAAGAGAAACTAGAAGTTTAGTAATATGCTAGGGGGTGGAGATATGCTAGCGGGGGCTAGCGCTATATTATTCAGTTGAAGATGAAAGCAAAAATAAACATAACTATTGGAATGTGCACTAATTCCACTAGTAGAATCCTTGTCTGCCATGAGGGAAACGGCAGGTGGTATATGCACGTTGATTCTCAGGCATGCATATAACTGCAGTCATCGAGGCATCGAATGTCCAGACTTGGTCTGGCCTTTGGATTTTGTCTCAATGGTCTAGAGGAGAGATGGAAGGTCTGGGAAGTCTCCACTCCTCCATACTCATGTCTAGATGTATGCATTATAGGACCTGATGACTTCTCACACATACACCATGATCCAGAAAGATCAATGGCTGCTTACATTAAAAAAAACACACAACAAACTAGGCAAAAAAAATCAAAATGGTAAAAAAGATACTGTATCCTGTAGCCTTTTATATTAAAAATGTACGTCTTTTATTCAGTTTCCTAACACAAAATCAAGTATTCTTTATCATCTTCATGGTGCCTCCAATTCTTCAATGTCAGTTATTTCTATACCTGAGTAAATATTACCACACCTGAGTTAAGGTTTTTAATTAGGGTGAAAAAACAGTCTGAGTCTGCTATGCTGTGGAATAGAAGAGATGCATTACCAGAAATGGCTACAGGACAGCTAAACTGCAGAAGAAAGCAAAGTTTGAATATTGGAACATCAAGAGCTTTAAGAAGGAGAAATATTTGTTAACACCTGGGGAGTGGAGAGAGATTCACAGGAATCAGGGAGATGGCAATGAGCCATGAAGTCAATTGACTCTGTCAGTGCTGCCCAAATAGAAATGCTGCGGCTCCTCAGAGGTAGTCAGTTTTAAAGTTTGAGGGGAGTAGGAATCAAAGGTGTCTGCAACTACACCACTGTACCCCCTTTTGATCCAACCCTGTATATAGGTGGAAATTTGTAATTTAGATACTCAGGGGGAACTAGAATTCTACCATAACGTTTTGGTTTTAGTCTGTTTGTTTTATATCAGGAATATAGAATTGAATGACTCTGACCCTCCAATTCATTTATTAGATATGGCCACTTGCATTTCATTAATAATTAGTATGGGTTCTCTGATCTCTCATCAAAGACAAATATTTGCTCACAGCTTTTGCAAAAGCCTTCTTTACATTTTTATTTCTTAAACTATATATGAGAGGGTTGACTATGGGAGTCAGAACAGTATAGAAGAATGAGAACACCTTCTTGAGGTCTCTGAATATGCTATTTTTTGGTAACACATAGACAATGATTAGAGACCCATAGAAAAGTGTCACCACAATAAGGTGTGAGGAGCAGGTGGAAAATGCTTTGTGCCTCCTGGTGGCAGAAGGCATCCCCAGGATAGTGGCAATGATACAAATATATGATATGACTGTCAGTAGAAATGGGGGCAATGTGAATATGGAAGCCAGGATGAAAGTAACAATCTCAAGTGTGCTGGTGTCACCACAGGAAAGATTCATCATTGGGGTTAAATCACAGAAGAAATGATCAATTTCATTGGGACCACAGAAAATCAAATGGGATAGGAAAGCAGTTACAGTAGTACTAGCAGCCATCCCATTTATCCAAGACCCAATAGCTAGCTGCAAACAGAATTTGCCATTCATACGTGTTGCATAATGTAGGGGCTTGCATATTGCTAGGTACCTATCATAAGACATGGCTGACAAGAGACAACATTCAGCTGCTTCCATCCAGTTTAGAAAATAATATTGCAAGAAACAGCTATTTAATGAGATGACATACTCATTTGTCAAGAACGTGGCCAACATCCTGGGAAGGATGGTACAAGTACAGCACATCTCCATGCAGGATAGATGCACCAGGAAGAAGTACATAGGTGTGTGAAGATGCTGATCAGTAACAACTAGTGCAACAATGAGGAGGTTCCCCGCCACTGTAGTAATGTAGATTGCTAGAAAGAGCAAAAGAAGAAGACCCTGCAGTTCAGGGATAGTTCTGAATCCTATGAGGATGAATTCCATGACAACTGTTTGGTTCTCTTCTGCTGTTCCCATTACTTGCCTAGGACAAATGAAAGAAAATTTGTGAGATTACTTTAAAAAGGTTTAAAAATCCTAAATTCCAATGGTTCAGATTCAGTTTAATACCAAAAATATCACCATTCAGACCATGCAGTTTTTACAAGTAAAATGGTTGGATGGAGCCTCACACTTAAGTTTCACTGGACATGGCTATGTGAGACACTACCACACAGGCATTACTGCATATTTATTTAATACTTGTATTAGCAAGTACTAAATAAATGCAGAGTAACCAGACTTACTGTGCAGTACTGCCAGTGAACATCTTTTAGGTGACCCTATAGTGCAATACCCTAAATAATACTGTGCAGTAGTGTATTAGCACTATTCATGCTGTGACACACTACAGTACAGTATTTTTTGGCTACTGTACACTCAGCATCTCATGTAGGCACTACCTCTGGATCTGAAATTTTAGGATGGGATTATTAAAGGGGTCTAAGAATATTAAGTACCCAGCTACCACTGCCTTTCTGTCAAGTGTATGTACTTAATATTCCTCTACTTCTTAAAGAATCCTACCTCCAATGCTTACTTTCATCATAGATTGTGTTTATAATTTATTTTTCTTAATGATCATTTTGTGTGTCCTCATGACCCCAACAAAAACACAGGCTTTGTTTAATTTGCTTTTTAACATTTTACCTCCTGGTATATGGGAGGAGATAAGTAATCTTCCAATGTATGATTTGAGCTCTGATTTTGTACAATACATAACATATGTGCTTGCTATATTCTGAGCTGAGTACTTGATCAGCTAGATATCCAATCAATAAATATAAGTAATTAAAACTCCATTTTCTATTTTTTAATTTTGGGAGAAAATTTTTTACACTTCAAATTCAATGCTCATTGTGTGCTGTTGATTATGATATAAAAACATTATTAAGACTGGCATAAATAATTCCTGTATGTTACTGTAGGTACTTCATTCCTTCCAAAATGGAATTTGAGCTAAAAGCTCACATAGTGATTATATCTATTATAGTGCATTTATAGTTGCATGAAAGTTGTTTTCATTATCATACTGTGGCTTCATCGATCCACCTATCCCTTTGTCTTTGTAATTCCAGTAGCATAAACGAATCTTGCTCTTAGGAAATGGCCCGCAAAATCAAAACCTTAAAATTATTAACATGACAAGTAAAACGATTATCATAATTTATCACCCTATTTGTATTTCCAATAATGTTGTCAAGATCACCATCTATTAATTTTGAAATCTTAGACACATAGGTCCAAATGATATTGAAAAGAAATTTTGTCCGGTGTTTTCCAATCTCCTGTCTCAGCATAAAGCTGTATGTCACATTTGACAGTCTTATGCAAATGTGACTTAATTCTACCTTAGTACTTCCGATAGTACAGCTAATGGGATATTGCTTTTTTCACCGGAAGAAATACATTTTCACAGAAAATGTCCCTTTTTTCAGAAAATATTTTTGTTAAAGAGTCCCATTATTTTAGGATTTTCTTCATTATTTTTTGTTAAAAGTCTAATTGCTTATCAGGATGGAAGGAAGGAAGGAAGGAAGGAAGGAAGGAAGGAAGGAAGGAAAGGTTTATTATTGGAAATCAGATAGATCTAACCAACCTGATTATGTTTACTCAAATAATGGTTAAAATATTTTTAAAAACTTTTTTAAGAGAGAATTTTATTAAAACTGTTAACATTTCCTTTTGAAATGCACTTAACACTTTACAAAGAAAGCATTAGCAGTCCTGTGAAAAATAACAGCTTACTGTAGGAAAAATGTATTTGCTTAGGAAACAGGGCAAAATATAATGCATAAACCTTTTTTTTTTTTTTAAAAAAAGGATCATTTTAATTAAAAAGCCTGAAAAAAAAAATGACCTCAATTGCAGATTAGCCTGAGTCTAAGTTTGTTTAGAAATATTGTTCTATTACTCTATTATGGTAATAATAGGCAATATTTACAGTTTGCATTTAAGGATCTCTTTCTATCAAAGTATTTTACAACATGAAGTCCCTGATTCAGCCTAATACATGAAAATATGTCCTTTTATATTCAGCACTTCAGGGCAGGCATAGCCTTATTCTTAAGTGTAAATCTTGTTAACTTTCACACACAAGAGCTAAGGTACCATCAAACGTATCCCTTCTAATAACCTTGTTAAGTATGTTGGGCTCCTGAACAGAAAAAATGGTATAGAAAGGAAGCTTAGTAGAAAAGTTTTGGATTCTATGATTTCATCTTGGCCTAAAAGAGTCTGGAGAAATTTATTTACCTCAAGGCAGGTACAGAAGAAGAGATGTTTTCCCCTCTGAGCTCTGCATTCAGTGATCCCAAGTAAAAAATATGGGTCCTGTAGTCTGTCTTGTCTTCTCACCTATTCTGTGTACTAGAAAGTACTCAGTAATGAGTCCTGCAGGCTCCTGTTCAGACATCATGATTCTGCTGACACTCTTGATCTGTCTGTCCTTCAGACTCTTTGCAGAAACTAAACTACTTGTTTCATACTTTATCCAGTGCACTAGGAAGTAAAATGTCCCCTGAAGCCACTGCTAATGAGGATCTGAAATCATTAGGAGAGAAAACAAATAATGATTAATTTAATGTTATTGTTAAAATACTGATGTTAATAGTGGCAAAAACCCCATGGAAGTTTGTTGTGAGGGAAGAACTTTTAACTTTAGAAAATTGTTTCAGCCACAATTATGAGCTGAAATTTATCAGTGGGTCATTCTATACCAGATGTTTTACTGTCAAAGTGACTAATTAGCTCCGCAGTAAAGTGTCACTGTCTACATGTGCAGCGCTATTAGGCCACAGAAAAACAATAAACTCTGCTGTAGGACAACATAAGTAGTTGGGTGGAGTAGTTGTGTGTGGAAAAGTCCATGTGTAGATAGTGACAGAGCTGGCTGGGACAGGAGTGTGCCTCAGTATGGGGGTTGCCTGCCATTTAGCCCCACACTAAAGCACCCTCATGCCCCATTCAGCCCTCCACAGTACACTGAGCCAGAGGGGACCAGCTCCAGGCTGGAAGGCTGACCCCCAAGGCACCTGCCACTTGGGGCTGCACCATCTCAGCTCAACATGCTGTGATCCCAGATTTTAGGCTTTTAGGCTACATACTGGCTGGGAAGTTATATACAGGGGCTGTGAAGCAGCTCCCTTTCAGAGGGCCATCCTGCAGGAGAAGGAGCCAAGAAGGTTTTTTTTTTTTTTTTAAATCTCTGAAACAAGTAAGATTTCCCCACACTGACATGTTCCTTACATCTTCTTCCCTTCCTCCCTGGCAAGTCACCATTGCCCCTGTCTCCAGCTGCTTCAGAAGCTGGGGTGGAGAGAGCTCCAGAGCCACTCCTTCCTGCTCCAGCTGGGCTTTTTGCAGTCAGGCTTAGCTGGGCACAATGGCAGCAGTGGGTGAGTTTTCCCTACTGGCACCTCCCCACTCCCCACGTTTCTTGCTACCCTAGGAGGAGATGCTGGGAAGGGGAACCCTCCCACTACTGTTTCTGCCGCTGCTATCTTCATGCTATTTTTTTTTCAAACTTTGGTGTTTTTTACCTTTATGTCCCCATTGTGCATTTTATTACCTAGCTTTTTAGATAACAGCTACCTTCTAGCACTTCCTGACTAAAGATCTCAACTATCTGAACAAGGAAGGTCAGCATCATTGTCTGAATATTACTGTGAAGAAATCACCTCCCCTTCTTTTTGTTCCTCACAGCCCAAGTGACCCCTCTCTCTCTCTTTGCTTTCTTCTTGGTTCAGGCTGATCAGTCAGGTGACCTGGCCAGATTAAATTCCTAGGGGGAAGTGGAGAGTGCTTTCTTCATTCTGGCAAGCATTTTGAAAGCTGCGAGCAAATGCCCCAGGCTGCTTCCAGGTGACTTTCTGTAAGTGCAAACATGGAAACCCACCAGGAGTTAGGAATTATGTGCGGGCTAGTCTTGTCTTAAAAGGATCACTGTGTACAAAGCTATAAAGACTCACATAGCTTATGTTTGCTCAAAGTGTATTCTGACTTCCTCGTTCTACACCCCCCTCTGCTGCCCCAATCAGGAATGCAGTAACAGCTTGCATTGCTGCTCCTAGCTTGGCCAGTGGAGTTTGTCTTTTTATTTTCCCTCAGTTCTACCTGATGTTATCTTGGGATGCTTCAGGCTGAAAGAAGCACCCAGAAATATTACTGTGGGTAAAACACCTCCCAGGTCTGCAGGGTCTATATGCCCCAAACTGTACACAGCCCTACCAGAGACCACTGCCCGGGTGGTGGTAGTGTTAGCCCAGGCTTGTGGGTGCGCTCCAGGAAGCCGGACAGCTGGCTGTAGGTTCCCTGAGGGAGCCTCCCAAAGTGAGGTTTTGGGCCTGGCACAGTGAGGCAGGTGGCTGTGTGTAGTAGCTCCCCCTACTGGGACCACCACAATTACAAACATGGAGAAGGATAATTAAGGGAAAGAAGTGACTTGCCTAGATCTGCAAAGCACCTCAGTGTCAGATTTAGGAAGAGAAACCATAAATACATCTACATGTTCAACGTAGTACCATGTAAAGGTATTGGCAGCATTTCCGAATCAGCTGTTATGTTTACACAATAAAAGGTTATGCTGAGACTAGCTCAAGTCAAAGTACGGCCAACCTTGATATTGAGGAACTTCACCTAGGGTGAGGTTACAGATTAGAGTTAGCAAATGCTAATTCTCAGGCATGTTAGTCTGTGTTAATTTGTGCTAGTGATCAATCACATTTTCAGGGTTAATACACTCTCCAATGTGCGCTGCTGAAACCTGCTGCTAAAAGGCTGGTAAGCAGGGGTATGGCTAAGAGTTACAAGTCAGCTCCACGCCTTCCCTGCTTGCTGGCTCTCTAGCTATAGTATAAACTGGGGAGGAACTGGGGAAGAGCCTGCCCATATTACTTGGATAATCCCCTCCACCTCCAAAATCACCCTACTACCCCTAATCATCCTCCAGATCACCACCTGCATCCCAGATTAATTTCCCACACCCAATTTTCCCCTTCACACCCAAATCACTGCCCTGCCACCCTCATCAGCCCAAGAGTAGTGAAGGCAGAGGCAAGGGATCAGGATCCCTTCACAATCTTCTCCCAGGCTCCCTGCAGTCTGTGCTGCCCCCATGCCCTGAGCTCCATCCCCTCAGGTCAGATGAGGTGATCAGTGGAGTACCCCAGGGTCTGGTCCTTGGGCTTAGACTGTTCAAGTTCTTTATTAGTGACTTGGATGAGGGGGTGAAAAGCACCCTGTTTAAATTCATGGATGACACCAAGATTTGGGGTGAGGTGGGCATGCCAGAAGGGAGGGACAGGATACAGCTGGACATTGACAGGTTACAGGGGTGGGCAAATGAGAATAGGATGGGATTCAATACTGACAAGTGCAGGGTGCTGCACTTGGGCAGTAAGAACCAGCAGCATACCTATAGACTGGGGAACTTTCTTCTTGAAAGCACAGTGGCAGAAAGAGATCTTGGAGTCGTTACTGGTTCCAAAATTAACATGGGCCACCAACGTGAGGACACGGTCAGTAGGGCTAACTGCACCTTGTCGTGCATCTACAGATGCATCACAAGGAGGGCCAAGGAGGTGATCCTCCCCCAGTATGCAACACTGGTCAGGCTACAGTTGGAGTACTGTGTCCAGTTTTGGGTGCCACACTTCAGGAGGGATGTGGACAGCATTGAGAGGGTCCAAAGGAGGGCCAGTCTCATGATCTGGGGACAGCAGGGCAGACCTTATGAGAAGAGGCTATGGGACCTTACCCTGTTCAGTCTTCACGGCTGAGAGGGGACCTGGTGACCATCTATAAACTTACTAGAGGAGACCAGTGGGGAATGGGAGAGACATTGTTCCCCTGAGCACCTCCCAGAGTAATAAGGAATTAAGGCCATAAATTGTTAGAGAGTAGGTTCAAACTAGACATTAGAAGGCACTACTTCACAGTCAGGGTGGCTAGGATCTGGAACCAACTTCCAAGGGAAGTAGTGCTGGCTCCTACCTTGGTGGTCTTTAAGAGGAGGCTTGACGATTACCTAGCTGGGATCATTTGAGCACACTTTTCGCTCCTGCTCAGGGCAGGTGGTCGGACTAGAAGATCTGCAAGGTCCTTTCTGACCCTACATCTATGAATCTATGAACTTGGGAGCTGGGAGGGCACTTGATGGGCAGAGGAGGAAGGAGCCTAGCAGCTCTCCACTCCCCCTGCCCCACCTCTTCTACACTCCAATCCTGCTCTCCCTCACCCCTTCCACTTCCACTTCCCCTTCCCCCGCTTTCCAACTCCTCTTCAGCCTTTTTCCTTCCCTCGACACTCATCCCAACCCACACACCTATTACCCAGCTGTTCCCAGCTGTCAGTCCAGGGCTATAAAATGGCAGCAGTGGAAGATTGCAGATTGATGGTTTTATCTCAGGTGAACACCTAGGCTGCTTGCAGATGTTTTAAAAACAAAAAAACAAAAAACAGCACTTTACTTTAAACATAGTGTGTTCCGACACTGAGCCCTTGTGCATGCCCAGAAAAGGCATGCCTCAGTTGGACCCAGCTTGTCCAGCATCTGTAAAGAGGCTTTTTCAGTGCTTTTATCCAATAGCTGATTGAATTGGCTTTAGCCAAAAAGCCCCACTGAAGCATCCAATCTATACAGGCACTGCAGATGTAACACTTTGCTTCTTCCAGTAATTTTTTTGTTTGTTTGTTTTTGTTTTTTAAGATCTGCAGGCAGCCCTAGAAGTTAATTTAACTCAAGCTAGATAGCGCAAAGCTCAAAGATAATCCTGGCCTGAAGTGGCGTAAGTTTAAGACTCCTAAAGATTCTGCATCTTTTCTAAGCACCTTATTTCACAGCTCTCTCGTTCTAACAGCTAAGAAGTTTTTTTCTGATATCTAATCTAAACCTACTTTGCTGCAACCTCCAGCCACTAAGACATGTCCTTCTCTCTATGTTACCCCAAAATCTTAAATTGGGGAACTAATGGGTGGTTGAGAGAGAGAATGGTTGAGAGATAGGAGTTTGCACTCCGCTGTTGTAGGTTTATTTAGCAGATAACACACATCCTTATACTAAGAAAATGTACTAGTTGCTTTGGAAATGAGTCTTGCTCCCTAATCTGTTGATCAGACAGTTTGGGGTCACACTGGGACATTCAGGGGCATAGTCTTTGTAGTCCATCAGTCTAGTAGTCCAATGACTCTTTGTTCCCAAACTTAATACCGTTTGTTAGGTGTATATTCATTATTTCTACTATTGCTATTATTACAACTACTGGCTATTTACAGGATATTTATGTAATTAAGTTTTCACTGTTGGGGGTTTTTCTAAAACATTATTTACAGAAACACACCCACAGAAGCATATCTTTCGTATCACACTATCTCTCTATCTGCACATCTTCACACTGTCCTTGACAAACTCTATATTTTGACAAAACTTGCAGCTGCTTGCTCAAGTTTAACTAGATAGTAACTTTTTAGCAAACTCATTTGCTATGTAATGCCCTGAAGGAATCAACCATATTATTTTTTATGGTTACATCCACACCAAGAGAGAAGAAGTGTTCTTCCTTTTCTTTATGATAGCCCTTCAGATATTTGAAGATTACTTTCATGTCCCCCTCTTCACCTTTTCTACACACTGAAAATGCCTATTTCTGTCAACCTCTTCCCCTATGCCTTGCTTTCTGAGTCCTTCATCATTTTTATCAGTTTTCACCCACCTTGACCGGCTTTCACTTCTCCATGGACTTTTCAAAATATGAGACCCAAAACTGCACACAATGCTATAAGGCCTAACCAGTGCCAAGTAAAGAGATATTATGTTCTCCCTTGCCCCATACATGACTTAAAATGCTGTATAGACAGTGAAAAGTGGATATTTGGATGTTAGGAAGGGAACAGAATGGCACCCCTTGCGTAGCGCAAATTCCATAATGATTTCTTCCCTGAGTATTTCAGGAATCCAGATATGGATGCTTCATATCTGTTTTTTCTCCCCTTCTTATTTGTACACTTGGAGAAACTCTGATATTCCAGACTGGTGCCTATGCTTTTGTTGTCTGTGTTAGTAAAATATATGTGGTATGTTCAAGACTAACACCAAAAGGTCTCTCCTGATTCAGCATACATAAGTGTTTGCGACCAATTGTGACATCTCCCTTGACAATTCTGCCAATGAGGACTTGAAAGTACTCGGATTTTTAGATTGGATTAAAACTTCAGTAATATCTTTTTATATCAAGGTCAAAATGGTCTGAATTTTGTGATTACATTTTTAATCAGGTTTTGCTTCCCTTCATTCTGTAGGCAACTAGACACAAGTGTTCACTGGGGTTAGGTGCCTAACTTCCAGTTAAATCAGTGGAAATTAAATAACTCTTAGACTTTGGGGCTTAGGGTGCTGTTTCCAGGTTACATTTAAAACATTTTTAAATCTGTGGAATGTTATGTCCTCATAAAGTTAGAGTGGTTTTAGAGCAGTCACAAGTTAAGTTTTAATGCTGTTTCAGACCTGAACAACTGTGACTTGCCACCAGAAGGCCTGGTGAGCAGGGGCCAAGACTCTATTCATCCTCTGGGGTGGGCAAAGAGGAGGAAAGGTGGCTTGTAGTTCCACCGGAGAAATAGGATTTTTTATTTATTTTATTTTAATTTATTGTATGTATTTACTTAATTATTTATTTAATTAAATATTATTTACTTAAAGCTATTTACTTAATTAAAAATACAAATTTATTTTATTTATTTACTTAATTATTTATTAAGTAGGAGTGGGAAGGTTTGGGAATGGCTTCACTCTGCAGCCAGCAGGAGTTGTGAGTGGGAAGGGCAGAAGTCTTGAAAAAACTGTTTGAAGTGAACAGGCACAAAGAGATATAATGAGAGAGGGTTAAAAAATGAATAAATAAAAAATCTAAGATTTGCACATGTTTCAGTCAATTGGGGTTGGATCAGGATGGAGTTGGGTTAATACTCACACCAGGGCAGAGCCAAGACCAAGTAGGCTCACTGCATGGGTTGGCTGAGGGGGCGCTGAAAGCTATTTCAAATAAATAACGGATCAGTTCAAATGAATACTGGGGAGGAGGAGAAGCTGAGCCATGGTGCAGTGACCAGCAGTGGTGGGGAGAGGCAGGGTGGGTAGAGATGGAGAGGGTTTTCAGTGCTAAGAGCCAATAGTTCATGCTCATTCACAGTGAATTGGCTTTTTAATTACTCCTCTGGCACCAACAGCTCACCAGCTGTATGCACACTGGTGTGCTAGTAAAGTAATGAGCTGCCCCTCAGTGCACAGCGTGGTCAGGGTGTGCTGAGATCACACCCCCAGGGAAATCTGGGGTGTTGGCTTGGGGCAATAGAGTTCAGGAGGGTTGAAAGTTTGCCCATGCACCAAAAGCATGGGAAGGTCTGGGAATGGTGCATCCTAGGATGGTGGTGGTGGGGGAGAGAGAATAGGATAATAGGAATTGGATTTTTATATCTCCAAGAAAGCTTTAAAAATCAGAAACTTTAGAGATAGTTGCTACCACAATAGAAAATGGGGATAGAGAGAGAGAATAAGGGGTTTTATTTTCATTTACACTAAGAATACATTTAAGCTAAAAAAAAAAATGTAAATAGGCCTCAGGGTAAATGATATGCAGGTCCAATTTTGTCTGAAAAAGCAAGGCAGTGTGTTTCTTGGAAGAGTTATTAAGTGAGGTTCCCTCAGGGGTCTGTCTTGGGTCCTGTATTGTTTAACATCATTAATGATATATGCAATGAGACTGAGTGCAAACTTTACAGATTTGTGGATGACACCAAGTTTGGTGGATTGCAGACACTCTGTATGGCAGGGCTAGGATCAAAAATGACCTGGATAAACTGGAGAAATGGTCTGAAATTAATGAGATGAAATTCAACAAGGACAAGTACAAAGAGCTTTTTCTATGAGGATGATGCAGCCAATGTGCAGCATTCAACTTTAGCTCTCCAGGAATGTCCTCAGTGCCTTGTTCTGCCCCTAGATACACTACTTCAGGGTTCCCTGACCGTTTTCACCACATGGCACACTTACACGGCCTCTCCCACCCCATGGCACACTGGCCAAATGCGGGGTGAGGGGGTGGTGAGCAGCCAAGCGTGGAGTGAGTGTGGGGGGGGTGCGTGTGGGGGGGGTGAGTGGCAAGTGGCCAAAAGTAGTGGGGGTGTGGGGGGGCGTTGTGTGCATCCAAATGCAAGCAGTGGGGAGCGGGTTGCATGGTACTTGAATCCCTGGCTGGAGTCTGGCTGGCTGGGAGTGTGGTGGAGGTATGGCTCCAGCCCAAAATACTGTGGCACACCTGGACGTGCCTGACAGCATGCCAGTGCGCCATGGCACACTGACTGGAAAACGCTGCACTACTTGAAAAGGAGGTGCACCTCCCATGGCAAAAATCCCAAGAGGGATGTCGTTCTGCTTGACCTCTCTTCCTCAGCTCCTACGACTGGGCTACACCTGCCATAGCAAAGATTTCCGGAGGTAATGGGGTGGGTGTCACATTTTTGTGCCCTCTGCCACAGCTGAAGTGCAGTGAGCTTGTTTCTTAGCTGCAGAAGCAGTTGCTACCAGAGCGTGGAGAAAGTGGGGCTGGTAAAACCTCCTCCCCCACAGCCCGGTTTCTCCAGCGGATAGTACTTGTCCCAGGTTGCTAAAGATGCTCACTATACCTCTATCTCCATCCCTGGATATTTTCAAGAACAGCTTAGAAAGAAACTTAACTGAGATGGTTCAGTAAGGGGAGGTTGGACTACATGACTTCATGAGGTCCCTTCTAGCCTTATTTTCCCTTCACCCTATGATCCCAAGAATGAAGGAAGGAAGAAAAGACAGAAGGAGAAGGGTGAGATGGTAGCAAAATTATGTGAAACATTGTGGCCTCCTTTAAATTAAATTGAGTTTTCTATTACAGATATAATTATCCCAACTTTTCAGACATTTACATACAATAAGTCAGATATCCATTTGCTATGATTTACATTTCACAATCTCTTCTGACAGACTTAGTTTTCACCATTGTTCCCCAACCTTGGAACGTAATCACTGAGATGGAGCAAATATTGCATTTTCTTATTAGCAGTGGCTGATAAATGAGAATTTTCAAAGAGCCCAATGGAGGTAAATCAAATGATCAAACCCCACTGCATTCCCCACTCTAAATAAACAATGCATTGGCACATCCTCTTGTATGTGTGGTAAGGGCTCTCATCCTTATCATGAAGGATCAAATCACCTTTTCGTATCCTAAGCCCATCTTGCTTTCTTCTGGAGTAGTACAAAGGGTAACCTATAGTTTGCCAGTCTGACTCGGACTACCAGGCCATCTTCTTCCTGTGAACCTTAAAAAAAAATGGCAAATGCTTTCTGGGTTCTTACAAAATCTACGCATTTCCTGACAGCTTTTCTTATGGACTCCTTGACATCTTTGTTTCTCAGGCTGTAAATGAGGGGATTGAGTAGGGGAGTCAAGACAGTGTAGAAGACAGAGAACACCTTGTTGAGGTCTCGCATTGTGTTGGATTTTGGTAGCAGGTACACAATAATTAGAGTCCCATAGAAAACTGTCACCATGATGAGGTGAGAGGAGCAGGTGGAAAATGCTTTTTGCCTTCCTGTGGTGGAAGGAATTTTGAATATGGTGGTGATAATATAAACATAGGATATTACTGTTAACAGAGAAGGAGGGAAAGTGCAAAGAGAACAAATAATGGACATGGCAAGTTCCATCTCAAGGGTGTTACTGCAAGCAAGAGTGAGCAATTGTGGGAAATCACAAAAGAAATGATTGATTTCACTATAGCTACAGAAAGTTAGTTGTGACATGAAAAACACTACAATAGTATTAGCCAGACAGCCACTTATATAAGAGCCAATTGTTAGCCATAGGCAAAGCCTCCTATTCATAATTGATGCATGGTGCAGTGGTTTACATACTGCTAAATAGCGATCATAAGACATTGCTGTGAGAAGATAACATTCAGAACCTGCCAGGATCCCAAAAAAATAATACTGAATGAGGCATCCCCTAACCGATATGGTCCTATCCTCAGTCAGGAAGCTAGCAAGCACCTTAGGCAGGATTGTGGAGATGTAGCAGGTTTCCAAGCAGGACAAGTTCCCACGGAAGAAATACATGGGAGTCTGAAGGCATCGATCAGTCCCAATCAGCACAACAATGAGGATGTTCCCAAACATGGTCATGATATAGATCATGAGAAACAGCAGAAAGAGTGGAACTTGCAGTCCAGGGAGATTCCCAAATCCCAAGAGAATGAATTCTGTGATGACTGTTTTATTTTCCAGCTCTGTGGTTTCCATGTTATTTACTTGGGAGACAAAAAAAGAAAAAAATATATGCTGTATTATTTGTAGAAGATAGACCTATTTTTATATAGTAGCCTCTGTTTAATTTCCCAGTTTTCCATGATTGAACACAAACACTTAATTTATAGATCTAATGGCTGGGTCAAGAGCATACATTTGGAAGATATGCTTCTATTAAGTCCTGTCTTTTTGTAAAATCACAAGTCATGAAATAAGAAGAGAAAGAAAGGATAATCATTCCACTCTGATATTACTTGTATTTCCTCTCTGTGCTTCAGTTTCTGTTCCTTAAGGTGATTTTGGGTAATGGATTTTTTTTAAGATATAGGTTCTAAGATGGGATCTGAAGCAGTTGAGAGGCTTCTGGGTTTGGTGAATGAGGACAAGGCAGGTTTTGGAAGAAGGCAAAGGGGATGAGAAAAAGTGAGAAGAAGTATAAAACATGAAAACTGTTAAAATAAAAGTGAAGATTAGGGCAGAGGATGAAGGGATATAAGAAAAGGCTTATGAGTAAGGATAAGGAACCTAGTTTAGAAGACAGGGATGTTTGAAAATGAGAGATTCAGAGACGATTTTTGAAATGTTGTTTTGGAGAGATTTGGGCAAGAAAGCCCATTGAAAGAAGCATAACAAGTCATAAGATAAAGCTTAGAATAAAACAAAGTAAGTAACAGAAACAAACAAAGAGTTTGGTAATTTAATCTTGAGTATCATGACGATCATCACAGTTTGTAGCTGAGTTGGAGCATTGTAACTGTGATGGTCTAGGTAATATGGAAGAAACAAGTGTATGTTTGGGGAGGCATGATGATGATGTGTTTTATTAGCCCAACCCTGAGGAAAGAGACTTTGTGTCTGGAGCTTTTGTGGGACACCTTTTCTCCTGCACTGATCCTTCAGTCCCATTTTATCTTAACCCTGGCACAATTTATAGGCAAAAACTCTCTCTTAGGTAGGCATTGTTCCAGACAATTCAAGTGAATATCACTCTAAAAATAGAGGATTTTATACTATCAGAGTAGACAGAAAGAATGTCTTATAGGGTCTACATTTTTTAACTATCAGGAGTTTGAAAGGTGCACTTACTTTACAACTCACGTTGTACAAGGTGGAAATCTGTAACATAATCTCTTTTACCAGTATCCCAGAGGCTAGAAGGTAGGTTCCCTTTAATCTTCATAGAGATCATATCTCTCAGTGAATAGCATACATTTCCCAAAAAGATTCTGTACTATGGTCAGTCACTGAAGCTCCTTTATTTCTTCTTGTAGCTCTTACTGCAAGGTGTGCCTTCTCCTTTGCATTGCAGATTATTCTCTGAGGATGGTTAACTTTGCCTTGGAATCCTGCTAATGGGAATTTGTTAAGGGAATGCAAATGATATAGTCTCTGATTTCTTAGAGGGCCCTAAGGGAGTTTGGCATCAGTATGATGTGGGTTCCTAAATTCTCTAGGCTCCTGCATAACATAGTTTATATATATATATATATATATATATATATATGTATTAGGCAAAACTAGAAAAAAAACAAAGTGAGTAGAGTAAAACTTTTGTCAGAGGGAAACTTCTCATCTCAAAAGGTTTTTATTTTACAGAATGAGGGGGCTGGATTGTTTTGGAACTGTGAAATAATATTTACTAAGTGGGGTAAGGAAGACAAAAAATACCACCCCCCCAAAAAAAACCAACAACCCCACAACAAAAATCCAACCCTCACCCCCAAGATTTAGATCTCTCATTTGGTATTTACTGGGCATGTGTACATGTGCATGTGTGACTAAATTTAATGCACATTAAGTGATTTTTGGCAAGTGTGTACCTGTGCACGGACTTTGTACTAAAGTTAATCCCAAGTCCCAGAAGCCCTGCCATGTGCCCCTGTGGCCACTGGGGAGAGGGAGGGGGTCTCCAGTCTGTGCCTACATAGTTGCCAGCGCTTAGCAGCCATGTTGAAGTCAGAGCCAGCTGCCAGCACTTGGCAACCATCTGGGAAACTGATCCCTGGTCAGCCTCTTCCCTGCCCAAGAGCCACATGCCCAGTACAGGGACAGTATTCAGCAGCTCCCTCCTTTACCCCCCCTGCTTCCCTGCGTCAGGGCTTTTCCTGTCCTTGTCCCTGCCCTTGGCCCTGCCAGTGATGCCCAGTGCTCCATGCTCCTTCTGGCCATGGTGCTGGCCCTGCTGGCCCCAGCAGCTCCCCAGTGCCCCCAGGCCCAAGGACAACTGTGCACCCACCAGCGAGGGCCAGGGCAATGGCTGTGGAAAGCCATGCCTGACCCCCTTCTCCTGCACTTCCCATGCCAGCCTGCCTGCCCTGCCTCCCACATACCTACCCCCTGCCCACTCCCAGCACCACTCTCAGGACACACACGTGAAACAAAAAAAACTTTATTAGCCTCACCAATGTTCCCTCTAAGGAGTAGTGGTCCATGAGTGTGCCACTTCAGTCCGTGAGTGTGTCACTTCAGTCCGTGAGCGCACTGCTTCGGTCCTGCCTTCCCCTTCTGGCACGGTGCGGTCCTCCGGTAAGTGTCCAAGTGGGAGGGGGCAAGGTTTGGCCGCCAGATGAAGGTAAGCTCTTCACTCCTCATGCAGGGCAGGCAGCAGCTCCTCGCTGAAGTGAGGTAGGGGCGGGGATGGGGACAGGTCTGGGGGCTGGGGCTGGTGCAGGCTCTGGTGGCTCCCGGGAACTGCTCTGTGGGCTCCACCGGCTCCAGAGAACTTCTCCACTCCCCATCCCTGATGCCATGTGCCTCCTCGCTCCCTGAGGTGATGCAGGGGAGCGGAGCAGTTCCCCAGACCCTGTGGAGCAGTTCCCTGGAGCTGTTGGAGCCCCCGCCGGACCCCAGCCCCCGCCCCCACCCCCACCCCCATCTCTGTCTCTGTTCCTGCCCCTGCATCACCTCAAGGAAGAGCCACTGCCTGCCTTGCATGAAGAGCTTACCACCAGTAAGTGTTCCACGCCAGCCTTGATGCCTCTGCTGTACTCCGCACCCAGCTTCTCTCTGGGTGGGTGCACAGCCATAAAAAGGTGGTGCGTGGCAAGATTTTTACTTGTGCATGGCCACACATGCACGTACCTTAGAGGGAACACTGACCCTCACAGCACCCACCCCCATTCTTCCCCCTCCCTCCTCAATCAACAGAGCCCCTCCACCACCCCCCCACCTACCAACAATAAAAAAACCCACTTACAAGGGGAAAGTTATTTACAATATTTTGGGTCTTCAAGTCCAGAATGGGGGGTTGTGGGGGAGTGGCTTGGGGGGCAGGGCCCTGGGATGGGTACCCAACATCCCAGACCCTGGATGTTCCCTGGAGCTGGGCTCAGGATGGCCCCCTAGTAGAAGGGCAGACCCATCACTAAAGTTAGTGCTGGGTGGTGTCTACACATGAGTTAATGCACATTAACCAGAATCATAGAAAGTTAGGGTTGGATTTGCAGGTATCAGATTTAGCCACGATTAGCCTAAGTTAATGCACATTCAGAGTATACTTACGTAGAAGCATGCCTGTAATGTGCATTAACTTAGACTAATGTGCATTAACGCATCTCATACAGACATTCCCATTGTTTCTCTCACTGGTGAAGGCTGCTGTGGCTGGCTGGGAGCCACTGGTGTGGGACTGGTGGCCAGAGGCTGTCTGTAGGTGGCCCAGAGCCCGGAGTCACTGCAGCATTTTAAGGGCCAGGCTGGGGCAGGCAAAGAGCTGCTCCAATCCTGGGGCTGGAGAAGCTCCAAGTCCTGTGTCCTTGGGGCTAACCTGGGGGTCCCCAGTGGTGGGAATAACTGGGAGCAGGTTGGCATGTACACATGTGCTACTGTTCAGTAACTACTCCATGGTTAATTTGCTACCCACATTTTCAGGTAGTGAATTAACTGCAGAATAAACTAATTGACTGCACTATAAGTATCTGCACATGTAGATGATCATGCTTTACTGTGCAGTCAATGGGTGTGCCTGCACATGCAGGCATGTGCTCTTGCAGCAGCTCAAATAGCAGTGGCACAAATTTGTGCCAGAGATTTGTGCCTCAGCACAGATGCTTGAACATGAACTTTGGTGTGGGACAAATTGCACCACTTGGGGCAAACTGACCCTGCCCAGCTCGCCTGGATCTTAAGCTCTGTGTATCCAAATTAGCAATATACTGCCATAGATGTACATTCAAATAATAATAATATATATGGAGAAAAAAAAGCATTTGCTATCTATTCTTCATGCCTCATTATGGTGACTTCGATCTTTGTTCCAATACTGATATGGGGTACCAGAAAACAATTCACAGAGCAGTCTTAGCAAGTTGTCTTCTGCCTTCTTTACCATCCTGATACCCACTATGAACCCTGTCATCTACAGTCTTAGGAACAGGGACATGAAGGATGCCTTGAAGAAAGCACTGTGTAAACTTCTGGAGTCTTAAGAGGACTTAATTCATTTTACAGATAATAGTTTCAGGTGACACCAAAATGGAGACAAATAGCACTAATTTACTGTGTCAGACAGCATTGTCATTTTGACTAATCCTTGATTAGCACCTGAGAAAGTCTATGCCAAGCTTGTGAAATCCATCCAAGGTTCAAGATCTCCATACACAGAAATAATAGGTATTCTGCTGTACACATTGCACTGTGTTATTGGTATATTGGATGAGGATGTACAGCTAGCTACTGCCTAAACTTGGCAAAGTAAAAATATTAATTCTGTGTTTATGCCACATATTTAATATATCCCTTTTTTATCCTGAACCTTTCTCTTATTCACTGCCTGAAAACCTGGGTAAAAGAGTTAAAGTTAGCTGGCAATGCTTCACAGGCTTCTGTACATTATCCTCTGGACAAAGTTACCGATGTATTGTGATTGCATGTCAACCAGAGTAGCAGTTTATTGAGCAGACATGAGGAAAGAATGACTCTGTGTAGCATTTTACATGGCAAATTCTATCCCTCAGAATTGTGATTTGTCTACTAACTGAACACAGTCTGAATGCAGCCCTTTGTTGAGGTACAGAGAAGTATATTGACTAGGTCAGGTTATTGCTTTGAGATATTGGGACAGGTAATCGGCATTCAAAGGGATTACAGATCCTTCAGTTTTAGGCTGAATTATGTGGATTGCCCAATTGTCACTGTGAGGATCTGTAGCAATGTAGCATAGGACATGACAGAGAACCACAGAGGAGAGGTGAGACTTATAAGCATTTTAGAGAGAATAGACAAAAGAAATGAATGATGAACTGGTAGCGTGTGCCAGACTTCTCTCTGCCTGTAGGGAACATAATTAGGGGCAATGGCATCAACCCACAACAGAAGAAATTAAGGTTGTGGATTAGGAAGTACTTTTTTACTATAAGGGCACATCTATGCGTGATCATGAGCTACATTGCCAATAGCGGCACACTTCCTTAATATAGTGTGAGGCTACAGTGACATAGCAGCAAAATGTAACCATGCGCCACACACATAGTGCAGTAACTGCCTGTGTTGTGCCGTGCTTTAGTACTTCCAAAAGGAAGTACTAAAGCATGGTGCTACAGCAATGTCACCATATGGCAATGTGTAGACATAGTGTGACAGTAGTTAAGCACTGGAAGAGGCTACCTAGAGAAACTGTGGAATCTCCATACCTGGAAATTTTTAAAAACTGGTCATACAGACACTTGGCTTAAATGATTTAGTCAAGGATCATCCTGCCTTGAGCAGGGAGCTGAACTACTTGCATTTCTGAGGTCCCTTCTAGCCCTATTTTCCTATGATCCTGTTAACATTTCTACTTCAGCATAAGCCTGTTTTTTAGCCAATACAACTTTTTCTTTCTGTTTCATTCTCCAATTGAAATTTAGATAAAAGGAGGTAAAGTCATTTGTGGCAATTTTCCTGTTACATCCGTGAGAGTCCATTTGACTTAAAGCAATATGTCCAGTTTTACATGGGAATTATACCTAATATTTTTCTCTCTCAACATCCTCTAGAATCTATGGACCTGGCTACTGCTGCAACAACAAGATGAGGCTGCTGCTGGACTGTGCTGCAGACCCCTTGGGAGGACCACCTATCTGGCACCACCACTTAGTTGGTTCCTGGGGCTGCTGTCCTACTTCCCCACCCCAAATTATGATACTGACTGTGTCTATCCCTCTCTCCATGCCATCCCTAAGATGTCTCCTGCCAGCTCAGGGGCTGCAGTCACACTACCTTCCCATCCCCACCATGGTTGGACCTCAGTTCCTGCTTTCTGGATGCTGCAGGGGACCCAGGCACTCAGGGCCACTGACATCTTCTAAGTCCAATGTGAACACCAAGTAGTGCCTGATGGAGCATTGCAATGTGGAGGTAGCTGTGGTATGGCTCAAGATGGAGGGAGGCACATAAACCAGCAGGGAGGAGGTATAGCTGCCTCTGCCATGGCAAGCACATCTGCAACACTCTGCCTTTTCAAAATTGCATATCTGCTTATGACTGGAGATCATAATGTATCCAGTCAATGACTAAACTGATTAACATGCTGTCATCTTCATTTGAACACGCTGGGACATTATAGATTCGTAGAGTCAGAAGGGACCTCAGTGGGCCATCTAGTCCAACCCCCTGCCCCTGGTAGGCAAGAAAAGTGTGACCAACCCTGGGGTTATGTGATCCCAGCCAGGTGCCTGCCCAGTCTCCTCTTGAAGAGCCCCAAGGATGGGGTGAGCACCACCTCCCTTGGGAGCCCATTCCAGATTCTAGCATTATTTTACCATTAGCACTATTGGGGCTAATGGTGGGGGGGGGGGGGTGTTAACAGCAATGATGATACAGACCATTTATGAGAGACGAGGGTCTTTTCAGGATATCTGTTATTGGAGAAAGATGCTGGGCAAGCTTTTGGGTACAAACTATCATTCTCTCAGTCTGAAGGACCTGGCTGTTCTGTACTTGAAAGCTTGCCCAACATCTTTCCCAAATATACAGTTTCTGTAATACAAGATATCAAAGCAGGTAAAACTAGGACCCATGCTAATCTTTGCCCCGGTATGAAGCAATGGATTTACACAGGTTCTAGCAAGGGGGCGCAGGTTGGCAGGATCCCAGGGAATTCTTGTGATGACCTATACTTTTGGAGGTACTAAATCACAGTGCAGCAACAACCTGTACTGCAGTGTATGTGTGGCGCACGGTTATTTTTAGAAGTTAATTCACCGTAACCGTGTGCTATAACGGGGAAGTGTATTGCTATGGCAATGTACCTGGCAGTCACCTGTAGACACCCACAGATGCTATGTCACTGTAGCATGTTGTTATGGCCATGTAGTGTCATGTGCAGACATGCTCCTTTTGTTGCACCACTGATGTGGCCTGGCCACAGGTAGGGATGTCTATTTGCTCACCAGTTGTGCTATTATTAAAAAAAAAAAAAAATGGCACACAAATACAACACTGTTTTTACTTACCACTGTCTGTTTTTACCAAAACCATCCATGCTTTGCCTCATGAGAGTTACCTATCATATTGTTCTTTGGTTCTTTGTTGTCTTTTCCTGGCTAATTCATATCAACCATGTTTTAGTAATGATAACTGGTATACTAGGTTCTGTAGCATCAATGTCTGTTCCCTGATTTTAAAGCTTGAATTTCAATTTCACATAGATGTTACTGGATGAGGGCATATCATTAGGAATGTGACACCTGTGTATGCACTTTGCTTAAGCTGAATGTGACCTGTTTGGAAAAACAAACAAACAAATCCAAAGGAAAATCCTCATTTATTTTCAGAAGGCATTAGTTTGCAGACATCTGTTCAATAGACTCATCTTTTGTTGTTGTTGTGTGGTTTTCTTGGAATTTATGTCAAGCATGTCTTTAGCTCTTTTCCCTACTGCTGGAGCTCTACTTGCATTACCCAAAAGACATATACATAAAAGAGTGGTCAAGGAAAAAAAAAAAAAAATCAGAAAATCTTGACAGCCCACAGCTCTCACTTTGAGTCACATCCAAAGCATATTGACCTCAAAGGAATGACTCCTATGGATTTGAATTTGGATCTTAATATGAATACAGCTTACTCTTTTTTCATTCTTGTTCTCCATCTTAGAAGCAATAGAAGTTAAATGAAGACTTGCCACTCATTTGTTTTTTTCTGTTTAGTATTTGCCACATGTTCATAGGTTCATAGATTGTAGAGTCAGAAGGGACCACAATGGATCACCGTGTCTGAACCCCTGCCCCTGGCAGGAAAGAGGACCAAGGTCAGATGATCCCAGCCAGGTGACCATCTAGCCTCTTCTTTAAGACCTTCAAGCTAGGTGATAGCACCACCTCTCTTGGAAGCCCATTCCAGATCCTGGCCACCCTCACTATGAAAAATTTCTTCTGTTACACCTCAGCTCTGTATTCTTGGGCAACCCTGGCACAGGATGCAGTCTGTCTGACTCACAAAGGACTCCCCCCCACCCCCCCCCCCCTCTACCTAAACGAAACTGATTAAGATGCAGTGAGAGACGCACCTAAAACTCTCCAGATAAGGGTGATAAGACTGAACAACTGCCCTCGGTCTCATCTGCATCTGAGATGGAACCAGATGACCATTCATTTACATGAGAGATGGAAAACAGAAAGCCTGAAGCAGAGACTGCAGTGAATTCTGGTACCAGAGAAGCAGGAGAGCGCTGCATGATGGGGAATCTGTGCTTCCAATGTTAATTAACCCATGTTCACACACACCCAGCTCAGCATTTATCAGACCAGTTCTAATCTGGATTTGCTAAGGACTTTCCCCCCCCCAGACACACACACACAGCTCTAAGTTTAATAGGCATCTCGGGCCGTACATTCCCCGGTCCCACTATGGGAGGCCTATTTAAACTTGATTGACTAAAACTCGGTTGCCGGGTTAGGGAATGCTGAGGCAAGAGACCGAGTCCGAGGGGGTACGGGCAACATTTGAACAATGGTTAAGGGTTCATCACAGCATCCAGCCTGCTGGAGCCCTAATCCCAGGTGTTGTCGTATCTTTCCCGAGATGACTGGTGGGAGTCCTCTCCACAAAAGGTTATGAGCACCCCAATAATTGCTTTAAGTCTGTTAAAAGACTATAGTAAAATCTGGAAAAGTCATGCTAAGCTGAGGCTTGTGCGCAACAAGTAAAAAATCTAAAATCCTGATACTGCAAGCTATCTATTGTTCCTGAAGAAACCATGAGATTTCCCATCAGGATATCTGCCATCCATAGGAATCTCAAGCTGGCTCCCAAGTATTTGGGTTACTCCCTAATCTTAAGTGTTTCCTGATTATCAATCAGTTTCCTGAGATGGTCCAAACCAGATAACCCCTTGTCAATAGAAAAGACAATGTTTTACACTACTGAGGGTGCTTCAAAGCAGCTGAACTGAGGGTATAAAAATCTGTAAGTGTGTGTGCATAAAAAAAAAAAGAAGAAAGAGAAGAAAGAAGAAGAAGAAGCAGGGAGAAAGAAAAGGAGAAAGAAAGAAGAAGAAGAAAACTCCTGTGCTGACACCATCCCCTGTCGTTCTTGGGACGCTGGAAGAACAGATCGTCTCTCTCTTCAAAGATTGTGCTGCGGACTGTGCCTGTCAGCTTTGCAGCCTGGGTACCGTGGACTCGGTGAGATTCCCAGCGTTCTCTCTTCTTTCTAGGCATAAACTTCTGAACCTGAACTGTATCAGTTAAGCTTGAGCTAAGTTTCCCCAAATACTTAGTGAAACCAGGGTAGTATTGTCATTGTTTGTGCTTGTTTTTCTTTTGCATGTCTATTACTACTAGTACTATTATATATTTCATATGCTTAACAATAAATAACTTTTATAGGCAAACTGGTAGTAATTGGGTATATTTTTCCTTCTCTGCTTCTTTTTCCTCCTGTGCTCTGCAGCAACGCTTCTTTTACCTATGCTAAAGATCCCTGTGAAGCCTAAATTATTGTGAGGTCTGCTCATCAAGAGGCCAAAGATTGGGACGTGCTGAGTTTGAAACACATAAGGGGATCAGCTTGCACAGGCTGATTGACCCAGTTTGACTCCTACGTGCCCTTATGAACTGAATGCTGGCCCATGAGGGTGTCAGCTGGACACCCAGCCAGATTCAGAGGGATTCTGTTTACCTGTGTGCTTGTGTCTGACTGCATTTTATTGTTGCTCTTATGAACTGATTCTTGGCATATGAGGGTGTCAGCCTGTCCATGCTGATCAGCCCGGCCAGATCAGGCGTGTCACGTTAATGTGTGTGTGTTTGTGTGTATGACTGATTTGGTGACTGGAGGAACCCAGTCCCATTGAGATTGAGTCCTGCAAGATAGCTCCATTGGGGGTGAGGGCTTGCAGAAGGGAGAAATACAGCTCCGTATAGTAACACAAGCAGCACATTGACAGAATCACTAAGACCCTAGAAACTATCCCTAATAAATGAGCACACCCCAAAGTAATGGGCAAATTTGGTAACACTTCCTAATATCTAACCTAAATCCACCTCAACTAGTTTACACCCGTTATTCCTAGTCAATCCCTGGGGCGCCTTAATAAACAGCGCGTCCCCTATTCCCCGTTGACCTCCGCTAATAAATTTATAGAGGGCCACAAGATCTCCCCTCAGCCGTCTCTTGTGAAGGCTGAAGAGATTCAGCTTTCCCAACATCCCCCCGTAGGGTCTATCACAAAGGCCACTAATCATGCGAGTGGCCCTCCTCTGGACCCTCTCCAGATTCTCTGCATCCCTCTTGAAGTGTGGCGCCCAAAACTAGACACAGTACTCCAACTGCGGCCTGACCAGTGCTGCATAGAGGGGGAGCATCACCTACTTTGATCTATTAGTCATGCACCTGTTAATGCATGACAAGGTGCGATTGGCCTTGTTGATGGCCTTGTTACACAGCCAGCTCATGTTCATCTTGGAGTCAATTATGACTCCAAGATCCCTTTCTGCCTCCGAGCTGCTGAGAAGGACACCCCCCAACCTATAGGTGTGCTGGGGATTCCTTCTTCCCAGGTGGAGTACCATACATTTATCTTTATGAAATTGCATCCTATTTCTCTCTACCCATTGATCCAACCTGTCCAGGTCAGTCTGAATCTGCTCCCTGCCCTCCGGTGTATTAACTTTGCCCCATAACTTGGTATCATCAGCAAACTTGGAGAGGGTGCTCTCCACGTCCTCGTCCAAATTGCTGATGAAGATATTAAATAATACTGCTCCGAGGACCGAACCCTGCGGGACCCCACTGCCCACCTCCTTCCAGGTTGAGAAGGAACCATCCACCACCACTCTCTGGGTGCAGTCCCTAAGCCAGGTGGCCACCCACCTGACCATGTAGGTGTTCACTCCACAGTCTGCTAGCTTCCCAATGAGGATAGTGTGTGAAACTGTGTCAAAGGCCTTCCTAAAGTCCAGGAAGATGACATCAGCCTCGACTCCCGCGTCCAGGCAGTGTGTGACCTGATCATAGAAAGCTACACGGTTTGTCAGGCAGAATCTACCTGCGACAAACCCGTGCTGATTTCCCCTCAGCATTGTTTCCCCTGCTGGGCCTGCACAAGTGTGTTCTTTGATTATTTTCTCTAGCATTTTCCCAGGAGTAGAGGTAAGACTGACTGGTCTAAAGTTACCCAGCTCATCCCTTCTCCCTTTCTTGAAAATGGGTATCATATTGGCCCTTCTCCAGTCCTCAGGGACGTGGCCGGAGCACCATGAGTGCTCAGACAGCTGTGCCAGTGGCTCAGCTGTTACACTGGACAATTCTTTGAGAAGCCATGGATGGAGGTCATCCAGGCCTGTTGACTTGTACCCATCCAGCTCCTCCAGGAGCTCCTTAACTATTTCAGAACTAACCGTAGGCGGACTGGTGCCATGTGGACATCTATCAATGATTGAGGTGGGGGAATTGACTTGATTGGTACTTAGAAATACTGAAGTAAAGAACTCATTGAAGAGCTCTGCTTTTTTCCCGTCAACCACCAACTGTCCTGATTTGTCCTGTAGGGGCCCTATGTTGCTCTGAGCTTTCCTTTTGCCCGCTATATACCTGAAGGACTTTTCATTGTCCTTGATTGTTGAAGCCAGCCTGAGCTCAAGCCCCACCTTGGCCTGTCTAACTAATTCCCTGCAATAGCGCACCAGGAAGATATATTTCTCTTTGGTGGCTGCTCCCTGCTTCCATTGCCTATACATCTCTTTCTTTGCCCCCAGACTCTCCTGGAGTTCCCTGTTCAGCCAAGGGGGCTTTTTTGCCCCCTTACCTCCCTTCCTATGTAATGGGATAGATTCCTTTTGAGCCCCAAGGATCACTTTCTTGAGACGCCTCCAACCCTCTTGGACCTCCATTTGCTCTATGTTCTTGAGTTGCATCCCCTCACTAACTAGCCTTCTAAGCTTGCTAAAGTGGCCCTTATGAAGTCCAACACCTTAGCCCCACTAATTACTTTACCCACCCTTTACTGGATAGTGAACTCGACCAAGTGATGGTCACTGTCTCTCAGGCTATCATGAACTCGCATGTTCCCCACGAGATCATCCCTTGTTGCTAAGACCAGGTCAAGCAAGGCACTACCCCTGGTGGGACTAGACACCACCTGGGCTAGGTGGAGGTCCTGCACACAGTGTATGAATGTCCATGAGTGGCTTGTTTTGTCTGTCTGTTCCTCTCAGCAGATATCTGGGTAATTTAGATCTCCCATGACCACTGCCTCCCTCGCCTGTGTGGCATCTGCTAGCTGCCTGGAGAATACATTATCTAGCTCTTGATCCTGTTGAGGAGGCCTGTAGTAGACCCCCACAACCAAGTCCTTTTCCCCTGGCCCCCTTGGATCCTGACCCACAATGCCTCAGTGTTCCTCTCCTCCACCCCCGCCTTGATGGTGGAAGGTGTATACTGCTCCTTAACATAGAGTGCTATCCCCCCACCTTTTTTCCTTACTCTGTTGCGCCTATATAACCTATACCCCTCAATGTCTACCACCCAGTCATGCGTAGAATCTCACCATGTTTCGGTTAGTCCGACTAGGTCAGATTGGGTGCTAGCAAGCAAGAGTGTGAGCTCATCTTGCTTGTTTCCCATACTCTTGGCATTTGTATAAAGACATTTTAGTCTCCCAAAGGGGGTTCTTGGTGCCCCTGTGCCTTGATGGTGTGTGTTCCCTTTATTACTTACCTGGTGTGGTTTGGTGCCTTGTTTATGGCTTACTGACCCCTTAATACTTACCTGGTGTGATCTGGTGTCTTGTTTGTGCTTTACCAACCCTGGGCTGTCTCCGACCACTGGTTCCCTGACCCCCATCAAGCCTAGTTTAAAGCTCTTTGGAGGAGATCAGCCAACCTGTGGGCAAACAGATACTTACCTCTGGGAGAGAGATGAAGATTGTCATCTCCCAGGAAGCCTCCTCCCTGGAAGTGCTGGTCATGGCTGTAGAATCCAAAGTTCAAACACAAGTTCTTGGCTTCAATAGTCTCTACATCCACAAGGTAATCTCCCAAGAACTAATCAGACTTAACTTCCAATATTAGAGAAGATCATGTGGATGAAGTCTGGCATGGCTACCTTTGTGTTGACTAAAGTTTTACTTATGTAGTGTGAAAATATTCATTCACTTTTCCCACCCATTAATTTTATTTACCAACGTAGAAAATTAGGGTTGGAAGGGACCTTGGGAGGTCATCTAGTCCAACCCCCTGCTCAAAGCAGGACCATCCCCAACTAGATCATCCCAGCCAAAGCTTTATCTAGCTGGGTTTTGAAAACTTCCAACCCATCCATAACAGTGACAAACAAGGCAAAGAATACAATCAAATTATATATAAATGGCCCCAACCCATGGCTCGAGAGCAGCACTTTGTCCATGAGACTCTCCAGGATTGCTGTGGCAACAGAAAAATGTTGAATTCCAAAGACAAAGTTACTTCAGGTGGACAGGGAAGACATGGCTCTAAATGGAAGGGACATTTAAAATTCAGCTATTCAGAGCCAACATCCCATAGGCAGGTTTAATTAAAGAACGTTTCTTTGGGGTTTGAAGGCAGATTGCATCATCGTTCATTGTTTACCATGTCCAATGACTCCCCAGCTTCAGCCCCTTCCAACTTCCCCTCAGGAGGGCTGTCCCTTCCTTTGTGAATTATGCAAATTATTGAAGATACCCTATTTACTTTAAAAATACAAGAGAAAGAAAGCAGTAGCTTGTTCCCAGAGAGATCCCATTCTTCTTGTAAGAAGGCAGAAAACTGATATTGAGAGAAGTCAACCTTTGAAAAAAAGGAATAAAATCTTGCCAGCTGAATTCCTGTAAAATGATGAATCAGTTAGTACTTGAACTTCCCCAAGATTTCAGGTGAGTGTTTCAGTAATGAAAATCAATCCGTTTGGTCTTGCCTGTATCCCTGTTATGGAATAAGAAAATTCGAATGGTGAATCTCCACCTTTTCTTTCATATTGGCAACACTGCTAAGAATAAGAGAAGCAATTGCCTCATTTGCTTAGAGTGCTATGGAATTCTGAATCCAGAGTCTTTTTGGTTCCTTTGAAAATAGAAGTACATATAATGTACATTAACTTTTGAAAAATACCTACACCACAGGAAGCAAGAAAGAAATATATGCACATGTTCTTAACTGGAACTGGTCGGTTCACATTGCTTAAAAGAGGTCATTTGGTTACCAGCCAGATTCTTTTGCTAGACTCACCCTCTTCTTATTAAACTGAAATGGTGAGGAAATAGTCCAAAATAATTAAATTCACTTTATTAGCATGGCAGTAATGGCTCAGTACATTAAGAGAGAAAAGAAAATATATAAAGTAGAATGTGCAAATCTTCAGTAAGGAATCAGAATTCGCATTTTATAGGAAACTCCAATGCAAATATTTTGTTAATGCATCAAAGCAAGATCAACACATTACAAAATTTACCACACAATGGAAATGCACGCACCTCTAGTACATGATGACTAACAAGTTTTCTTGTACAAGCAATAAAACCTTTTTTATTTTCCGTTCTTGAAAAAAAAATCATTTTTACTTTATTATCCTAATTCATTTAATGTTGACATTTATTTTATCCCAAGTACAGTAAATGTCATATATATGTAATATCAATAATGCATAGCTAGTATATGATCCAACATTTGAATACCACATAAATGTCTAAGCTAACCAAAAAATAGTGAGGCCCTTTTGACACTGAAACATCTCAACATAATTGTAAATATTTAAAATTTTGTCTCTTCAAAATGTTGTAAAAACTGATAGGTACTAAGGATTTGGCACCAGGAAACCTAGATAAAATTAGCACCATAACCAGTGTTTCCTCAGATATCTTAAACAAGTCATTTTCCTTTTTTGATCCTCTGTTTCTCTAGCTGTGAAATGGAAATAACAACATTAACTTTCTTTTCTAAAAGTATAATGAGATCTTTTGATAAACATTCTGTGGAAGAGCTGGTAATAACAGTTAATGCTTTAAGTAAGAAGAATTAAATGTTCAAGAAACTTGGTTTCATTTTCTATAAACCAGTTATATTCAAACAAAGGATTCTAAAATATGAGAGTGATTATGGAAATTATGTGCTCTTAAATGAAGAAATTTAGGTTAAGAACAAAAAACAAAACAATGCCAAAAAAAAAAAAAAGAAAGAAGAAAAACTCCCAAACAAACAAAAAATATCAATCCGGCCCCAGTCATGTGTGACTGATATTTAAAACTTGCTTTAAAATGGCTGCTGAAATGTTTATGATTTTAATATATCAGTTTGTCTCTCCATTTTAAGGTGCTGCCTGTGTAATGAAAATGCCTGGGTTTCTTTACTTCAGGACCCAAGATTTCACCAGCAACCATTAATGGAATATGATATGCTTGAACTGTAAAATCTGTGTACCAAATCTGCATACAGATCAACTTAATACTATTTCATTGCCTACAGTGAACCAGGCTGGTAAAAAAGATTTAAAAGCAGTGCATTTCAATTTATCTTGGGAAGTTTTGATTTGCTGTTCCTCAGTTAAATCCCCATGTCAGGCAATGCACGGGGAAATCAAACACATGTAGCAGAATTCATCCTTCTGGGATTTGGAGAGCTTCCAGAACAGCACCTTATTCTCTTCCTGCCCTTCCTTCTGATCTACATTGTGACTATGACTGGGAACCTCCTCATTCTTGCATTGGTTGTGGCTGATCAGCACCTCCACACCCCCATGTACTTTTTCTTGGGCAGTTTGTCCTTCTTGGAGATCTGCTACACTTCAAACACCCTTCCCAGGATGCTGGCCAGTGCTGTGACTGGGAACAGAAGCATTTCCTTCCATGGTTGTTTTGTACAATATTATTTCTTTGGATGCTTTGCAGCAACTGAATGCTATCTCCTTGCAGTGATGTCCTATGATCGATATTTAGCAATATGCAAACCCCTGCATTATACAGCCCTGATGAATACCAGAGTCTGTCTCCAGCTAGTGACTGGATCTTGGATAAGTGGGTTTCTGTCTAATTCTATATTAACATTGCTGATTGCAAGTTTATCTTTCTGTGGCCCCAATGAAATTGATCATTTCTTCTGTGATTCCTTCCCTATGATCAAACTTTCCTGCAGTAATAGTCATATAGAAAGACTGATGATTTCCTTTGTGGCCTGTGTAACCTCTCTGATCCCCTTGATGTTAACGCTGGCATCCTATATTTGTATCATAACCACCATCATGAAAATACCTTCTACCACTGGAAGGAAGAAGGCATTTTCAACTTGTTCGTCTCACCTCATTGTGGTGACACTTTTCTATGGATCAATAATATTTGTCTATGGGATCCCACAAAAGAAGACACTGAAACATATTACCAAAGTCTTCTCAGCCTTCTTTACAATCCTGACACCAATCTTAAATCCCCTCATCTACAGCCTGAGAAACAAAGAGGTAAAGGAAGCCTTGAAGAAAGCCATGCGTAAAGTTACTGGTTTTAAAAAAGGTTTCCTCATTTCACAAAAAATAGCTTCAGGTTGAACCAAAGTGCAAATAACTGGAGATGATTTTGAATACAAAGGGGCCAAGTGTGGATGGCCATTGGCTCTGCTACCTTAGCCACTTTTTGACAACACATTCAAAGTTTGTGAAATAAGTTCTCTGGTGTAAAGTGTCCAGATACAAAATAAAGCTGAAATCTTTTACATAATGGGAATACCAGGAGATAGATTTTGTTAGCAAATGAAATATAATAAAATAATATATTACTTTCTCTGCATGGATGCCTTTGACTTTTTATTAAAATTTTTCTTTCATATTCCTTCCTTCCCTCTTTAGAATCAAAGAATCATACAAAATTAGGTTTGGAAGGACCTCAGCATGTCCAGCCCCCTGTTCAAAGCAGGACCATCTCCAACTACATCATCCCATTCAAGGCTTTGTCTAGCTGGGTCTTAAAAACCTCCAAGGATGGAGCTCCCACAGCCTCTCTGGGTAGTCTGTCCATTGTTTTTCTACCCTCCTGGTGAGAGAGTTTTGTCTAATATCTAACCTAAACTTCCCTTGCTGCAACTTCAGACCATTGCTCTTCATTCTGTGTTATGTCACCATTGAGAACAGTTTAGCGCCATCATCTTTGCCTTTCAAGTAGTTGAAGGCTGCTATTAAACCGCACCTCTATCTTGTCTTCTTCAGACTAGATAATCCCAGTTCCCTCAGCCTCTCCTCATAAATCATGTGCCCCTACCCCCTAACCATTTTACTTGCCCTCTGTTGGACTCTCTCCAATTTGTCCAAATCCTTTCTGTAATAGAAGGCCCAAACCTGGACATAGTGGTCTAGATGTGGCCTCATCAGTGCCGAATAAAGGGGAAGAATCACTTCCCTCAATCTGCTAGTAATGTTCCTACTACTGCAACCCAGTATGCTGTTAGCCCTCTTCAAAAGAGCAAACAGTTGTCTTATATTTAGCTTATTGTCCACTGTAACCAACAGGTCCTTTTCTGCTGAGCTGTTGCTTAGCCAGTGGGTCCCCAGGCTGTACTAGTGCATAGGATTGTTCTAAGTGCAGGACTTTGCAATGGTTTGTCATGGAAGAATCAGAATAATATAGAGGTATGGAGAGGATTGCAGGAGCTCCTCTATTACAACCTCCTGCCTGAGGAAAGATAATCCCAATCCAAACCATCCTATACAATACATAATCTAAACTCTACATAAAACTGTGTCAGCTCTGACATAGCACAGACCTAACACCGTAACCTGCCACAGGTAAATCAGGGAAACCATGGCAGCTAATATCCTGCTTCTATAAAAGGTTGCCAAGAGATCCAAGGTAATGGGTCATGCACCCTGCTACAGAGGAAGGTAAAAAACCCCACAGTCCATACCAGTTTGACTATGGGGTAAAATTCCTTCCTGATTCCATATATGGAGATCAGTTTGACCTTTACAGGTAGGGCAAGACCTACTACTCAGGAACCCATGGCTTTGGTCCCGCAAAAGCATTGACACATCCCAGTTGAAATCCCCAACTTTGGCTGTAGTCAATAACCAGTTCCTCTCGGGGTGGCTTA